>NC_134355.1:536868399-537173931 GCF_048569485.1 Anomaloglossus baeobatrachus
GGCTAAAAGGTTGTGGGACTTTATGTTGAACACTTGTGCCCTACTCTGTTCTCTTTGAGGTTTAAACAAATTTGACGATTATTCTTAAAAATTATATTCAGATATGTCAACTTAATATGAGATAGTCTGCAATTTAAAACAAGGTTAAAGAGAACCAAACATCCAAGTTTGTGAAGTTTAAAAATGTATCATCTTTTTGAGAGAGGGAAGAACAGCAGCGGGGTTTACCTTACATACGAAAATCCTGGTGTTTGGTTCCCTTTAAACAAATTCAAAATCCTGTTTTGTTTTCTTTTGGACCTGTAGAGCGTGATTTCTCATATACAGTTGGGTCCAAACATATTTGGACATTTATAGAAGTTTTGGCATTTTAGCTGTTTCCAAAATTTATTCAAGATACACTTACATATTCATTATAGTCTTAAAATGCAGACTTTCACCTTTAATTTTAGGGTATTCACTTAATTGGAGTAAGGGTTTAGGATTTACAGATTTTCAATATGTAGCTGCTTATTTTTCAAGAGACCAAAACTAATTAGAGAATTATCTGAAAAGCTCTTTAATAGGATACAGGGGCTATTCCTTTTTTAAGCCATCATCAATTAAGCATGTAAAAGGTTTGGTGCTGATTCCAGGTGTGGTATATTGAATTGGAACTGTTGCTATGAAACTATAACGGGGATAAAGAAGCTCTCAATGGATCAGAAACAGACCATAATCGGGCTAAAAATGATACAAAATCCATCAAGAAGATAGCAAAACTGGTAGGAGTGGCCAAATAAACAATGTGGTACATTTTGCAAAAAAAGAAAAAAAACTGGTGTGCTTGGAAACTCAAAAAGGCCTGGCATCAACAGAGGACAATAAGTGGTGGATGATCGCAGAATTCTTTCCAAGTTGAAGAAAAGTCCCTTCACAACATTCACCCAAGTGATGAACACTCTCTATGAAGTAGGTGTTTAAGTAACTAAGTCTACCATAAAGACAGGACTTCATGAGAGAAAATATAGAGTGTTCACCACAATGTTTAAACCATTAATCTGCCATAAAAATAAAAAGGGCATATATGATTTTGCCGGAAAACAAGTAAAGAAGCCATCTCAGTTCTAGAAAAACATTGTTTAGACAGATGAAACTAAAGCCTGCTTTACACGTTGCAATTTCGCATACGATATCGCCCCCATCGTATATGCAGCATGTTCAATTTGTTGAATGTGCCACACAAACGATTAACCCCCGTTACACGTACTTACCTTCCATACGACCTCGATGTGGGCGGCGAACGTCCACTTCCTGGAGTGGGAGGGACGTTCGGCGTCACAGCGACGTCACGCGGCAGCTGGACAATAGAAGTGGAGGGGCGGAGCTGAGCGGGAAGTAAACATCCCGCCCACCTCCTTCCTTCTGCATTGTGGGCCGGAAGCCGCAGAATGCAGGTAAGATCTGTTCATTGTTCCCGGGGTGTCACACACTGCGATGTGTGCTACCCCGGGAACGTTAAACAATCTGACGTGCAATTCTAGAGAAAGGTACGATGTGTATGCGATGAACGTTTTAACGTTCAATCGCAATCGCACGTACCTGTCACACACTGCAATGTACCTTACAATGCTGGATGTGCGTCACTTACGACGTGACCCCGCCGACATATTGTAAGTTACAATATAAGATACATATAATTTATATTTTTTACATTAATTTTAAATCAATAGTGCTAATATGGTAATGTGTATTTAATTTTCTACACGTGGGTAGGATATTTCGTATCTACCAATAATTTTAGTGTAATTTTATTAAGGTTTTTAACATTTTATGAATTAGTACATATAACTGTTTTTTATCTTAATGTTTGAGGTGAATACCTCGCACAGGGGCATCCTCTTAAATAATTAATTGTTTTACTGATTCTATCCCGTTGGGGATCCAACCTGATTGGGGAAAATATGTGTTTTTTTTCTCTTTTCTTTTCCGGTTGTGTATATAAAACCCAAATTGTCTGTCTTTGATTGCTACCTGAGGAAGGGGGAGGATGTACCCCCGAAATGCGTAGTGGCATGTATTTTCTAATAAATAATTCACCACAATAATCCTACTACTACTACCTCTGTGCAGCGCGGCGATACCATGAATTTTCCTATTTTCCCTTGTATCTCTATCTCCCTTTGGGAGCTCACGGTGCCGCTGCAGCCAGAAACAGGATCGTA
Organism: Anomaloglossus baeobatrachus; assembly: GCF_048569485.1. NCBI lineage: Eukaryota > Metazoa > Chordata > Amphibia > Anura > Aromobatidae > Anomaloglossus > Anomaloglossus baeobatrachus. The sequence continues at coordinate 536,870,604 of NC_134355.1, forward strand.
TTATCCAATTAACACTATCACCGGGGGCTGGTAAATCACCGCAATCCTGATCACGGGACCGTCCGACCCAGAGGAGGAGCTGCTAGCAGACGCCGGTCCGGTGGCTGCACACGGCACGTGGAATCTCGATAGTGTAAGCAGAATCCTGCGGAGTCAGGAGGACAGGCTCCCCACTGACAAGGAGCGGCAAAACCTGCAATCCCTCTCCAGTACCATCATCAGTGTTGTACCTGCTGCACAACACCTCAGGTGAGTGTGCACCTCACACCACACACAAATTTGTGTAGTAAGGTCCCACACAGGAGTGCCCTCTCTTTTTTATTCTTTTCAGCCACGAGCTCTGCCTGAGGATCTGAGGATCCAAACTTTTGGAGGAGCAGCAAACTGAGTGGAAGTGCACGATTATACCATTATACCAATATCCTGAGTGCGATCATTTTGAAGGATAATTTGAACATCCAGAGCGGTCAGAATACTTTAACTATTTAACAGGATGGAATTCTCTAACAACAGGGACTCCATCAGGCATGTACTTATTTCTAAAATCATTGGGTCCTGCGATCCTGAGCCACAGGACAGACTAATTTCAACTGACTCTGGTCTTTCTAAAGCATCCCTTAACACTATGACTGATCTTTTTCTTAGCTTTGAGGACCAATCTAAAATTGAAATAATTAAAAAAATTGACAGTATCTTAAGGAGAAAATCGTACCCAGGGGGCTAAGAATGCCCTTTGCTTCATCTTTTCCCCATGATGAAGGTTTTACCAGGGAATGGGATGGGTTTATGCTGGAATGTTCAAGTGGCATGTTGAAACTCCTGATCTCCAAAAGAGATAAACTAGCTGCGGTTGCAATGCTCAATATTTTAAAAACTAAGGAGGAATTATTAGAATTCTCAAATACACCTGAATATAAGGGAATTAATCTAGCCCTAACCAAAAGGCTAACCAAATTTGAGTGGGACCTGATATCTAGGAAGGCAAAAAAACTCAGCAGGGATAGGCAGGATTATAAATCCCCCCAGGCTCCCTCCTGGGACCACAGCAGGAAGTATATCAAAATCAATCCCAAAGGTGGACAGGGGGGTGACAAGGTCCCCAATATCCCACCCCAAAACAACATTCCCCGTGGTTCGGAGGTGGGGACCAGAAGGGGTAATTTTAGGAATCACCCTAGACAGAATGATCCCCGTCAGCTACCCAGATCCAATTTCCGAAATCATAATTTTAGGAATTCAGAAATCAATATTACACCAAATAGAGCCCGTACCCCCGGGGTTTACCAGGATAGCCTACTGCCTAGAACCTCTGGGATAACCACGGCTCACCAGCCGACCAATGGGGGAGTGGAAAATACACCTGTCCTAACCAGAGAATTTTTGAACTCTAATAAACATAAAACTATTAGTAATAACTCAAGGAATCATATTGCACCTGTAAGATCTACCCACAGTAATACAACAGAGGAGTCACCAGTCACATTGGAACTAGATAAGGCTGGTCCTGACCCCGAGATTGTGGATCTAATAAATTCCTCCATTCTAACCATTCATGACACTCAAGAAGGAACCATATCTGATCCCTCAACCTCCCAAGGGGATCTAATATCCACAAATAGGGTTACATCCCTCTCTTTCCTAGATGGTCCCATTCGGGTGCAGGGAGAACTAAACCAAACCGTTATGGAACCAACCCAAACTAACCCAGGAGTAGAAATTACTAAGCAGATTCCACATTTATCCATGACCTCTCAAGGAACCACAGATAAAAAAATCACTGAGTTTTTTCAACTAATACCCTCAAAAGTTAGCATAAAAAGAAAAACAAGAGAAGAGGCTGCCGAGGGGGAAGTGGGATTGGAAATGGGGATAAATCCAACCCCATTGAAAAAGTTAGCGACCTAACCAATTCAGAACAAAAGGAAATAGGAATTTTTAATCTTTCTAGTCATCGGCTAAACCAAGGAAAAACCACATTACTAAAGCGGGGTCTATCGTTTTGTCCATCCAGTAACACTAACACATTTCGCCTCTTTTTGGACATAAATGAGTTTGTGCGAAAACTCACCCTACAGAGACATTTTATAATTCTATCTAAACAGAAGGGTCTGACCAAGACCAATACTGATGGTGAAATATTGGATACCTTTTCAATAATATAGAAACATTCCATCAGCTATTGCTCAAAGACATCAGAGAATTCTGCTGCAACTTCAAAAGGGATAACTTATCAGGGGAGGAGAGGCTAGCGATAGACTCTCTCAAAAACAATCATAATCTGGTAATAAAAAGTTTGGACAAAGGGGGTGGGGTGATGCTGATGGATAGAGATTGGTACACCAATGAGGGGACTAAACAGTTGGAAGATAACAAATACTATGAAGAATTAGAGGATGACCCATCCTCTGAGTACTTTAACCTTTACAAAACCATGATCAAAAAGGCAAGTGATGATAAGATCCTAAAAAAGAGAGAGAAGCAATATTTAGAGATCAAACACTATTCTTTACCATATTACTATTTCCTCCCAAAAATCCACATATCCATAACTAATCCACCCGGTAGACCGATAATATCTGGGGTTAATTCCATCACGGCCAACTTATCCCATTACATTGATTTATTCTTGCAAAAATACGTTGGCCAGCTAGATTCCCATCTCAGAGACTCCTCTCATCTTATCAGTCTTCTAAAGAAACTCCCTACAACCCCAAATTGCCTTTTCTTCACTCTTGATGTATCCGCACTCTATTCTAATATAGATCATGAACTAGGGCTGAAGAGTGTGGATTCCTTTTTGGTTGCAGATATCACCCTTCCAACTTTACAGAGGGAGTTTATCTTGCAATCCATTGACTTTATATTAAAACATAACATCTTTACCTTTGAGGGCAATACTTATCGTCAGCTGAGGGGCTGTGCGATGGGGACGAGATTTGCCCCAAGTTAGGCCAATCTGTACATGGGGTGTTTCGAGTCCCTTCATATCGCACAGTCCCCCCTAGCTATGGGTAATGTGACCTTTTATCGCCGGTTCATAGATGACCTCTTCTTTATTTGGTCAGGGTCTGAAGAGAGTTCGGTAACCTTTATTAACTCACTAAACCGAAATGAGTGGGGACTTAGCTTTACAGCTACTATTTCCCAGGATTCTATTCAATTTTTAGATCTGAACATAAAATTTAATGAGAGATCTATCATCGAAACTTCAATTTTTTTTTAAAAAGGTGGACGTTAACAGTTATTTAGAGTTCTCCAGCAGTCACCTGCCCACCTGGATTAGAAATATCCCGTATGGCCAATACTGGCGCATCAGGAAAAACTGTACCAATGCAAAATCTTTCAGGGCCGAAGCTAAGATATTACGGAATAGATTCATAAGCAAGGGTTACCCTGGAAAAATATTGACTGACGCCTTCCAGAAAAGCCTCAAATTGGATCAGGATAAATGCCTGACCAAGATTGAGGATAGGGCTTTGAAGGAGGACAAGACAAATACTGGTTATGAGAGCTGCCTAGTGACCACTTACAGTGATTCATACAAAAAGATAAAGGAGCTAGGGGGTAGGTATTGGTACATCCTGGAAAGTGATAAAATTATTTCAGGGATCCTACCCAATAAACCCAAGGTTGTGTTCCGGAGGAATAGAAATCTAAAAAATATGATTGCTCCCAGTAAAATACCCAATGAGAAATCTACTGTGTCCCAAAAGGGGTCAGTCACCATGAAACCAACAGGTAACTACCGCTGTTGCCAATCCAGATGTTTATGTTGTAAAACACTGGAACAAGGCATACAATCATTAAGTCTAATATTACAGGGGAGGAATTTCTTATAAAACAACACCTTACTTGTACTACCTCTTACATGATTTACCTGTTGGAATGTCCCTGCGGCCTGCAATATGTAGGTCGCACAACACAAATGTTACACAACAGGTTAAATGGTCACAGATATAATATCCACCATGGCATACTTACCCATAGCCTGTCTAAACATTTCTCTTGTGAACACAATAAAGATAGGGACACATTTAAAACAATAATCATTGAACAAATCATGACAGATGACACAGATGGATACAGGAAGCTAGTGGAACGAGAGTCCTTCTGGATATTTACACTAGCCACTTTACATCCCGAAGGACTAAATATAATGACGGAGCGAGTTAAATAGGGCCAAATGTGATGAAGTTGAATACCAGTACGGAGTAATATTATTAAAATCAGCGAATCATTAACAATTTTATCCATAACCATAAATTGAAGGATAGGAACTCATGGCTATTATTCTATTGTATACATATATATATATATATATATATATAAAAAAAATCACAAAAATCAATGTATTGATTTTATATTTTTATTGTAATATTTCTAATTTATTATTAATTCTACCATTTGGGTTCACTGATTTCCTGTCCGTCGTACATTGATGGACAGGAATCTGTGACCATCATAACATTTTTTACAATTATATCATTTTTGTATTGTATTTTTTTGATTACATATTTTTTTTCTTTTTTTTTTTTTTATCGCAATTTGTTTTATTTATCCATTGTTTCTACCAACCAACTTAATTGATAAGTGTCTATTAATTTACTCGTTCCATAATTGATGAGCCAACCACCTGAATTTATTCAGATGGATCCTTTTTCACTCTGTATTGGTATGCAATAATCTATGTGCACATATGAGTACACGTGTATGTGTATGTACATGGTTGTGTGTATATATACGTGTATACTACAAAGGAGAATCCCATCCCATTTTTTCTTTCCCCCCTTTTTTCTTGAAAATTAATCCTCTCCAAAAATTAATTCTCTACAAAAATTGATCCCCTCCACTAACCCCGATGTATTACATTCAGCCAAGCAATTCCAGTCGTCCATGGGAATCAAAGTCCTTTTCAAGATGATTAATCACACAATAGGATACTCTATATATCAGTTCATCCATCTTTTATTACTCAATTCCACGAAGTATCCAAAAGGATCCTCTATATAAGAAAATCACGATGGGAAGTGAATGGGGTTTTTGCAATATGCATATTTTATATATTTTATATCATTTATATTTTTTACATTAATTCCAATCAATAGTGCTAATATGGTAATAAGTATTTAATTTTCTACATGTGGGTAGGATATTTCGTATCTACCAATAATTTTAGTGTAATTTTATTAGGGTTTTTAACATTTTATGAATTAGTACATATAACTGTTTTTTATCTTAATGTTTGAGGTGAATACCCCGCACAGGGGCATCCTCTTAATTAATGAATTGTTTTAACGATTCTATCCCGTTGGGGATCCAACCTGATTGGGGAAAATATGTGTTTTTTTTCTCTTTTCTTTTCCGGTTGTGTATATAAAACCCAAATTGTCTGTCTTTGATTGCTACCTGAGGAAGGGGGAGGATGTACCCCCGAAACGCGTAGTGGCATGTATTTTCTAATAAATAATTCACCACAATAATCCTACTACTACTACCTCTGTGCAGCGCGGCGATACCGTGAATTTTCCTATTTTCCCTTGTATTGTAAGATACATTGCAGCGTGTAAAGCGGGCTTAAGATAAACCTGTAACAGATTGATGGGAAGATGAAAGTATGGAGAAGGCTTGGAATCACTTATGATTCAAAGGACACCACATCCTCTGTAAAACATGGTGGAGGCAGTGTTATGGTCAGTCATGCATGGCTAGAAATGTCACTGGGTCACTAGTGTTTATTGATGATGTAACTAAAGAGAAACAGGCAGATGAAATCTGAAGTGTACAGGACTGTACTTTCTGCTCAGGTTCAACCAAATACAGAAAGGTTGATAGGACAGTGCTACACAGTATAGATGGGTAATGACCCAAAAGATACTGGAAAAGCAACCCTGGAGGTTTTTTTAAGGCAAAAACGTGGAATATTCTGCAATGGCTATGTCAATCACCAAATTCTAAACCCTTCGAGCATGCATTTCACTTGTTTACAACAAAACGTAAGACAGAAAGACCCAGAAACATGCATTAACTGAATTCAGCTGCACTAATGGCCTGGCAAAGCATCACAAAGGAGTAAACTCAGCGTTTGGTGATGTCCATGGCTTCCAGACTTCAGGCAGTTCATTGTCTGCAAAGCATTCTCTATGAAGTAGTAAAAATGAACATTTTATTTATGGTAAAGTTACTTTGTCCAATTTCTTTTGAGCCCCTGAAATGAGGAGGTTTTGTAGTAAAATGCCTACAATTCCTAAATGCTTCACAAGATATTTTTGTGCATTTAAACTTGAAAGTCTACACTTCAAATGCATCTCAGTTGTTTCATTTGACATTAAAAATAGTGGTTTGCAGAGGCCAAATTACAAAAATCTGGACCTAAAGTATATTGTCTTTATACCTGTTTTGTGTATATCAGTACAAGTAAATATGTTTTGCTATATTATGACTACAACATATTTTCATAAATTAACATTTCATAATATTACTGTATAGCAATCAGTATATTAATCACTTTACAATTTATGTTCTAATGAATGTATCTTCTATCCTTAAACAAATATGTTTGTAGAATAGTTTTTATGTCACAAGGACCATTTGAGCTTTACTATAAAAGCAGCATCTTGTGACATGCTGTATGACTCTATTCCAATGTAAGGACATAGTCTCTATTTTCCAGACATTTCCTATTGGTCATCAGTGGTTCTCTACTCTTCCTTCTTCTATATAATTAGTATTATTTTTTATTATTATAGCGCCATTTATTTCATGGTGCTTTACATGTGAAAAATGGTATACAAAGTATGGACAAGTACAATAATCATAACCAAAACAAGGCACAGATTAGTACAGGAGGAGAGAGGACCCTGCCCCCGAGGGCTCACAGTCTACAAGGGATAGGTGAGGATACAGTAGGTTGGGGTAGAGATGGTCATGCGGTGCTATAGCAGACTGAGGGTTACGGCAGGTAATAGGCTTGTTGGAAGAGGTGGATTTTCATGTTCCTTTTGAAGCTTGTCAAGGTAGGCGGGAGTCTGATGTGTTGTGGCAGAGCATTCCATAGTATGGGGGAGGCATATAATATGGCCAAATATCACCTTGGTTTGGGCCAATGTGATGCCATAATTGTACAATGCTCAGGAGTAGAGCTGATCGAACAGCCAAAAACCCAATACCGGCAGATCACTGCCAGATTTTAAAAAGAGTCCGATCCGCTCCGGAATCCAGTGCCCATATAAGTCAATGGGGACCGGAATCCGGAGGTTAAAAACGTTTGTGGAGGGGATAGCGTGGTATACTCATCGAGGTGCTGTCATGGCCGCACACTCCTTCCGGGTCACGCTATTCCCTTCTGGAGCCAACAATTCAATATTCATTGTTTTCCCCGCCCACCGGCGCTTGTAATTGGTTGCAGCTAGATGCGTCCCCACCCTGAGTGTCAGCGTGTCAGCTGACTGCAACCAATCACAGGTGCCAGGATGGCCAGTGGGCGGGGAAAACAGTGCAAGTGTCTGCCGGTCAGCATGGTGGTAAAAAATAAGCAATCGGCAGCACAGATATAGCTCGCGCTGCAGCCCTAGCTGTCGGGCTGTATCTGTGCTGTGTATCCAGTCACATGTGCGAGGCTTTGCCGGGTGATGCCATGGCAGACTCGCGCAAGTCCCTCGAATGTGTGACTGCGATGAAATTGCATGCGGCTTTTTTTTTAATTTAAATAATAAAAAAAACTATGTGCAGTTCCCCCTAATTTTCATCCCCAGCCAAGATAACGCCGGCTGGGGGCTGGTATTCAAGCCCGCAGCCGCCCGATATTGTCGCATCTATTAGATGTGACAATCCCGGTGTGATTCCGGCTCTTCCCGGTGGCGTGATGCGGTGCCAATCGGGGTAATAGCAGGGGTTAATAACAAAGCACACTAAAACAGCTGTTACTAAACCCTAGGTTGTGATAGCACAGGCGTCTATCAGATACCTGCATCACAACCTGTAAATTAATGTAAATAAACACAGAAACAGAGATAAATCCTTTATTTGAAATAAAGTACAAACACCCCCTCTTTCATCCCTTTATTAACCCCCAACACCCTGCAACTCCGACGTAATCCACACGAGGTCCCACGCCGCTTCAGCTCTGCTATATCTGAATATCACAGAGAGAGGCACGACCGACCACTCTCTGTGATCTCCAGAGAATGAATGAGCTGCGCATTGAGCGGTGACGTCACTCAGGTCATTTGCAGTCACAGCTGGAGGTTTCCACGGTCCTTCATCTGTGATCGCAGGTAACCTGACCTCAGATGGAGGTCACTGAGTTCACAGACCTACATCTCCTAGCAGAAAAATCGCAGTTTTTTTGGCCAAGAGATGCAAATTTGGTGCTGAAATTTTTACACCATATTCCTGCATCCAATCTACACTTCCTGGCAAAAAAATGCGGTATTGCGACGCATTTCTTTTGCCGCAGTTTTTGCCACGGTTATTTTTCTGCGATTTTTGCTGTGTTTTTTTGCTAGGAAGTGCACATTTGGTGCTGGAGTCATCTGCACCAGCTTTCAGCACCAAATTTTCACTTGCTGTCAGAATTTTTTTTTTTTTTGCCCAAGGGATGCAAATTTGGTGCTAAAATTTTTACACCATTTTCCTGCATCCAATCTCCACCTCCTGGCAAAAAAACGACGTGTTTTGACGCATTTTTTTGCCACAGTTTTTGCCGCGGTTATTTTTCAGCGATTTTGCCCCGATTTTTTGCTAGGAAGTGCACATTTAGAGCTGGAGTCTTCTGCACCAGCTTTCAGCATCAAATTGCCACTTGCTGGCAGAATTCAATTTTTTTTTTTTTTGGGGGGGGTCAAGGGATGCAAATTTTGAAATTTTGACACCATATTCCTGCATCCAATCTACACCTCCTGGCAAAAAAATATGGTGTTTTGACACATTTTCTTGCCGCGGTTTTTGCCGCGGTTGTTTTTCTGCGATTTTTGCCGCGTTTTCTTGCTAGGAAGTGCACATTTGGTGCTGGAGTCATCTGCATCAGCTTTCGGCACCAAATTTACACTTTCTGGCAGAATTTTTTATTTTTTTTTTGGGCCAAGGGATGCAAATTTGGTGCTGAAATTTATACACTACATTCCTGCATCAAATCTACACCTCCTGGCAAAAAAAACGCGGTGTTTTGATGCATTTTTTGCTGCAGTTTTTGCCGCGTTTTTTTCTGCGGTTATTTTTCTACGTTTTTTTGCCAGGAGGTGCACATTTGGTGCTGAAATTGTCTGCACCAAATTTCAGCACCAAATTTCCACCTGCTGGCAGGAATTATTTTTCTTTTTACAGCCTGCCATTCTCTGAACATGAGCGTGCATGTACCTAGAACACATGCACGCTCCTGTCAGAAGTGTGTGGCTGTGCTGTGATGTCAGACTCGCGGGAGACCCTTGCATGCGGCTTTTTTAATTTAATAAATAATAATAAAAAAAATCCGACGTGCAGTCCCCCCAAGTTTACATCCCCAGCCATAAAAATGTCGGCTGGGGGCTGGTATATTCTCAGCCCGCTGCCACCCGGTATTGCCGCATCCATAAGATGTGACAATCCCGGTGATGCGGTGCCAGTCGGGGTAATAGCAGGAGTTAATAGTGGCGCACAGCTCCTACTAAACCCTAGGTTTGTGATGGCACATGCATCTATCAGATACCTGCATCACACAAACCTGTAAGTGAATGTAAATAAAGAAGACACAGAGAAAAATCCTTTATTTGAAATAAAGTACAAAACACGCCCTCCTTCACCACTTTATTGATAATAATAATAATAATAATAATAATAATAATATAATATTTATTCATTTATATAGTGCTATTAATTCCACAGCTCTTTACATACATTGGCAACACTGTTCCCATTGGGGCTCACAATCTAAATTCCCTATCAGTATGTTTTTGGCGTTACTATTAACCCCAAACAAAGCCCTCCAGGTCTGGCGTAATCCACACAACGACCCACGGTGACACATCCAGCTCTGCTACATTTCAGAGTGAGCAGCCATAGAGAAGACTGCCAGTTCTGAGTGTAGCCTATTACTGAGCCGCGATAAGCGATGACCGCAGCAGAGACTGTCGAAGGCTGGGGGGCGCGTCAGCCTGCAACCAATCACAGATGAAAGGACAGCCGATGGGCGGGGAAAACACGTAAAGCTGTGTGATTGCGTGCACAGTACAGGAAGTGAAAGCGCAACTCGGAAGCAGTGTGCCGCCATGACAACGAGTCTCGATAAGTATGAAACTGACGCTTATTTGTTGTTTATTTATTTTTACTTTATTTGCCAAATCCGGATTGTGCACCCGGAATCCCGCGCCCGGGTCCGGCACAGAGATATCATTGAAACCGTGCGCATCCGGATATATATACATGTGTGCTACAATAGAACAGAGGAATGCTGTGCTTAAATATGTTGTACAGATTTTTGCCAAATATTATATTAATAATCCTTACGATTAATGCGCATGCATAGATGAGAGAGCTGCAAATATAGATGTAACCAATAATTTCATACAGTAGTTATTTCCTATTACTTCTGTATTCCATGTGGGACAGTAACTTGGCTTCATCTGTTTGGAAGATGGACAGAGATCTCTGCAAAAAAGGAGAACTTGTTTCCAGACCACTGACCCTCCGATAGGAGTGTTATTTCAGGTGGTTACACAGGCGGTTATTGAAAAAGTTTGCTTGTGTCTGCTTCAAAGTATGGTCATGGATACATTTACAAATAAAAAAGAATAACTGAATGCATTCTGAACTATCATATAGTTTATAAAAGCAAATTTGAAAGCAAAATGTATATATATATATATATATATATATATAGAGAGAGAGAGAGAGAGAGAGAGAATAAAACATTAAAGACTGAGCTTATAGTGAAAATAAGAACTGAGCCATACTTACATACTGTTACCTCTAACCACAGGTCTCAATAGCTGTACAACATAAGAACAATCCCCAATTATCCTATGGCTTAATCACTTGCGATAATGGCACAGATAATTGAGAAATACTCTCAATCCACAGGGGTTTCAGTTGGTGGCTATGACTCTGTTTGGAATTTCCACTACGTCTATGCCCCCAGCTAAATTTTTATTCAGTGTAAGTAGCCCATGAGGGCATGATGGCTCAGTGTTCAGCACTGTTGCTTTGCAGCAATGGAGTCCTGGGTTCAGATCCCAACAAGAACAATATCTATAGGATGTTTTTATGTTATCCCCATGTTTGCTTTGGTTTCCTCATCCAGTGGGCAATTTGGATTCTAATCCGCAACTTGTCATTCTTGGGACATAAGTATTTGAAGTAATTCTCTCTCTCTCGTTGTGCAATATGGTAGGTAACACGTTTGCACAAGCATCTGTGATACGTCGTCGTAGGTCCTGCAATGTTGGTGGAGGGGTCACATACACCTGCTGTTTGATGTGACCTTACAGAAAGACGTCCAATGAGATCAGGTCAGGTGAGCATGGAGGCCAGTCCACGCAGCCACCATACCCAATGACTTGTAGGAAGGTCTCCATGAGGTATCGCTTCATATCCGCAGCCTTGTGAGTTTTACACGTTCTAACCATAGCATTTCTGTATGCAAGGTGTTGATTTGTATTGAATTAATGATGCCCTACAACTTTGTAATTCACATTTTTTTTATATCTCGCTCCATTTTCGAGATAAAAATGCTAACTCCGGCGCTATAGGTGGTTTCATTGCTTAGCACATGGCTACTTTACTATACCTAGACACCACCTCTATGCCTATAGCTGCCGCCGTTCTCAAGTTAATGGCGGTGGACAGGATATGGGTGGACACACTGTATATCAACTGTATATATATATATATATATATATATATATATCAAAGAGTTTTCTTTATTTTCATGACTAAAAATAATAGATTCACATTGAAGGCATCAAAACTATGAATTAACACAAGTTGAGTGAAATACTTAAAAAAGTGTGAAACAACTGAAAATAAGTCTTATTTTCTAGGTTCTTCAAAGTAGCCACCTTTTGCTTTGATTACTACTTTACACACTCTTGGCATTCTCTTGATGAGCTTCAAGAGGTAGTTACCGGAAATGGTCTTCCAACAGTCTGTCTTGAAGGAGTTCCCAGAGATGCTTAGCACTTGTTGGCCCTTTTGCCTTCACTCTGCAGTCCAGCTCACCCCAAACCATCTTGATTGGGTTCCGGTCTGGTGACTGTGGAGAGCAGGTCATCTGGCATAGCACCTCATAACTCTCCTTCTTAGTCAAATAGCCCTTACACAGCCTGGAGGTGTGTTTGGGGTCATTGTTCTGCTGAAAAGTAAATGATGGTCCAACTAAAGGCAAACCGGATGGAATAGCACGCCACTGCAAGATGCTGTGGTAGCCATGCTGGTTCAGTATGCCTTTAATTTTGAATAAATCCCCAACAGTGTCACCAGCATAGCACCTCTACACCATCACACCTCCTCCTCTATGCTTCATGGTGGGAACCAGGCATGTAGAATCCATCCATTCACCTTTTCTACAAATACACGGTGGTTGGATCCAAAGATCTCAAATTTGGACTGATCAGACCAAAGCACAGATTTCCACTGGTCTAATGTCCATTCCTTGTGTTCTTTAGCCCAAATAAGTCTCTTCTGTTTGTTGCCTGTCCTTAGCAGTGGTTTTCTAGCAGCTATTTTACAATGAAGGCCTGCTGCACAAAGTCTCCTCTTAATAGTTGTTCTAGAGATGAGAAGGTGTGTCCAAACTTTTTGTCTGTACTGTATATATAGTATATATAAAACCCTTTAGATTTACCTCCTTGTATTACTCTTGGAGTTTTGAAGTTTAAATCTTCCTGAATATGCAACAGTATCATAATAGGGGAATTAGCTTTAAATGATGTTATCTTTCAGAAGTGTAAGGAGATGACAACATACATCAGAGTTATACTAATCCCAATTACAGAATGTTCAATCTTAGCTCCATAATTAAAGACATAGTCGTTTAACGTTATCCTTGAACTTGAAAATTACGCTGCTATACTTGGTCAAACTCACTGTGGTGGTTGGAGCTGCTTCTCTTTGCTGCAGCTGTGATATTAGATGATATTGATTTTGTAGCTTCTCACAACTGCTTTTAAAGTTTGTGTCAGCTGGAAATGCTGTATATACATCACAAAAAAGATGCTGAGAGCATATACATCACAGGAAGGGCAGGGGCATATACATCACAGGAGATGCTGCGGGCATATACATCACTGGGGGCTACAGACATAACGGGTATATACATCACTGAAGGGCAGAGACATAGTTGGGGGCCACAAACATTGCTGGTGGTATATACAGCACTGGAGGAGTACACACAGCCATGGGGATCCTGCATTGGCAAACACAGCCCCTGGGGAGGCTGCAGGGGCACACACAACGCTGGGGAGTCTGCAGGGTCACACACAGCCCTGGGGATGCTGCAGGGGCATACTCAGCCCTGGGGCGGCTACAGGGGCACACAGAGCCCTGGAGAGGCTGCAGGTGCAAACAGAGCCCTGGAGAGGCTTCAGGGGCAAACAGAGTCCTGGGGAGGCTGCAGGGGCACACACAGCCATGAGGAGGCTGCAGGGGCAAACACAGCCCTGGGGAGGTTGAAGAGGCACACACAGGCCTGGGGAGGCAGACGGGGCACACAGAGGTCTGGGGAGGGTGGGAGCACAAACATACCTGGGGAGACTGTTAGGTCACACACAGGCCTTGGGAGGCTGAGGGATCACACACAAGCCTGGGGAGGCTATGGGATCACACACAAGCCTGGGGAGGCAGGGAGCACAAATATGCCTGGGGAGGCTGAAGTGTTACACACAAGCATAGGAAGGATGGATGGTCACACACAGGCCTGGGGAGGCTGGATGGCCACAGACCGGCATAGAGAGGCTGGAGAGTCACACACAGGCTTGGCGAGGCTGGAGGGTTATATACAGGCCTGGAGAGGCTGAAGGGTCACACACAGGCCTGGGAAGGGTGGAGGGGCACATACAGGCCTGGGGAGGCTGGAGGGGCATACTTGGCCTGGGGAGGATGAAAGGGCACACACAGCCCTGGGGAGGCTGGAGGCGCACACACAGGCCTGGGGAGGCTGGGAGCACAAATATACCTGGGGGACACTGTGGCAGCACCTCCTCTTCTGTGGGACCAGAGTTCATTGCAGGCTTACTACGCCCACAAAGTAAGCCTTCACACGGGCATTGGAAAGCACGAGGATGTAATCCTCCAGTGTTTTCATGGTGTAGCCTAGAATGTATGGGCTCCTTCCAGGTTGGTGGGAATGCATCGCAGCGTTCAGTATTAAACACGCTGCATACAGGGTTTAAAGGGCCAGCAGCCAGAAACATGTGGCTGCTGCTCGAATACTGCAGTCCTTGGGAATCTGCCCGGTGGCCGCAAAAAATACCATTGCGGGCCGCATACAGCCTGCGGGCCGGAGGTTCCCCACTCCTGGATTACTCATTTCAGAGACGATCTGTATCCTCCTTCAGGTATAACCAAAGAAGATGTTTAGCTCCCCTTTTCAGTTTCGTGACTGAGGGACTGGCGGTCAGTGCAGAAACCTTGGTCGAAACAATGCAGCTTTCATAAGTTTTGTGTCTGCCCATCACATCTACTTCCAATGAGCAGTACTATATACTCTAAAGACTTCTTTAAACGCAGCGACATCGATAGCGATGTCGCTGGTGAAAGCACCCGCCCCCGTCGGTTGTGCGTCACGGGCAAATCGCTGCCCGTGGCGCACAACATCGCTAGGACCCGTCACATGGACTTACCTGCCTAGCGATGTCACTGTGGCCGGCGAACCGCCTCCTTTCTAAGGGGGCAGTTTGTGCGGGGTCACAGCGACGTCACACGGCAGCTGTCCAATAGAAGCAGAGGGGGCGGAGAGCAGCCGAAAGAAAGTGACGCCCACCTCGTTTCCGGAGGACTCAGTCCTCTTTCCTGGGGTGTCACACAAAGCGATGTGTGCTGCCTCAGGAACGACTAACAACCTGCGTCCTGCAACAGCAACGATATTTGAGATTAGAACGACGTGTCAACAATCAACGATTAGGTGAGTAATTTTGATTGTTAGCAGTCGTTCGTACATTTCACACGCAAGGATGTCGCTAACGAGGCCGGATGTGCGTCACGAATTCCGTGACCCCTACGACATCTCGTTAGCGATATCGTTGCGTGTAAAGCCCCCTTTATTCTCTTCTGCTTATGAGAAATGGTTCACACAGAAAGAGCCTTTGTTCTTTTATTTTTATAAACTGGAAGTGACTATGTCAATATATTCCATATTTTAGTCCTCTTCAAATTAGACCATCTTTATGATGTTCTACTTCATCCCTTGCACACAATTTTCTGGAATAGTACCCAATATGCTACTAATCTAGGTCTATATGAAGCATGCTGAATATGATAATGAGTGCATGGGGTAGCTATTTTACCACTGTGATCCTTCATTGCCTGTTAGCAAGAGAGGAGTCATGAGACATGTGTAAGGATTTATTGGCATTCGTGACTCATTCCAGGACTCATTATCACATATGGAACATTTCATTTTGGTCTCCTTGCAGCACTTTGGGGGCCAATGAGTGGATACAAGCATACATATTCAGAAAGCTATATGAGAACATCACAGCTATTCTTTCTAGATGTTTTACTGTTACCTAAAATGTATATCTTTATGATATTTTATGATTACCCAATATTATGACCATTCCAAATATAGTCTACAGGCATCTATAGGCATCTTGAACTATACATTATTTTGCATACTTTAACAAGCCACATTTAAGTAAATTTTAAGCTGATTTAAGAATTTTATTTTGTGTCTTCACAATAGTTCTCAGATGTTGACAGAAAAGCTGGTAGGGTGATTAACATTAGTGCCATACATCCCTTGACATTTAGGTTTAGTTCTTATGATAGCGCACAGACAGAAAAGGTTCCCTGTGTAAGAAGAATATATGGGCCCTTTGCAGCCTAATAGTTCATACAAATACAATATTGCGCCTGCTTTGTAGGTATACATGGACCCCGTTACCTCTTGGGCCCCTGTTTGGCCACACAATGGTATATCCACTCCTGATGCGCTGTGTACTGAGATTCTTCATTCACTATTTATGGAAGTTTTCTCCCTTATCAGATCCAATAATATTTTCAATAATGCTTTTTTTGGGGCAACCACCAGATTTCAGGACAAAATCTTTTTGTAAAATACCAAGCTTACTCCCACTTTAAAGGACGGATAATATAACTTTAAGCAATGTTATTCTTAAAAAAAAAAATCATTCCTAATTTAGCTGATTGCATCGAGAAAATTAAAGTCTTTAAATGAATTAATTTATTCTGCCATCCCTTATCAGCCTGAAGCTGCCTGGAAGATCACATCTCCATTGTCATTTAGCTAACTTGTTCTTATGTGTATGAAATTATCAATGCATTAACACATCTCTTCATATAATACTCCATTTCATTTCCAGACTGTCTCCTATTTCTAATTGCTCAGCACATCCATATGAAGTCAACCAAATACGCTTCTGCATTGTCAATGGCTTATAAATTGGTCAATTCCAGCTACCTAGGAACATGTTGAAATCATACTTTTAATAACAAAGTATTGTATTTGTTTTGCAATCAACTCAATTAGGAATAAATTTGTCCATTTTTTGCCAAATAAATTAGATCTAACATATTAGCCCGAGAAGACATCAAAGTGAATTTACTAGGTTCATTAACTTAGCAAATTAACTTACAGAAAATTGTGCTTCTCTGTAATAGATTAAGGCAGTATTCCGTTGGGTTTTTCAAGCACTCGCACATATTTTGTCTCACATAAGTATAAAATAGATGCTACGAAACGTTTGTGGTATCGATGTTCTTACAACATGAATTTCAAAACATTCACCAGCCTTGGGAGACATATATAGTTTCTGTCAAGAAACCTAAATTCCTACAGACTTCTTTTTATTGTTATTGATTTTAAGAATGCTAAGTAAATACTCACAAACAAAAAAAATCTGTGTTCTTTAGCTCCAGCAGAGGGACAAATTGTTACCGCACTTGATGATACTGAATTAATGCTACTCTGATGCTATTTCTCAAAACACAGCCTCTTTGGTGTCCCAGCGTGGCTCCTATCTCTTTCTGAGAATTAGCAGGGTCTGTTTGTTAAATGAGACTTATAGCTAAAATACCAGTTGCTTCTAAATTAAGGCACAACATATAATATTTTCAACTCTGGTGTATAGGAAATATTTTTTCTTGTGATATACTGAGATATACCGTATCTCGTAAAACATTTAAACTGAATGTAATTGTTTCATATAAAAACATCAGATTTTTTTTAATAAATAAAATAGAAAACAGAAATATTATAAATGTGCATTAACACGAATCTGTAGGGTTTCAAAAATGACTTTCAAGACTGGTTTCTATCAATGCTTGTTATCCACCGTCAACAGTATAGGAGACAATATGCTGATCGGTTGGGGTATAATTGCAGAGACCTAAAGCAATTCCAAAAATTTGGCTCTGTAATGGCTTTTTTGGAATTTAGTAGTGGCTGCACATATGTGTTATCTCTCCATTTATTTTCTCAGAATCCACTACAAAAAGCTGAATGTTGTACTAAGCTGTTAACTGTAGTTTTATAGAGAGCTAGCTGTAGTACCCGGCATTGCCCAGAATAGTAACTGTCTTTCTGTCTCTCTCTCACTCTCTCATTCTCCCTTTCTTCCTCTCTGTTTGTCTCCCTCTCTGTCTCTCTGTCTCCCTCTGTCTCTCTCCTTCTGTCTGTCTCTTTGTCTGTCTCTGTTTTTCTTTCTGTTTCTCTCTTTATCCATCTTTGTCTCTCTCTCTCTCTATCCATCTTTCTCTTTCTGTCTTTCTCTGTCTCTCTGTCTTCCTCTGTCTCTCTCCTTCTGTGTTACGGGGGCTGTCTGATTATAAAAACCAAAGGGATATCAGACAGTCAGGGTCCACCGTGCAAAGTCTCTGCTGCAGACTATGGCAGAGGATAAGGGGTATCTTGTACTACAGAAGCAGTACTGACACTGATACGTCTCAGTGACACTAGAGCCAATCACGGCGTGTACTGTTAAAGTCACAGCGACTACTGTATTTAGCATTAACGTAAAAGGGATAGGTTAATGTGTGAGGAAGAGTATATAAGTGTGCCGCTGTAAATAGTAGTAGCACAAGTGCAGAGTGTAATACCTCTGTTAAACTCACAGAGGCATTAGTTAGGAAATAAAGCAATTCCTCGCTTACTCGGAGGGTGTGTGGTATGGTCTATGTTAATAATCACAGAGACAAAAGCAGTGAGTGTGAAATGGCACCTACCTAGGTCCGTTCCTCTAGTGGTGCCAGGAGATGGACAGCAGTGTAAGCCGCACAAAGCTCCTACCTGCATTCACTCCACTAGTGTGCGATGACACGACCACGAACCACTAGATATGGCACCTGCCTAGGTCCGCTCTACTAGTGGGGCAAAAGAGACGGACAGCAGCACAAGCCGCAAAAAGCTCCTACCTATGTTCGCTCCCCTAGTGTGCGAGGATACAAACAACTGCCAGATGCAGCATAAGGAATGTTACCCTAGCAGCAACATCCACCTACGAGTAGAATCACAAGGCCCAGCCGGACCATGTGCCTCAGGCACCTGCCTATGTCCGCTTCACTAAGATGTAAGGATACGGACCGCAGCCGAAGCTGTAAGGTACAAGAACGCTACCCTTCCGGTAGCGCTCACCTAGCATAGACAGAGAGATGCCTAGAGGGACGTGCAGAGAGCGTCTATTCTCATGCATGAACCAAGAGGACTGAGCGCCGGGCAGCATGCGTCAGGGTCTTATATAGACTCTGTGCCTCATCCAAGATGGAGGACACCAGAGCCAATCCGCTGCCAGAACGACAGCAATGACGTCACGCTGGCCTTTCACAGAGCAAAGCGTCACAAGCACATGACCAGCGACCAATCGGCATAGAAGGTGTCAGAGGCATGTGACCATGTGTCACAAGCACATGACCAGTGGCCAATCAGCTTAGAAGGTGTCAGAGACATGTGACCTCGTGTCAGCAATGATGTCACCCGCACATGTGCAATGGCTCCAAGATAGGACTTAGTCTCCAACGCTTGCACATGTGCAGTAGCAAGAAATCCGAACATAGTCTCCAGTGCCACAGCAACCGCAACATTCTGTCTGTCTCTCTCTGTCTGTCTCTTTGTCTGTCTCTCTGTCTCTGTTTTTCTCTGTCTCTCTCTATATCCATCTCTTTGTCTCTCTCTCTATCCGTCTTTCTCTGTCTGTCTCTCTCCCTGTCTGCCTGTCTCTCTCTGTCTGTCTCTTTATCTCTCTGTCTCTCTCTGTGTTCTCTCTATCCGTCTCTCTCTGTCTCTCTCATTCTCTGTTTCTCTGCTTGTCTCTCTGTCTGTCTCTTTATCTGTCTCTCTCTCTATCCAGCTCTCTTTTGGCCTCTCTCTGCTTCTCTGTCTGTCTCTCTTCCTGTCTGCCTCTCTCTCTCTGTCTGTTTGTCTTTCTCTATCTCTGTTTATCTATCTCTCTGTCTATCATTCTCTGTCTGTCTCTCTGTCTTTCTCTCTGTCTGTCTTTCTCCTGATCTGCCTCTCTCTGTTTCTCTCTGTCTGTCTTGGTTACTCTATGTCTCTCTCTCTCTCTGCCTCTCTCCCTGCCTGCCTCTCTGTCTGTCTCTGTATGTGTCTCTCTATCTGTTTCTCTCTGTCTTTCTCTATCAGTCTCTCCACTGAAATCATATTAACTGACACATAAGCTTCTTATACTAAGAATGTCCTTCATTGCCTATAGCAACCAATCACAGCTCCTATTAATGACCTGTAGCTCCCAGCTCCATTTGACTTTAATGTAAGCAGGTTTTTTTGGTGAATAACTGTAAAGCGTAGGGTTCAATTTTCCCCCCAGAACATAATCTATGACGTTCCCTGCATCAAATGAGGAGTCTGTGCAAAATTTGTCATTGTAAATAGTTACATATAGTTACATAGTTACTTAGGTTGAAAAAAGACCTAGGTCCATCTAGTTCAACCTTCCTCCACCAGTTCTACATTTAGTCACTAAGTCATTTATAACCAACAATGTTTTGTGTACTGAGGAAATCATCCAGCCCTTTTTTAAAAGCTGTTATAGTATCTGCCATTACTACCTCTTGTGGTAGGGCATTCCACAGTCTGACCGCTCTAACTGTAAAGAACCCTTTCCTATTTAGGTGTCGGAATCGCTTTTCTTCCACTCGCAGTGAGTGCCCCCTGGTCCTTAGTATTGTTTTCGGAAGAAATAAGTTATGTGCCAGTCCTTTATATTGACCACACATGTATTTATACATATAAATGAGATCTCCTCTGAGACGTCTTTTTTCTAAGCTAAACATATCTAACTTTTTCAACCTGCCATCATATGGGAGGCCTTCCATTCCTTGTAATAGTCTAGTTGCTAGTTGCCCGCCTTTGAACTGACTCTAACTTCTGAATGTCCTTTTTAAAATGTGGAGCCCAAAACTGGATCCCGTATTCCAGATTTGGCCTTACAAGTGATTTATAGAGGGGTAACAATACGTTGGGATCACGGGATCTAATCTCTCTTTTTATACACCCTAAAATCTTGTTTGCTTTAGCAGCTGCTGCTTGACATTGAGTGCTGCTGCTCAGCTTATTTGTAATGAGAATACCCAAGTCCTTCTCCTGTTCTGTAGTCCCGAGTTTACTTCCATTTAATGTATACGCAGCTATAGGATTACTCCGTCCTAGGTGCATTACTTTACATTTATCAACATTAAATCTCATTTGCCAAGTATCTGCCCATTCTGACATCTTATCCAGATCTTTTTGTAATATTGTACTATCCAGGTCAGTTTTTAATATCCTACATAGTTTGGTGTCATCGGCAAAGACTGACACTGTACTATCAATCCCATCCACAAGGTCATTAATAAAGAGAGTAAAAAGAATTGGTCCTAGCACAGATCCCTGCGGCACCCCACTGCTGACTATAGCCCATTTAGAGAATGTAGCATTTATGACTACTCTTTGTTTCCTATCTTTTAGCCAATTCCTTACCCAGTTGCATATTGTGTCCCCTAGTCCTTGCTTCTGGAGCTTTAGTATAAGGCTATTATGTGGTACAGTATCAAATGCCTTTGCAAAGTCCAAATAAATCACATCAGCTGCATTACCAATATCCAGGTTTGCACTTACCCCCTCATAGAACCCCAACAGGTTGGTTAGACACGACTTATCTTTCATGAATCCATGCTGTTTGTCAGTTATCATATTATTTTCTGCAATATATTTTTGCATGTCATCCCTTAAAATGCCCTCAAAAACTTTGCATACTACTGATGTCAGGCTTACTGGACGGTAGTTGCCTGGATCTACCCTCTTACCTTTCTTAAATATCGGTACCACATCAGCAATCCTCCAATCCTGAGGCACCAACCCTGTTACAAGTGAGTCTAAAAAGATGAGATACAGCGGTCTGTCGATTACGAGCTCAATTCCCTCAATAGTCGTGGATGAATGCCATCTGGCCCTGGGGATTTGTCAATGTTTAATTTACTCAGACGTAGGCGTACTTCATCTTGTGTTAAATTAATTATATCGGGTGGTGGACTTTGATTTTTCACTTGTTGAATGATCCCTGGTACAGTCAGTTCCTTGGTGAATACAGATGAGAAATGCCTATTTAATATCTCAGTCTTTTGTTTGTCCTCTATAACTAACTTGTTATTATATTTTAAGGGTCCGATACTATCCTTTGTTTTCCTTTTGGCATTAATGTATTTATAAAAGATTTTGGGATTTATTTTAATGTCATTGGCGATTTTTGTTTCAGTAGCTAGTTTTGCTTGTTTGATTTCTTTTTTGCATTGCCTATTGATATCTTTATACTCCTGCAATGCTATTTCTGTATTCTCAGCCTTTAAGATTTTAAACGCCCTTTGTTTTTGTTTTATTATACTTTGTACAGTCTTATTTATCCATAGTGGTTTCTTTTTATTCCTGGACATTTTATTACCAGAGGGTATACGTTTTTTACAGGACTCTAGTAGTATATCCTTAAACTTACCCCATTTATGTTCGGTATCCCCAGTTACCATGACTCTGTCCCAATCTACACATTTAAGCTCTTCCCTTAATTTGTTGAAATCAGCTTTCCTAAAATTCCAGGTTTTAGCATTCCCCCTTTGAAATGTTCTATTGAATATTATGTCGAAGCTTACCATATTATGATCGCTGGTGCCCAAGTGCTCCCGGACCTGTAGATCTGAAATTGTATCCGGTCTATTTGACAGGACCAGATCTAGCAAATTATCTCCCCTGGTCGGTTCACCTACCATCTGAGAGAGGAAATGGTCTTGAATGGTAGATAAGAACTTACAGCTTTTAGCAGAACCAGAAGATTCTATGTCCCACTGTATGTCTGGATAGTTGAAATCCCCCATAATAAGAACCCGATTATTATTATTAGCTGCCTTTTCAATTTGTTCCAGCATTTCACCCTCTATTTGTTCAGGTATGTTAGGAGGCTTATAGCAAACTCCAATTAGCATTTTTCCATTATTCCCCTCCCCATGTACATTTACCCATACTGACTCTACATTGTTGCTGTTCCCCTCAATGTCATCATACAACACAGGTTTTAGGTTAGATTTGATAAATATACACACCCCACCACCTTTTTGGCCTTTCCTGTCCTTCCTAAATGTACTATAACCCTGTATGTTTGTCACCCAGTCATGGCTTTCATCCAGCCAGGTTTCCGTAATGCCCACCACATCATAATCCATGGTTGACATAAGAGTCTCCAATTCATTCATTTTGTTTGCAAGACTTCTTGCATTTGCCAGTAGACATTTAATCCTATTAACACCTTTATTACTCCTAGCCTCCCTACGTTCCTTGTATGTCCCATCCCCCCCTAATCCTTCATTGACCCCTACCGTCTCCCTGTCTCTATCTGCTCTATCTATCCCCTTATTTGCTCCACTACCCTCCCTGTGATGGTGCAAATTCCTTTAGCTGACACACATACACGCACACACACGCACACACACGCACACACGCGCACACACGCGCACACACACACACACACACACACACACACACACAGCTTTATATATTAGATGGATGGAATGGAGGCATGCATACACAACATTTGATCCATTTTGTTACATTGTTTCAGAGCCCTGTTGATAGTTTTCTCAGAAATCCCAACTATCAGACTCCACCAATCATCAAGTATTTTTTTAAATAAACATTTATTCAAATTTTGAAGTTATATAAATACTTACATACTAGTGCATACTTGAATATCCAACATAATGTAGCTAGAAATGAAGAAAAAAAATATTTAATGCAGAATTAATAGCAAGAGGGAAAACATGAAAATCAACAAAATTTAACCTTAAATTGTGGGTGTCTTGAAGGTGAATTTCCTCTCTTGAAATGCAATTGCTTCATAGCTCCAGTGTTCATTGCTCCAATCAATCTCAGATCTGCTTGATGGTCAGTTTGCAACTTGCTTCAAGATTCAGACTGTCCCAGCTGAATTGCAAGGCTCCAGATCTTCCATCCTCATCAGCTGCCTCCCTCTGCTTCCATGTGCATTAGATTACAATGATAACCATGAATGCAACTATGGACTTTTAGGCAAGATAAGGCTGCTTTAAAGTGCCTGTCCACACACTCAGCTCTCCTATTCCAAGGTACTTGTCTGCATAATTGATTCTGATGTTCCATGTTGCATGTCTACGCACTCAACTCTTCTGTACCAAAGTGCCTGTCTTTATATTCATCTCTGCTGTTACAAGGTGCCTATTTTCATACTTCGCGTTGCTATTCCAAAGTATCGTCCTGAATACCCAAATCTTTCATTCAACAACCAAAATGTTATTCAGTATAATCAAGTCTGCTATTCCACCACTTAGGTGCCGTTCGGCACGCTCAACTCTGCTGTTTCATGTCCTGTGTGCCATCCAGCATACTCAGCTTTGCCATTCCATAGCAAGACACTAACCATCATATCCAGATCCACACTACATGTTTATCTAGCATATCAAACTCCATTGTTCATACAGCATATCCAGCTACACTGTTCCATGGAGCTCTACCGATGATATCCAGTTTATCTGTTTTTTTATGTCATCTGGCTTAGGCTACTTTCACACATCAGTTTTCTGCATTCAGGCACAATCCTTTTTTTTCCTCATCCAACGGATCCAACAAAAATTGTAAAAATCGTATCCACCGGATCCGGTTTTTAACGGATCCGTTTTGCCGGATGCGTAAAAAAAAACGGATCCGGTGGATCGGTTTTGCATCCGTTTTTGCATCCGTTTTGTCCGTTTTTTTGTTGGATCCGTTTTTTCAAAACATTGGAGCATGCGCAGTTTACAAAAACGGATCCGGCAGCCGCATCCGTTTTTTGCCGCAATGCGCCGGATCCGGCGTCCATAGGCTTCCATTGTAAAACACGCCGTATCGTGCCGGATCTAGCGCGATTAGTTTTTTTTGCCGGACAAAAAAAAGTTGCAAGATACGTTGCCTCCGGCCGCCGCTTTAATTAATTTTGCCGCATCCGGAAAAAAACGGATGCAACGCAAAGCCATCAGGCACAATCCGGTAACAATGAAAATCTATGGGGATAAAACGGATGCGGTACCGGATCCGTTTTACACGCTTTTTTCCGGATTGTGCCTGATGGAAAAAACCTGATGTGTGAAAGTAGCCTTATCCAGCTCTGTTGTATCTCACAGAACCAGTCCCTCTAATCAGTGCTGATCATCCTGACCTAAGGATTAGCAAATCCACAGCACCAAGTAAGCCAAAACATAGTCGTTTCTGACATATTGTGTTCCTCAAAGAAAGATTTTATTTTTGTATCCAGTTTAAAGGAATTATTTTTATTAGAGATTTGTAAAGTAATAATAACACTGTTGTGCTTGACATATTTTAGATAAAATAGGATCAGTCTGGAACTTGTTGCTTCATGTTTTGTGGTATTACATCATGCTATAATGGTAAGTTACCCAGTATCTTTCAACCTAATGCAAAAAGCTGTAAAACTATTCTTATTCTTGCTGAAGGTGAGTTTTGTGCATGTTAATATAAATGTTTTATAAAATTCCAGCATCCAATTAAAAAAAGAAATCTTTTATTTAGTCCTGATGAAAAGTAAATTATACCATGTGCTAGCATCATAATCAGAGGTTACGCCTTTTTTAGTGTGTCCGCTTTTATCCAGTTAGTGCTGTATTTTTATCTATTCTTGGAATTTATTACCATTACTCCTTGTTCCCGGTCAATCTTTGCACCTGACATCACTATTATAGCTCTAGACTAAAGATGGACGAATACGCAGATTTTCAGGTTAGACGGGTCCGGAAGGTCCAGTCAGATTTTAAAATAAACACCGTTTTGGAAAAGAACTTGAACCCAAACATCTGCCCGGATGTCAAACCTCATATAAGTCTATGACAACCTGAACATTGTGTTGTAAAATGGTAGCAGAAAGGGCTAGGGGGACTGCAAAGCAGGAGAATTATACTTATTGAGTCTCCAGTTATCTGTCACAAGTTAAAAAACTTGCTCTGTATGGGAAGCAAGGGACCAAGCTATATATGTGAAATAAGAAACATGGCTATGGGTGGGGCAGGGTTCTCAGACAAAAAGACAAAAATATACAACTAAACAATAGGATAAAGAGTAGAGATGAGCGAACCGGTCGCAGTTCGGCTCGAGGGCGGCTCGCCGAACGGAGCTCCCGTTCGAGTTCAGTTCGTCGAACGTTCGACGAACCGAACTCGAACCAATAGGCTACAATGGGAGGCAATCACAAACACATAAAAATGCATTATAAATGTACACATACAGTAAATAAACATTGCCATAACACTTACCGGTCCCCGCGATCCCTCCTGCACTCTGTCTCCTGCCGCTATTCCATCCGATGATCGCTGAATCCTCCCGGTGACCAGAACTGCCAGCAGAGACGCAGGACCTATCGTGACGTCAAAATAGTAATGTGACCAGTCACGTGGCTATTATCTCATTGGCTACAGACTGGTCACATGACTATGCGCGTCATGTAGGACCTGCGAGTGCATCTCTCCGGTACACGGTGCACATTTGTGTATCGCCGTGTACCGGCGATATGCTCTAGCACACGGTCGACTCCCCGTTCCGTTAGGGACCGGCTGACACAGCCGGTCATTAATGGAGATCACCGTTGCCATAGCAACGCAGTTAGCGGCTCCGGGAGCACCGTTGCTATGGTAACGTGTCTGTCAGCGTTACCGCTGTTACCGCTAGCAGCACTGATCACTCACGGAGTGAAGGCTGCACGCTGATTCCCGATTGTAGTGAGGATTGTAGTGAGGATGAGGTGCCCCAGCCCATAAAGTGATGGGCTGGGGCACCTCATCCTCACTACAATCGTCACTACTACTACACTAGTGAGGATTGTAGTGAGGATGAGGTGCCCCAGCTCATCAAGGTTTATTGGGGATTTATTGGGCTGACAGGGGGTAATAAAGATGGAGTCTCTAATGTGTCTGTGTATTTATTTCTATTAAAGTATTTTTTCTCTGTGTGGTGTCTTTTTTTTAACCCTTTATTGGAGATTCTTAATGGCCGGGTCAAACATGCCTGACATTTAGACTCTCTGGCTTAATACTGGCTAGTAAAACAAAGCCAGTATTAACTCATGATTACCCAACAAGCCACCCGGCTCCAGGGCTGTTGGAAGAGTTGGATACAGCGCCAGTTGATGGCGCTTCTATGAGAGCGCCATTTTCTGGGACGGCTGCGGGCTGAAATTCGCAACAGAGGCGCCCAGAAACCTCGGGCTAACCTGTGCTGCGGATTCCAATCCCCAGCTGCCTAGTTGTACCTGGCTGGACACAAAAATGGGGCGAAGCCCACGTCATTTGTTTTTTAATTATTTCATGAAATAAGTGAAATAATTAAAAAAACGGGCTTCCCTATATTTTTGGTTCCCAGCCGGGTACAAATAGGCAACTGGGGGATGGAGGCAGCCCGTGGCTGCCTGCTGTACCTGGCTAGCATACAAAAATATGGCGAAGCCCACATCATTTTTTTGGTGGGCAAAAAACTTCTGCATACAGTCCTGGATGGAGTATGCTGAGCCTTGTAGTTCTGCAGCTGCTGTCTGCTCTTCTCCATACAGACAGACAGCAGCTGCAGAACTACAAGGCTCAGCATACTCCATCCAGGACTGTATGCAGAAGTTTTTTGCCCCCTGAAAAAATTATGTGGGCTTCGCCATATTTTTGTATGCTAGCCAGGTACAGCAGGCAGGTACGGCTGCCCCCAACCCCCAGTTGCCTATTTGTACCCAGCTGGGAACCAAAAATAAAGGGAAGCCCTTTTTTTATTATTTCATGAATTTCATGAAATAATTAGAAAACAAATGATGTAGGCTTCGCCCCATTTTTGTGTCCAGCCAGGTACAACTAGGCAGCTGGGGATTGGAATCCGCAGCACAGGTTGGCCTGAGCTTTCTGGGCCCCACTGCTGTGAATTGCAGTCTGCAGCCAACTCAGAAAATGGCATTTTCATAGAAGCGCCATCTTCTGGCGCTGTATCCAACTCTTCCAGCACCTGCCTGCTATACCTGGCTAGCATACAAAAATATGGCGAAGCTCACGTCCTTTTTTTGTAGTTTTTTGGCAAAAAAAATAAAAAATGCTTCCCTGGATTTTCCATTGCCAGTGAAGGTAACACCAAGCAGTGGGGGTTAGCAGCCAGTAGCTGCTTGGATTACCCTTAGCTAGCAATACAAAAAATGCAGTGGGAGCCCATATATATTTTTTTTAATTATTTATTTAAATAACTAAAAACAAAATGGGCTTCCCTGTATTTTGATTGCTGGACATCACAGTGCTGTAAAAATAAATCTTTAAAAAAAATGACGTAGCGCTCCGCGGTATTTTTGATTCTCAGCGCAGATAAAGCAGACAGCTATGGGTTGCCACCCCCATCTGCCTGCCGTTACCTTGGTTGGCAATCAAAATATAGGGAAGCCCATTAATTTTTTCTATTTAAAAAATAGTTAAAAAAAAAATGACATTAGGTCCCCCCATTTTTGATAGCCAGCTAGGGTAAAGCAGACGGCTGTAGCCTGAAAACCACAGCTGGCAGCTTTTCCGTGGTTGGGGATCAAATGTTGAGATCCCCCCAGGCTCTTTTTTTATAATTATTTTCTAAATATTAATAATTACACAAAAAAAGTAGGGTTCCCCCCAAATTGGGTCACCAGCCAAGGTAAAGCGGACAGCTGTGGTCTGGTATTCTCAGGGTGGGAAGGTCCATAGTTATTGGGCCTTCACAGCCTAAAAATAGCAGGCCGCAGGCACCCCAGACGTGGCGCATCCACTAGATGCGCCAATCCTGGCGCTTCACCCCAGCTCATCCCGTGCCCTGGTGCAGTGGCAAACGGGGTAATAAATCGGAGTGATACTAGCTGTAAAGTCACCTGAGATCAAGCCCAGCAGTTTGTGATGTCATGGCGTTACTGACATTTTTTGTCAGTACTAACAAAAAAAAAAAATCGACAAAAGAAATTTATTTGAAAAAACAGTCCCCAAAACATTTCCTCTTTCACCAATTTATTGTAAGAAAAAAAATAAAGGGGTCCCACGACGACTCTGGACCGTCTAGAATATGGGGGGGAGACACTCAGGGAACGTATCCCCCATTTTCTAGGAGTGCGAACCCTTCATGTGAGGAGTGTGGGTGCAATGAATCTGCACTCACTCTCCCCGGGTCCACAGCAGCAGAGTCCATGTCGTAATGGTTGCTACCAAAGCTGCAATGCCCTGCTCATGAGGTAAGGGCATGCCTAATCAGGAGAACTACTGTAGAGGAAGCTCTGCTCACTGGTATATAGGTGCTCAGAGGTAATAATAGATAAAATTAGTGAGTAACCTCGGCACTCTAAATCTCCCAGACTAAGTCAGTCAGTCACAATGGATAGTAATGTAAAATCACTCTTTATTGGTCCGTATTAAGAAAAAAAAAATTTTCATAAGCATATATGTTTTTGTCCAAAACAAGTTACAAATGACGTTTCGGCCTGAGCCTTCGTCAGATTGGACTTATCTGCATGTAATCATGAAAAATGACAATAATCAGTATCACATAAGAGTGAGACAACAATAACATAAACTCGAACAATGTAGAGGCACAATTGGGATGCAGCAAAAAAATTGCAACACAGCAAGAAATGAAACACATGATACAAACGTCATAATACAGTACAAGGACAATATAGTAATGACAAATATGGGGTCAGAGTAGGCTTAGACAGCTCTGGTACGAAAGAGATGTCAATCATAAAGTAACATGTGCAGTAGGTGTAGAGCTACACTATGCATGGCAGAGCTAATGGGTAGACCGACCATAGAAAAAGAACGGAGAAAAAGTGGAGAAAAAAGTGGAGAAAAAAGTGGAGACAAAAGTGGAGAAAAAGTGGAGAAAAAGTGTTTGTTCATGCCAGATGGGAGATAAATAATTTTTTACCGGCGCTGTCATTTACTGTAACGGGTTCATCGGTGTACGGTGTATACCTGTGATCACGTGAGCGGGGACCGGAAAAACCATCCTGAATCATGATCTCCAGGGTCTCAGCAAGCCCTGAAACTCCGAAGATTTTCTGACGCTGAAGGGCGTTATTCCCTTATTTCTGCCTGCTGTTTATAAACGGCAGATCAGAATAAGGCTACATTAACACGACCGATCCATTTTTGCGGTCTGCAAAAAACAGTCCATTTTTTTTCACGGGTGCATCCGTGTGGCATCCGTTTCCGTTCCGTAGACGGTCCGTATGTCATCTGTTTGTCATCCGTGTGCCTTCCGTTTTTTTTGTGTACTGCAAAAAAACTGAAGGAGGGTAAATGCATAAATTTACCCAGGATTCATAGCTTCATCCTACATGAGGCGGTCACATGTTCACTCCAGTGCCATTTTCTACTGCTTTTCACAGCGTAGAGCACTCTGGTGATTTTCTTGTGCTTGTGCACTTCATATCAGTCTTTTCTGTCATTATAATGGCAGAAAGACACATAATGTCCCACTCTCCTGCATTTTGTAATTTTGCACCCTTTGGTGCCTTTCATGTGGCACTAAGGGGTGCTTAGCTTTGTATTTAGCCAAAAAAATGAAAAAAAAAAATGACGTAGGGTTCCCCCTAGTTTTGTAGCCAGCTAGGGTAAAGCAGACGGCTGCAGCCTGCAGACCACAGCTGGCAACCTCACCTTGGCTGGTAATCCAAAACTGAGGGCACCCCACGCTGTTATTTTAAATTAAATAAATAATTAAAAAAAAAAAACACGTAGGGGTCCCCCCAAAATTGGATCACCAGCCAAGGTAAAGCAGACAGCTGGGGTCTGATATTCTCAGACTAGGGAGGTCCATGGTTATTGGACTCTCCCCAGCCTAAAAATAGCAGGCCGCAGCCGCCCCAGAAGTGGTGCATCCATTAGATGTGCCAATCCTGGTGCTTCGCCCCAGCTCATCCCGTGCCCTGGTGCGGTGGCAAACGGGGTAATATATGGGGTTAATACCAGATGTGTAATGTCACCTGGCATCAAGCCCTGGGGTTGGTGAGGTCAGGCGTCTATCAGATACCCGACATCACCAACCCAGTCAGTAATAAAAAAAAATAGACGACAAACACATTTTTATTTGAAAAAACACTCACCAAAACATTCCCTCTTTAACCAATTTATTAGAAAGAAAAACAAATGCAGGTCTGGTGTAATCCAAGGGGTTGCCATGATGATCCACACTGTCCCAGTCAATGAAGAGCAGAATGTTCCCCATTGGCTGGGAGAGCAATGCAGTGACCTGAGCTAACATCAATGGGTCAGCCCAGGTCACTGCAGGGGATGACAAGTGCTGCTGTCAGTGAGGTACATTACCTGCGCTGATCTCCAGCACTGCCGACAGCACCTGTCACTGAGTTCAATGACCGCCGCCTTCACAGCCAAGCATCGCGAGAGGCCCGTGACGTCACCGCTAGTCAGTCTCGGGTCGGAAGCGAGAGAAGGTGATGTGACAAGCGGCGGCCATGGAGAACAGTGACAGCGCTGAGGTCGGGATGGCGGGACTTCATCACCGCAGGTAAGCCGAGCGGGACCATGTGTGCAGAGTGCAGTGTGTGTGTGTGTGTGTGTGTGTGTACGTGTGTACATGCCGCGGGCAGGAGGGGGCGGAGCGAGCTGAGCGGGGAAGTGTGGGCTTCCTGCACGTAACTAAGATAAACATCGGGTTACTAACCAAAGCGCTTTGGTTGGATACCCGATGTTTATCTTGGTTACCAGCTTGTGGCAGGCTGCCAGCGATGGCTCCTGCACACTGTAGCTGTAAAAAGCCCTGCTTTTTGCTGCTAGAACCGTTCTCGAACGTTTCTAGAACTATCGAGCTTTTGCAAAAAGCTCGAGTTCTAGTTCGATCTAGAACAGGCCCCAAAATCACTCAAGCCTAGAACTGGAGAACCTCGAACCGCGAACCGCGCTCAACTCTAATAAAGAGTTGCACACCAGTCACAATGTATATTGGAATATTTTTGCAACTCTTTATCCTATTGTTTAGTTGTATATTTTTGTATACATATACATATATTTATGTTCCAGACATACATTCTTTAGTTAGTATGCACTTTTTGTCTGAGAACCCTGCCCCACCCATAGCCATGTCTCTTATTTCACATATATAGCTTGGTCCCTTGCTTCCCATACAGAGCAAGTTTTTTTAACTGCAGGTGAGGTTACACATAGGTTAGGGACCCCAAAAATAGAGATTACCTTGGCGTTTGGTTTTGGGGCTCCTTTGCATTGATCAATACAATGGCTAAATATCTCTCATTTCTATTTTTCATAGCAGTTATGCAGATACCATTTTCATGTTTTTCACTTATTTCAGATAGTCCATTGTATTTTTCAGTCTAGTATTCCTATAGCAGTTATGCTTTTAATTATTCCAATATACATTGTGACTGGTGTGCAACTCTTTATCCTATTGTTTAGTTGTATATTTTTGAGTCTTGCACCCTGTTCACATCATTGGTGTTCCAGACATACATTCTTTAGTTATGATAAATCCGATAGCTAGGTGCTAGTATTCTCAGGATGAGAAGGCCCATGGTTATTGGGCCCCCCAACCTTAACCCCTGAACGACCCATGACGTACTGAATACGTCATGGATCGTGTGCCGGTAAGCCCCGCCCCCTGCCGCCGGTCGTCGTCGGCGAGACGCGCACATATCAGCTGTTATCAACAGCTGATATGTGTGTCTGCTAGCCGCGGGTGGAATCGCTTCCACCCGCGGCCATTAACCCCTTACATTTCGCTGCCAAAGTCTTGGCAGCGATATGTATATGGGTCGCCGCCATGACAGTGACTTACCCCGCCCCCGCCGGAAGTCACGTGACATGATCACGTGACTTTCGGCGGTTGCCATGGTAGCACAGGGTCATGTGATGACGCCTGTGGCTAACATGAGTCACTTCCTCTCAATGCCGGAATACAGCCGGCATTGAAAGTGAAGCAGCAAATCTGCAGTTCTCAGCTCTGTAGCTGAGATCTGCAGATAGTGCAGAGCGATCGGATTGCTGATCGCAATAGCCCCCTAGGGGGACTAGTAAAATAAAAAAAAAAATTAAAAAAAAAAGTTTTAAAAATTAAAAAAAAATAAAAAAACCTAAAAGTTCAAATCACCCCCCTTTCACCCCATTGAAAATTAAAGGGTTAAAAAAATAAAAAATACACACATATTTGGTATCGCCACGTTCAGAAATGCCTGATCTATCAAAATATAAAATCAATGAATCTGATCAGTAAACGGCGTAGCGGCAAAAAAATTCCAAACGCCAAAATTACGTTTTTTGGTCGCCGCAAATTTTGCGCAAAATGCAATAACAGGCGATCAAAACGTAGCATCTGTGCAAAAATGGTACCGTTAAGAACGTCAGGTCGAGACGCAAAAAATAAGCCATCACTGAGCCTCAGATCCTGAAAAATGAGAACGCTACGGGTTTTGGAAAATGGCGCAAAACGTGCGCCACGTTTTTCAGACAAGCTTGTGAATTTTTTTTAACCCCTTAGATACAAGTAAACCTATACATGTTTGGTGTCTATAAACTCGCACCGACCTGAGGCA
Source organism: Anomaloglossus baeobatrachus (assembly GCF_048569485.1). Lineage (NCBI taxonomy): Eukaryota > Metazoa > Chordata > Amphibia > Anura > Aromobatidae > Anomaloglossus > Anomaloglossus baeobatrachus. The sequence goes on from NC_134355.1 coordinate 536,903,849, forward strand.
TCATACCCACACATCAGTTTTACCATATAGTGAACACGGTGAATAAAATATCCCAAAAACTATTGTACAATCCCACTTTTTTTGCAATTTTTCCGCACTTGGAATTTTTTTGCTGTTTTCCAGTACACTATATGGTAAACCTTATGGTTTCATTTAAAAGTACAACTCGTCCCGCAAAAAACAAGCCCTCATATGGCAAGATTGATGGAAAAATAAAAAAGTTACGCCTCTCGGAAGAAGGGGAGCAAAAAACAAAAACGCAAAAACGGAAAGTGCCCGGGGGCTGAAGGGGTTAATATTGCAACTTGCAGCCACCTAGAATTGTCGCATCCATTGGATGTGACAATTTCAGGGCTTTACCCGGCTCATCCCAACTGCCCTAGTGCAGTGGCAAATGGGGCAATATAAGGGGTTAATGACAGCTCACAACTTCAACTAAGCCCTATATTAGTAATGGTAGAGGTCTATGCGACCCCCCCATTACTAATTCTGTAAATGAAAAGAAATAAGCACAAACACCGAAAAATCCTTTTATTGAAATAAAATGCAAGAAATACCCTCTTGCTCCAATTTATTAACCTCCCAAACACCTAAGTCCGAGGCATTTCACACAAAGTTCCACGACAATCCCAGCTCTACTGCATACTGTCAGCTTCTTATTGACTGGTGATGTGTATTGCGGTGCAAAGACACAGTTCAGTTGCATTAGTTGTTGGGGTTGGCAGGCCCCCCTTCGACATGACCAGGGTTGTGTTTTTAGAGGGGATCATTATTTTTCTGGTTATAGTTTTTCTACTAATGTAATATAATAAAATAGACTTGCTTATTGTGGACAAAATTATTCTGGTTTTTAAATGAAGAGGGAAATAGCTTTGAGCAACAGTACCAAGCACAGCCTGTTTCTATAGTGCTGTGATGATGTAAAATTTAAATGGAATGCAGTGCTCACACTCATTGGAGTGCCTTGCTGCACCTCTAGAATAGGGAGTATTCTGCTGATAGATGGGGGACCCACGGAATTGAACTAAGGTTGCAGGATAGATTTTTTTTAATACACGTAAACTAAAAATCTCTCTGACCCCAAAAAGCCAAGGAACAGATGTCCTTTCCTTCAGACTGCCAATCAATAAAAGTGAAAATGAAATAAAATATATCTGTTGAATCTTTTTTTGTCAGGAGACCTTATGTGCAAGTCAGATAGCTCCAAAGTTTATTCCTCCAATATCTAAATGTTATCTATCTGCAGCTCATGAAATACTATGATTTTAGTAACACAAGTTTTGGGGAAAAATCAATTACAGGAATATAGCAGATCAGACTGTTTTTGTGCAATGCTGTATATAATGTATACCAACATAGAGAATGATGTATATGCCTAAAATTTCATATATCTTTAAAGGAAATAGGTCATTTTTATTTCACAGTGGAATGAACATGTGAATATGTGAATAAAGCCAGTAACTTCTTTTGAACACACGGGATTGTGTCGTAAAAAATGTGAAGCGGTTATAGGAAGAATTTAATGTTTTGTAAATTTTTAACACTGCCCTTTATAAATGTTTCAGGGGCTATTTAAATGAGCAGTTTAATGTGCCCCAGTTTAGCCATTTGTAATGGAGATTTAACTGCCTTGTTTGTGAGAATCATCCAGAAAAACAGATTACTGTTATCAAGTGCAAATGATCCACTATAGAGTATATCCAGATAGTATGGTGCAGAATTATCTACTCTGTAAGTTATCACTTCTAGAAATACAAGACTAGACTATAGTAATGGTTTTGAGTTTTTTGGTGCCTTACTAAGCTGATCTAAGGTATAATTTGAGCAATATTAATCATATATAAATTTATATAAGACTTCAGTGATAACATAGTGTAGGTCACAAAATAATTTTTCAGCATAAATATGATTATGGATTTTACAATTAAATTGTGAATTGGGTAAAGTAAGACAGACAGTAGAGGGGGACCATGTGCAAGAATAGAACACAGGCCCGCTGTAGTCCAATAGCTCACCATAATGCACCATGCCAAAGTTCCTTGCTTCTTAGGAGGCGGTTGTGTGCCATCTTTTCTCAAATGCGGGCTTTACACGAGACGATCTATCGTGCGATGCATCGTAAGGGTCACGGTTTTCGTGATGCACATCCGGCATCGTACACGACGTCGTCTCGTGTATCACCTCCTAGTGATGCAGTATCGCTCACAAATCGTGAGTCGTTTACTTGTCGCTAGGTTTCATAAAATTGTTTAATTAAAATGGCGGCGGTTGTTCATCGTTTCTGTGGCATTACACGTTGCTCCGTGTGACACCACGGGAACGATGAACAGCAGCTTACCTGCCTCCCGCGGCACCCGACGGCTTAATGGAAGTAAGGAGGTAGGCGGGATGATAACATCCCGCTCATCTCCGCCCCTCCGCTTCTATTGGTTGGCTGCCGTGTGACGTCGCTGTGACGCCGAACATCCCTCCCACTCCATCAAGTGGACGTTCGTCGCCCACAGCGAGGTCTTCTGGAAGGTAAGTACGTGTGACGGGGGTTAAACGAGTTTATGCGCTACGGGCAACTAATTGCCCGTGACGCAAAAACGATGGGGGCTGGTACAATCGATCGTGCTATCGCACAATCGGTCGTCTTGCGTAAAGCAGGCTTTAGGCCCCTTTTTGGCTGTACATGTTGTACAAATGGAATGTCCTCCCATGAAATAAGTTGCAATTAAGATATTTAACTCATCATTTCTGAATCATATTGAATTTTACTTTCAAGTACATTCAGCCTCAATACCCAATGCAGATGTTTTTTTCATCTAGGTTATTAAACAAACTCATAAATTTAGGGTGGGCTACAACATAACTTTTTCCCTTTGTGTAATTTTTACCGGACAATGCTTAGTTGCAGAGCTCAACTTTCATTTTATCAGAGCAGTATGAGAAATGTTCTTCCATTTGAGGGGTGGGCAATAGTGTTACATGTGTGTGTTCATTATGTTGGATTTCATTCATAAAAACACAGGACTGTTCTTCCAGAGCCACCAAATGGCAGTATACTGTAGATGGCTTCATGTCACACAGGATCAGTGGCAGATGCAAAAAAAACAAACAAAAAAACCCTGAAAGACGATAACAAGTTATACTGTATTTTTCATTTTATAAGACGCACCCCAAATTTAGAGAAAAAAAAGGTAAAAAAATAATGGGATTCATCATCTAACCCGATGGTGTCTTACCGGGGTGGGGGGTGGAAGTGGTGGTGGAACAGGGGTCACAGGAGGTAGGGGCAATTGTGAAGTAGAGTGGTGCGGCGGGTGTCCTAGATGCTCGACAGCGCTGTGAGGCAAAACATCCAGGAATGTTGCTTACCAGGGCGTAAGAATGGTTGAAAATGGTGACAGGAGGCAGGAGCAATGCTGCAGGTGCTGCGGGCTGTTTGCTGCTCTGTGCTGTGGGTTGGCTGCTGTTTTGTGGTGCGGGCTGGGTGTTGTTCTGTACTGCAGGAAAGGTACTGCTCTACGCTGCAGGCACTACAGGCAGTGAGGCAGGGGACATCCTGATGTTAGTGGTGCGGGCTTCAAAGAAATGGCTTGGCGCATGTGCAGACTGAGTTATTGGCTCACTGACAAGCCAAGATCTTATCTGCACACTCGCCACCTCCGGGCGCCATTTTCCTTAAGACTGCGGCTGGGACATCAATGGGACGAAGGTGGCATGTGCGCAGGTATAATCTTGAGCCGAGAGCTCCATCTGCGCACACGCCAACTACTGGGCGCCATTATTTGAAGAGCGCACCACCAACAGCCTCACAGGATCTCCTCTGCCTCACCACCTGCAACACCCAGCCTGCAGCACCCAACCCGCAGCAATCAGCTCGCAGCAGCACTAAGCAGCGCACAGCTCAATGTAGAACTCAGTCCGCAGCATCACTCCTGCCTCTTTCACCATTTTTGACAATTTATACCCCCCAGTAAGCTACATTCATGGATGTTTTCTCTGACTCACAGCGCCATAGTGCCCACAGCATTGCCCCTGCCTCCTGTCACCATTTTCCACCACCCACCGGTAAGCTACATTCGGATTCTGAGATGCACCCCTCAAAGTGTGTCTTATAATGCAAAAAATACTTAAGTAATTAATTCCCAGAAAACTGAATGTGTGGCATTGTAGAATGTGTTTCTGGACATAAGACAAACACCTCTAGCAAGCACTCCTGTACAGTGTAAATATATCTTTTTTCCACTGTCCGTTATTCCACACAAAGCACATAATAGAAATGGGGGATCTGTTTTATTGTCACCCATCCTTTTAGTCAGCTTATGAGTTTGCAAGAACTTATTTGTATGTGATGTTAACTGCAAGGTTTACCTTATTTGCATTATCTGGAAGAACTACAAAAATGTAATTTTTCTATTTTTGTTAATTTCCTGTACAGTTTTTGTGGAAATACTAAACCACTCAACTATTATCATGAATTTACATTTTTTTTATCATAAATTTAAGGTTGTAGAGCATCAGTATCACCTGTCATATTTGAGGAAAGGCTGAAAAAGAGCATCACAATTGTTTACAGAGCACCCATTGTTTTTTCCCCATCAATTTTTATGATTGGAGAAAAATGATTCAAGTATTACGCAATAAAATTAACAAATTCTAATTTAACATCTGAACATTCTTGATATTTTCCTGAAGTAGCAGCTCATTTCCCACTCATACTGACATATAAATATATATTCATGCAATCAAAATAAACATTATGGGACCGTTTTTTCTCATCTGGTTTGAGTTAATATTCTGGAAACTACAGTTTTTCTTAAAGGGTTATTCACATCATTAAAAATTTTGATTTGGTAGGAGCTTGGAAATACCCAATCAAAATGCATTGGTGGCACATGTCCATTCATTCTCTGTGGGGCTGCAGGAGAAAATTTAGCTCTGTAATCGGATATTTCCAGCTGGTCCCTAGAGAATGAATTTTTGTTGTGTGGCCAGAGCCAGATTAACCATAAGGCCAACCTAGCCTAAGGACTAGGGTGCAGCAGTCAGGAGCATGTGTATACAAAACAAATAATTACCAAATATATACACATTTTTCAGTATTACTTTGACAAGGACAGATAAAATGCTGTTTTTTTACATTTAGATCCATGTACGTGAAATAAATTGAACGGTACATTTACGTTGCCCAAGTGTACAGCTGGCGCTATCTTGCTCAGTCACAGAGGGAACGACCTGCAGTTACATAATAAAGTTTCTTGCATTGATTCCCCCTCTGAAGATGTCCTGGATCTTGGGTGACAGACACTGTGGGAGGGAAGATGTGAGTGCAGCACCAGCTCTCTGCTTTTCTCTTCTCCGCCACTGTAGACCCTAACTCTGAGAGATGTCGTAAGGAGGTAGAGTTAGTAACAGTAAGTGACTCCTGTGCAAGGAGGTAGGGATGTAGAATTATATACTTTGGCCTAGGGTGTAGAAATGTGTAAATACATCTCTAAGTGGGGCACAGTCTTATTAAACATTTCATAGTCCCTCTTTGGGCACTTGTGGGTGTTCCATTGGTTAGATCCCCTTCCTGATTAAAGAATTATTGCCTATCATGTAGATGGGTGATAACTTTTAACATTGTCAATAAACTCTTGAGTAGTTCTTCTTTCCACTATTTTGCATTGCACTTACCATCATAATCTTATTAATTCTTCTTTGTTATAAAAAGGACTTATCTATGTATTTGAATATACAAAATGATAGGAGCTTTTAATTAAACTTATCGTACAGGTCCCAATAATGGTGGTACAGCTTCACATCAATGATCTTATAAATATAATTATTAGAGATACTTAGAGCTCTTTCAAAATCTAAACCATCAAGATAATAAACTACCATATTTTTCGCTTTTTAAGACGCACCTGATTATAAGACGCACCCCCAAATTTGGTGAAGGAAAAGAGAATTTTTTTTAATAAATGGGGTCCGTCTTATAATGCCAGTGTCCGTCTAACAAATCATATAGGGTAAATGTCCCTCATAGCCCCCATCCTAAAATTAGCCCCCTTAATCTGGATATGGCCCCCTTATATTGAATATAGCCCCCCAGTGATGCCACACGGCCCCCTGTGGCTGGAACACGGCCCCTATTGCTGCCCATGGCCCCCTGTGGCTGACACATGGCCCCTATTGCTGGCCATGGCCCCCTGTGGCTGGCACATGGCCCCTATTGCTTCCCATGGCCCCCTGTGGCTGGAACACATCCCATATTGCTGCCCATGGCCCCATGTGGCTGGCACGCAGCCCCTATTGCTGCCTATGGCCCCCTGTGGCTGGCACACAGCCCCTATTGCTGCCCATGGCCCCCTGTGGCTGGCACATGTCCCATATTGCTGCCCATGGCCCCCTGTGGCTGGCACACAGCCCCTATTGCTGCCCATGGCCCCCTGTGGCTGGCACACGGCCCCTGTGCTGCCCATGGCCCCCTGTGGATGGCACACATCACCCTGTGTTTGATATGGCCCCCATGCTGCTGCTTATAGTAAAATAAACTCTTTCCTTAACTTCTCCAGTGCTGTCCTCCCTCGTGTCTCCCTCCGTGATGCTGATCTCCTGCACTTCCTGGTTCTCGGTGCCGGTCATGTGATTGGTACAGCAGAGTGACATCTCTGTGTGCATGATCAGAGTGACAGGAGGGAGACACCTGGAGACACGCTGGAAGAGGTAAGTAAAGAGTTTTTTATTTTACTATGTGCAGCAGCATGGGGGACATATCTAACACGGGGGGGGCAGGCATGTGCCATCAAAGGGGGGCGCAGGCACATATAATATGCGCTGCTCCCCCAGCCCGTCACCCTGGTGTGGTTTCAGCACCACGGTGATGGACAGTGCATATTATATGAGCGGGAGCAGGAGATCTCCCGCTGCAGCCTTCACCAGCTAACCAGCCTCTACCAGCCTCCCTCAGCCCCCAGCACCGCTCCAGAGCTGCCCCCACCTCCCCTGGAACCTGCAGTATATAATCCGTATATTTGGATTATAAGACGCACCCCCTACTTTCCCCCAAAATTTGGGGGAACAAAGGTGGGTCTTATAAAGCGAAAAATATGGTAATTCATAAGCTTTATGCAATGACAGGACACATTCCCATGTGTGCTGCCTTTTAAATGGATAATAATATCACTATGACCGCTCAATCCATGTGATGTGAGAGTAGACGAAGAAAAATGTCAGCTTCCTGCCATGAGAATCTATAAACCAAGCACACAGTGTTGTGCCCCTAAATATGGAAACAGTGACTTGGAAATTCATTTAAGGGAGGGATATATAGTTTGAAGATAAAGAATCCAGCTCACCCCGGAGACCGCTTAGTTCCGTCGGTAATAGAAAGCAAAGAATCCCACTGCTGCTTCAGCCTCAGGTACAAGTCAAACAAGAAGAAATGATACAACTTTCAGATTTTTATTCATAATAAAATTCACATTTATTGGTAATTTCTTTAAAATCCAAGGAAATATTGCATGATTCATGAGTAATATAGCAGGTCCATAGGAGTCGTAAGGCTCACACCGACGTGTTTCAAGTGTAACGCTCTTAGACTTGGCGAATGGGAGAGATATGCAGCATTGTGGAGGATGGGGGAATTTGTTGTCTTTAATTGCTCAGTATGTTGAACAGATTCACTATTAGATCACAATTATTGATAATCAGCATGTGGGACAATATAGGGTGTATATACCATCTTTATACATATATATATATATATATATATATATATATATATATATATATATATAATAAATATATATATATATATATATATACTAGAAGGTGGCCCGATTCTAACGTATCGGGTAGTCTAGAATGTGTATGTAGGTTAGCAGATTGAATAATAATATAATCATCTCTTGAATAATGATGGTTCATTTCTTGCTCCTTGTTCTCCCGCTGTGCAGCATGCATCGGCGTGTTTGACAGTGGGAGACCATCGATCTGAATGGGCAGGGAGCCGGCGTACACTGGTAACCATGTTACACAATCGGGTTAGTATGCAAAGTGCTTTGCTTAGTTACCCGATGTGTACCATGGTTACCAGCGTATGCCAGCTCAAGCACACGTGTGCCAGGAGCTGGTGGTAAGGTGGTATCCATGGTACACATTGGGTAAATAACGAAAGCGCTTTCCATAGTTACAGGATTGTGTACCATTTGTTACCAGCGTACGTCGGTAAGCTGATAACTATGGTACACATTGGGTAACTATGCAAAGCGACAGTGCTGGTTTATTTTTTGCTTGTTGGTCTCCTGATGTGCAGCACGCATCGGCATGTTTGACAGTGGGAGACCAACGATCTGAATGGGCAGGGAGCTGGGGTAAGCTAGTAACCATGGTACACATCGGGTAACTATGCAAAGCGGTTTCCATAGTTACCCAATGTGTACCATGGTTACCAGCATACGCCGGCTCCGGCACACGTGTGCCGAGAGCCGGGGTATGCTAGTAACCATGTTACACATTGGGTAACTAAGCAAAGCGGTTTCTATAGTTACCCGATGTGTGCCATGGTTACCAGCCTACGCCGGATCCGGCACACGTGTGCCGGGAGCTGGGGTAAGCTAGTGGTTTCACACATTAAGCTTTTCTCCACTTTGTCAGATCCAGCGCGCTGCCGTAGGCTGGTTTCAGACGTCCGTGTTTTAGGTACGTGTGACATGCGTTTTGTAACACGGATGTCACACGTACCCATGTTTTTCTCTGATGTGCCCCACACGTCCGTGTTTGCACACGGACCATGTGACTTTTCATGACCCCGCACGCACACACGCAGGCATCTCCGGCAGCACGGATGTCACATGGATCGCGCACTGATGTGATCCGTGCGACATCAGTGTAAAACATACCGGAGAAAATATGGGTCTTTTTAATGAAAATATTTTCTATATTTACCTCTCTCCAGAGATGCTCTCTCCGGCTCTGCTGCCTCCCGCTCCTTATCGCCGCTCATTATACTCACTGAATATTCAGTGCCCTGAGGAGCTGGAAGCAGGAACAGCGCTGGGGACTTCATAGCCGGGGACCGCATAGCTGGGTGAGTGTACAGCAGAGTATGTGTGTGTGTGTGTGTACATGCATGTGCGGTATGTGTGTATGCGCTCGGTGTATCCATGTATGTCTGCTGTGTGTCTGCTGTGTGTGTATATACATGCATGTGTGCTATGTGTGACATGGACGTCTGAAGGCAGCCGTACACTATGTACAGGACAGTGACTGCGCCTCAACTTCCTGGTCACATGACAACATGTGATCGGAGCTTGTCGCACGGCAACTGTAGTGTACACAGTGCACGGGAGCGCGCTGACAAAGTGGAGAAAAGGTAAGTATTAGGCCCTGTGCGCACTGGAAAATGGAATTTTCTTTAGAAAATTCCGTAGGGTCTGAAAGATTACCGCACCTGCGGTAAAAAACCGCAGCAAACCGCACCCAAATACCACATGTGGTTTGCGTCGGCTTTACCGCGGTATTGTTCGCGGTATTGCCGCGGTTTTGCCGCGTGCGGATTGGTACATGTGTTTTAATGCATTCAATGCAATAAAGCACATTGGAAAAAAAAAATCCTTCTGAGATAGAGGGATAGATAGAGAGATAGATAGAGAGATAGATAGATAGCTAGATAGATGATAGAGGACAGATTGACACGCTGCATTTCTCCCGGGCGGTAGTGTGTTTATATTACCGGCCGTGGGAAATGACCTGTAATTACCTCTACAGGCTCCCTGCGAGGCTGCATTCATTCAGCGCTGTTGTCAGTCGCAGCTGGATGCAGGCATCGGAGGACGTGGATTACGTCGGAGCTGTGTGTTTTGGGGGGCTTAATAAACGGGTGAATGAGGAGCTTTTTGTTTTATTTAAAATAAAGAATTTTTCGGTGTTTGTGTTTATTCACTTTAATTACGGGTTTTAATCATGAAAGCTGTCTCATAGGCGCTGCCATGATTAAAAGCCGGGACTTAAATGGCGGCGATACGCTGTCATTTAACTCCTTATTACCTGGACTGCCACCGCATCACGGCATCTGGAAGAGTCGGGGACTAGACTTGAGCGCGGATCGCGGTTCGAGGTTCTCCAGTTCTAGGCTCGAGTGATTTTGGGGCCTGTTCTAGATCGAACTAGAACTCGAGCTTTTTGCAAAAGCTCGATAGTTCTAGAAACGTTCGAGAACGGTTCTAGCAGCAAAAAAACAGCTAATTCCTAGCTGGCTTTCCACTGTAATAGTGTAAGTCACTCTGTGACTCACACTATTATGAAATTTCAGTGTATAGTGTGCGGGAACAGCGCCTTCAGATCACTGCTGTTTGTATAATGGCGATCGCCATTTTTTTTTTTTCCTTGTCTTTCTTCCCTAAGCGCGCGCGTGTAGTGGGGAGGGCCATTATGTCAGCCAATCCCAGACACAGACACAGCTAAGTGGACTTTTAGCCAGAGAAGCAACGGCATGTGTGATAGGATGTCCATTTCACATGTCCCTGCATTATAAAAACGAGTATCTGCCCGTCCGGACGCCATTATCTCTTCTGCGTCCTTGGTGTCAGACATCACTGGCGCAGCTCCGTCCTTTGCCCTATCGCCGATACTGCTGTATGCGCTCCATACACAGCGCTGGACAGCTTAGGGATAGCACTTTCTATCAGTCCTTTTAAGGGCTCATACTGGCAGGGTCAGAGCCATAGGTGACAGGTCCTGAAAACAGAGACAGCGTCTGTGTAGCTAAGGTCAGGGATTTCGTCGCTGCATTTCCCCATTAGGAGGGAATAGAAAGGTAGGCTTCCATTCATTCCTCTACCCAGAGCCCCACAACCCTGGCACTGTACCCTCCTGTCCTCTGCACACTCCAACTCATTATAACTAAGCCATTATACTAGCAAACACTGAGTGTACCTAGTGGCATCCTAAACGTGGCTATTGGACTTCTGTATAGTCCGAGTAGTGCACAGATATTTGCAGCACGTCTGCCTGCATTGCACACTCAAACTGATAGTTACTAAGCCAATATACTAGCAAACACTGAGTGAACTTAGTGTCATCCTAAACGTGGCTGTTGGACTTCTGTATAGTCCCAGTAGTGCACAGATATTTGCAGCACGTCTGCCTGCATTGCACACTCAAACTGATAGTTACTAAGCCATTATACTAGCAAACACTGAGTGTACCTAGTGTCATCCTAAACGTGGCTGTTGGACTTCTGTATAGTCCCACTAGTGCACAGATATTTGCAGCACCTCTGCCTGCATTGCACACTCCAACTCATTATAACTAAGCCATTATACTAGCAAATAGTGATGAGCGAGTACTAAAAAGCTCGGGTGCTCGAGGCTCGGGCTGAGCATCCCAAGATACTCATGTACTCGGCCCGAGCACCGAGCCCAATGTTATCCTATGGGAGACCCGAGTATTTTTATGAAATGACCCCCCGGCAGCATGTAGAAACCCTAAAAATGTGACAAAAGTCTCAGAAGAGTGCTCAAATGACATGGCAACAGCATGGGGAAGACCCCTTGAAGCATTTATCACTCAAAAGTCACAGTTGTGAACAATTTTGTCCGCGTTTTACGCCATTTTTACGGACTCACCAGAAAACCTTCAAAAATGACACCAAAATGAATTTTCATGGCAGAAATGTTAAGGGCACATACCCAATAGTGAGATAGAGCTGGTGTATGTTACTTTTTGAGATTACATGAAAGATTTTACGTAAAACATTGTGTGGCACTCCGATGTCCCTGACAAGAGACGTACATAAAGGCCTCTGAGTCTAATGTGCCCATTTTGAGGAAGTGAGTCTTTGTAGTATTTTCCTTTGCCAGGGCAGTCTAAAATTGTGAGGTTCACCAATGCCCCTGCATACAGACGTGCATGAGGGCCTGTAAACCTGAAGTGCACATTGTAAGGAAGTGGGTCTATTGTAGTATAGCCCTTTGGCAGGGCAGCCAAAAATTGGGAGGCTCCACGTTGTCCCTGGATAGAGACGTGCATGAGGGCCTGTAAACCTGAAGTGCCCATTGTAAGGAAGTGGGTCTATTGTAGTATAGCCCTTTGGCAGGGCAGCCAAAAATTGGGAGGCTCCACGTTGTCCCTGGATAGAGACGTGCATGAGGGCCTGTAAACCTGAAGTGCCCATTGTAAGGAAGTGGGTCTATTGTAGTATAGCCCTTTGGCAGGGCAGCCAAAAATTGGGAGGCTCCACGTTGTCCCTGGATAGAGACGTACATGAGGGCCTGTAAACCTGAAGTGTCCATTGTCAGGAAGTGGGTGTATTGTAGTATAGCCCTTTGGTAGGGCAGCCAAAAATTGGGAGGCTCCACGTTGTCCCTGGATAGAGACGTGCATGAGGGCCTGTAAACCTGAAGTGTCCATTGTCAGGAAGTGGGTGTATTGTAGTATAGCCCTTTGGCAGGGCAGCCAAAAATTGGGAGGCTCCACGTTGTCCCTGGATAGAGACGTGCATGAGGGCCTGTAAACCTGAAGTGTCCATTGTCAGGAAGTGGGTGTATTGTAGTATAGCCCTTGGTCAGGGCAGCCAAAAATTGGGAGGCTCCACGTTGTCCCTGGATAGAGACCTGTTAGGTTCTTAGTTCCTCCGTGCTTGCATTTAAAAACCGCACGTGTGTGCCTGTTGGTGGCATTGTTAATGTGCACTTGTGTGCGTTTTGCAAAAACTTGGATATAACGTACAAGTCTAGTGAATATACATCAGCACAGCATTGCAAAATGCGCAAGGGCGTTGGCAACGAACAAGGAAGTGAACGTGATGGTGGTGCAGGCAGAGGCCGAGGTCATGGGCAAGCTCTAATTTCGCCACAACAAAGGGCCACATCTAGTCGCTCGCACGTCCTGTCCCAATTTCTTGGGGACCGCAGCAGTACACCGCTCTTGAACCAAGACCAGTGTCAACAGGTTGTTAGTTGGATAGCGGATAATGCTTCCAGTCAGATTGGCACCACCACAAACACTCTGTCTTCCACACGGTCAAGTGTCACTAGCCGTGATACTGCACCGCACATTTCAGAACCTGATCCTCCTTCCTACCACCAGGCCAAGTACACGTCCATGGACATTACTGATCCCACACTTGGACACTCGGAAGAGCTGTTCACGTTTCCATTCACACATTCTGGCCTCTCGCCAGCTCCTGTTGAAGTGGGCCATCACGAGATTGTATGTACAGATGCCCAAATATTTGAGCAGCCACGTTCTCACGAAGTTGGCAACGTGTCTCAACAAGGGGTGGACGATGATGAGACACAATTGTCAGGAAGTCAGGAGGAGGAGCAGGGTGCGGAAGAGGAAGACGACGTGGTGGATGATCCAGTAACTGACCCAACCTGGCAGGAGGATATGCAGAGCGAGGACAGCAGTGCACAGGGGGAGAGAGGCTTAGCATCCCAACAGGCAGTAAGAAGCAGGGTGGTGGCCCCAGGCAGACGTCAGGCAACCGTTCCCCGGAACAACAACACGACACAAGGTGTCTGTACAAATGTTAGGTCTTCCCGAGTCTGGCAGTTTTTTAACTGGCTCCAGATGATTCTAAAAAGGCCATTTGCAACACCTGCCATGCCAGCATCAGCAGGGGTACCAAAACTAGCAGCCTGACCACCACCAGCATGATCAGGCACATGTCAGCCAAGCACCCGACTTTGTGGGAAGTACAACAGAGTCGAGGAGCAGTGCTTGCTGATGTCACTGCTACGTCTTCGCTTGTTGTGCATGCGAGCCAATCCCCTGTCCATGCTGCCCGCGAACAAGCCTCCTCCGGCCCTGCACCTGCAGTTGCCTACGCAGAAATAACACCATCATCAAGCACGTCCTTGTCCCAGCGCAGCGTTCAGTTATCCATTCAGCAAACCTTTGAACGCAGGCGCAAATACACTGCCAACGCCCCACATGCCACACTTCTAAATGCTAACATTTCGCGACTCCTTGCGCTGGAAATGTTGCCTTTTAGGCTGGTGGAGACAGAAGCATTCCGCGACCTGATGGCAGCAGCTGTCCCACGTTACTCAGTCCCCAGCCGCCACTATTTCTCCTGGTGTGCCGTCCCCACATTGCATAACCACGTGTCACAAAACATCACACGTGCCCTGAACAACGCTGTTTCAACCAAAGTCCACCTAACCACAGACACGTGGACAAATGCTTGTGAGCAAGGCCGCTACATCTCGTTGACGGCACACTGGGTTAATATTGTGGAAGCTGGGACCCAGTCTGAGCGATGGCCGGATCCCGGGGACTCGAGCGGCGCTCCTCGCCCGTGAGTGAAAAGGGGTGGTTTGGGTTTTGGGGATATTGTCCGTGACGCCACCCACGGTTGTGGTGATTGTGTGGACACCACCGCTGCTCTGGACGGGGATCCCGGGAGCCTGTGACAGGGAGCAGCTTTGTTGTTATTTCTCCCCTCCGTGGGTAGGGGGGTTTGTTGTCCCGGGGCCCGGTGATGGGGTAGAGATGGAGGACAGGCGGGTTGCGGGGCCTGATGAGGTGCAGGGTCAGCGCTGTGCCGCACGGCAGGTACTCACTCAGCCCAATGATGATGACACAGTTCACGGTAAAACAAGTGGCTGGATGGACGGGTCCCTCGGACGGCTGCGGTTGTTCCTCCCTGCAGGTTAGTGATGACTGTCTCTCCCTGCACCTAAGTTCAGTGTTGGTAGTGATGGTTTCCCACCGGTAACCCGCTCCCCGACCTGGATATGGGCCGGAGGAGCCCCTTTTGCCCACAGGCGCTGGCCCTGGGAGACGGTTGCCCTTGGCGGTGGCGGTGTCTCCCCTTCACGGTTGGACGGTTGCTTTCTATCGGGACTTGGCTGTTTGGAAACCCGGAGGTCCCCTTCACTTACGGATTTGGCAAATTCACGGCGACACCAAGCCTTCCTGGGATCCGAAAGGCCCCTGCCAATGGTGCTGGCTTCTCTTTGTATACCTGTCTGGTACGGCCAGGTCACCACCACCCGTCCACGGTCCTTACGGCAGACTCCAATTGGCCTCCACTGCAGACGGTCACCACATCCTGCCAACCTTGCTGTCCTGTCCGGGCCACACACCCAGACCAACTTCAGGCTCTTTGCTGTCACTTTTCTCCTCTCTACTACTTTCCTCCTTCCACTTCCTTAGCTTAACTCTCACTGCCTGTGTTTTCCCTCCTCCAGGACTGTGAACTCCTTGGTGGGTGGAGACCAACCGCCTGGCTCCACCCCCTGGTGTGGACAACAGCCCCTGGGGAAGGCAACAAGGATTTTGTGTTTTGACTATGATGTGCCTGCAGGGAGTGTGGGGTGTGTAAGTGTTGTGCTCTGTGGCCCCTGGCTTGTCCAGGGCGACACAGAAGCACTGCAGCACTGACTCGGCGAAGCAGCAACAGGCTGTGCTGAAGCTAATCTGCATAGGTGACAAACCCCACAATGCAGAAGAGGTGTGGACAGCTCTGAAATAGCATGCAGATCACTGGCTCACACCTCTGAACCTAAAGCCAGGAAAGGTTTTGTGTGACAATGGCCGGAACCTGGTGGCGGCTTTGAGGCGAGGCCAGCTGACACATGGTCCATGCGTGGCCCATGTGCTCAACCTCGTGGTTCAGCGGTTTCTAAAGTCATACCCAGAGCTGTCTGATCTGCTGGTAAAAGTTCGCCGCCTGTCTGCACATTTTCGAAAGTCACCTACTGCTTCAGCCGGCCTTCCTGGCTTTCAGCGCCATTTGCATCTTCCGGCTCACAAACTGGTGTGTGATGTCCCCACGCGTTGGAATTCAACTCTGCACATGTTGGTCAGGATATGTGAGCAGAAGAGGGCAGTTGTTGAGTAGCTGCATCACCTAAGCCGTAGGGAAATGGGTCAAACTCCACACATAACACCTGAGGAGTGGAGATGGATGTCCGACCTATGTACCATCCGCCAAAACTTTGAGGACTCCACCAAGATGGTGAGCGGCGATGACGACATTATTAGCATCACCATACCGCTTCACTGCCTTCTAAAATGGTCTCTGGTCAAAAAACAACCATGATGCATTGCAGGCGGAGCGCGATGAGTTTGCGCAAGAAACAGTAGTGGGTGTGTGTGATAACACACAGCCCAGCCTCGTCTCATCACAACGTGCAGTGGAGGACTATGACGAGGAGGAGGATGAAGACATGGAGCAACTCTTTGGCCAAATTGAGGATATGATATGCAGTCTTATCCTCGGTTCAGCGTGGCTGGCCAGAGGACAGGGTAGATGATGAGGAGGAGGAGGAGGAGGAGGAGGAGGACAGCATGTTCAGTCATCGTGTTGGTCAGGATACTGAAGTCCTGGCTGTTAAGAGTCTGGCACACATGGCTGACTTTATGGTAAGCTGCCTGTCTCGTGACCCTCGCGTTAAGAACATCTTGGCCGACAATCATTACTGGTTGGTAACACTGTTAGACCCACGCTAAAAGGAGAACTTTATGTCTCTTATTCCCGAGGCAAAGAGGTCAGGCAAAATGCAGCAGTTCCAGAAGGCCATAGTCACGAAAGTAGGCAAAGCATTCCCCTCACAAAACGCTAGCGGCATAGGTCAGGAATCAGTGGACAACCAAGGCGTACAGCCGAGAGGGGCACAAGTCCAATCCGCCAGAGGTAGGGGAACAGTCTTCAAGATGTGGGACAGTTTTATCAGCCCCTCACATACCACAGCCCCTGAGGTGCGGGGTAGTGCCACAAGAAATCCTAAGTTTGCCCAGATGCTCAAGGAGTACCTTGCAGATCAAACAACTGTACTCCGACATTCCTCTGTGCTTACAATTAATGGGTATCCAAGCTGGACACGTGGCATGAATTGGCTCTCTACGCCTTGGAAGTCCTGGCCTGCCCTGCCGCTAGCGTTTTGTCACAGCGTGTTTTTAGTGCCGCAGGTGGAATCATTACATATAAACGCACCCGCCTGTCAACTGAAAATGCTGACAGGCTGACTCTGATCAAGATGAACAAGGGTTGGATTGGGCCAGACTTCACCACCCCACCAGAAAATGACAGCGGAATTTAAAGTTTGTAACAGGAATTTGCCATGTACCTCCACTCACCCATGGTAACACAGTTCTGGACTTTGGCTAATCGCTGGACTGCTCCTCCTTCTCCTCATGCGCCATCATGATGAGCGTTACAATAGTTAGGCCGTTGTTTCAGGTATACCCCCAGTGGTAAATTTTTTCGCCCATTCTTTCAGAATAAGGCATTACAACGACAGGAGACCCGCTCCTTTGCAATGGGAACAATGTTTTGAGGCCCTCATGCACATCTCTATCCAGGGACAATGTGGAGCCTCCAAATTTTTGGCTGCCCTGCCTAAGGGCTATACTACAATAGACCCACTTCCTTACAATGGGCACTTCAGGTTTACAGGGCATCATGCACGTCTCTATCCAGGGACAATATGGAGCCTGACGCTGCCACCGACTGCCACACACGTGCGGTTTTTAAATGCAAGCATGGACGCACTAAGAACCTAACAGGTTTTTAGGAGCGACAATTACTGAGAAGTCTGACACTATCAGACACTGCTGACTGACGTGTATTATTCACTAGACTTGTGCGTTATATAATAGTTTGTGCAAAACGTGCACCTTTACGCTGCCACCGACAGGCACACACGTGCGGTTTTTAAATGCAAGCACGGACGCACTAAGAACCTAACAGGTTTTTAGGAGCGACAATTACTGAGAAGTCTGACACTATCTGGACTGTTTTAGACTGTGTACACCAGCCCCAGATATGATGAAGGCTGGTATACGGTCACCACTAGGAATGGCTATATACCCTGCCTGCCTGCCTGCCTATATACTGCTACAATAGTCCTGACAAGGACTCTTCTGGTCACTAGCCTGTATTCCGACCTGGCTATACCCTGCCTGTATACAGCAACAATAGTCCTAAGAAGGACTCTGCTACTGTACTCCGACCTGGCTATACCCTGCCTGCCTGTATACAACTATAATAGTCCTGAGAAGGACTTCTGGTCCCACTGTTTGCAGCCCTGCTTCGGAACTAACTATAAAGGGCCGCAAACCTTTCCCTGAAGCAGCAACACTCTCCCTGCACTCACTGTCTGGATGGCTGTGTGCAGAGCACAGCGCGCCCGCCGGTATAAAGGCTCGGTCACGCTGTGCAGGCCGGCCAATCACTGCAATTCCACAACTAACAGGGCTGTGGCATTGCAGTGGTCTGCCAGCCAATCCCTGCATAAGGGCTGGCTCTCAAAAGAGCGCCAACATGCAGGGATGAAGACCACGAGTACAGCACGAGTATCGCGAGATTACTCGGTCCCCGCCGGGTAGCCCGAATACAGTGATACTCGTGCGAGTACCGAGTAGTAACAAGCACACTCGCTTATCACTACTAGCAAACAACTGAGTGTATTTAGTGTCATCCTAAACGTGGCTGTTGGACTTCTGTATAGTCCCACTAGTGCACAGATATTTGCAGCACGTCTGCCTGCATTGCAAACTCAGACTCATTATAACTAAGCCATTATACTAGCAAACACTGAGTGTACCTAGTGTCATCCTAAATGTGGCTATTGGACTTCTGTATAGTCCCACTAGTGCACAGATATTTGCAGCACGTCTGCCTGCATTGCACACTCAAACTGATAGTTACTAAGCCATTATACTAGCAAACACTGAGTGAACTTAGTGGCATCCTAAACGTGGCTGTTGGACTTCTGTATAGTTCCACTAGTGCACAGATATTTGCAGCACGTCTGCCTGCATTGCACACTCAAACTGATAGTTACTAAGCCATTATACTAGCAAACACTGAGTGTACCTAGTGTCATCCTAAACGTGGCTATTGGACTTCTGTATAGTCCCAGTAGTGCACAGATATTTGCAGCACGTCTGCCTGCATTGCACACTCAAACTGATAGTTACTAAGCCATTATACTAGCAAACACTGAGTGAACTTAGTGTCATCCTAAACGTGGCTATTGGACTTCTGTATAGTCCCACTAGTGCACAGATATTTGCAGCACCTCTGCCTGCATTGCACACTCCAACTCATTATAACTAAGCCATTATACTAGCAATTTATGCTGCCAGTTTAAGGGCCATAGTTGCATTGTCAGGGATATTTATTCTTTATTATTCTGCTGTTAATAAAGCTAGACCACCGCTGCAATCTACACCAGCTCTCAATTTTTACTACCCCATTTTAAGTGCACAATCTTGTCGCAATCAACATGAGTGGCAAAATGACAGATGCTGGTGGAAAGGGGAAGAGGCGTGGTGGAAAAGGAAAAAAAGGGTTTGTCCGTGGGGAAGGTGGCAAAGCTCCATTATCATCTGCTGAAGATAGACCATCTTCCAGCAAAAAGTAAGATGTCTACTACTTACCGTGGACAATCCGATGTGCTCCCTTTTTTACGGACACGAACAACAGGAACAAAGGTAGATGATGGCCAAAAATGGAAAATGCTTGAATGGATCTCAAGTGGTCCAACAAGTGCCCTCTCAGCCACTTCAAGTACCGCATCCAAAAAACACCAGTCCTCCGAGTTGTCATCCCAATCAAACTTGCTTTCTCCCAGCTCTGAAGTCTCCATCAGCCCTGCACAGTATGGTGGAACTGAGATGGCTGAGTCTGCAGAGCTGTTCAGTCACACTATAGCCTGGGAATCAGAGGTCTGCTCACAAGCTACAGTGAGTACAGAACAGGAAATTTGTCTTAGTAGAGGTCAAAACCTCAGCAGTTTGACAACTTCTTCCATGAATTGTCACATGAATAAATATCATAGGTCCCGGTGGGAAGCTCACTGTGCTGCAATGCGGCCTTGCGGAGCGAACCATCCACCGCCTGCCCCTTCCAGTGCATCCGCGCGCTCTTCATCTTCTAGGACTGTGGGGACAGCTGTCACACCTGTTTTTTCACGCACAACTTCCACCACTGTAACCGCAACAGGCAGTTTGCTTGGTAGGTCGTCAGTTGGTTTGGAAGGGGAAACAAGTGAGTGTATACAGCTCTCTCAGACATCGATAGCACCAACGTTGGATGAAGGCAACATCATGTCTCCGCCTGCACTTTCCTCACAAACCTGCATTTTTCCAGTGACACCCTACTCAACACCGTCTACACACAGCAGCCATATCTCTGTCCCTCAGATGTGGTCAAATAAAAGGCCACTTCCTGCGACCCATGACAAAGCTAAGAGGTTGACTCTATCCCTCTGTAAGCTCTTGGCTACCGAAATGCTGCCTTTCCGCCTAGTGGACACACAGGATTTTAGAGACCTTATGTCTGTCGCTGTGCCCCAGTACCAGATGCCTAGTCGCCACTACTTCTTTAAGAAAGGTGTGCCCGCGCTACACCAGCATGTCGCACACAACATCACCGCTTCCTTGAGAAACTCTGTGTGTCAACGGGTGCATTTCACCACCGATACTTGGACCAGTAAGCATGGACAGGGACGTTACATGTCGCTGACTGGGCACTGGGTAACTATGGTGATAGATGGTGAAGGGTCTGCTGCACAAGTCTTGCCGTCCCCACGACTTGTGTGTCAATCCTCTGTCTGTCCAAGTTCCGCCACTGCTTCTGCCTCCTCCACCTCATCTGGGTCCTCCACTCCTGCCCCAAGCCTGCCTGGTCAGGCCACCAGCGTTCTCACTGCGCAGAAGGAATCACGCACCCCTCATTACTATGCTGGCAGCAGAGCGCAACGGCATCAGGCGGTCTTTAGCTTGACATGTCTTGGGAATAAGAGTCACACAGCTGAGGAGTTGTGGTCAGCTCTGCGGTCCGAGTTTAATAAATGGTTGTCTCCACTCAACCTGCAGCCTGGTAAGGCCGTGTGCGACAATGCTGCAAACCTGGGTGCGGCCCTTCGCCTGGGCAAGATGACACACGTACCTTGTATGGCTCACGTGTTGAACCTTGTCGTCCAGCAATTTTTAACACACTATCCCGGCCTAGATGGCCTTCTGAACAGGGCATGGAAACTGTCTGCTCACTTCCGCCGTTCAAGCGCCGCAGCTGAGCGACTTGCATCGCTCCAGAAGTCTTTCGGCCTGCCGGTTCATCGCCTGAAATGCGATGTGGCGACACGCTGGAATTCGACTCTCCACATGTTACAGCGACTGTGGCAGCACTGCCGAGCCCTGGTGCAATACGTCATGACGTATAGCCTGGGCCAACGAGATGCAGAGGTGGGGCAGATCAACCTGATGGAGTGGTCTCAGATCAAGGACCTATGCACCCTTCTGCACAGTTTCGACATGGCGACGAATATGTTTAGCGCTGACAATGCCATTATCAGCATGACGATTCCAGTCATTTACATGCTGGAGCACACGCTAAACACTATTCGGAGTCAGGGGGTGGGACAACAGGAAGGGGAGGAACTACAGGAGGATTCATATGCGCAAGGGACAGCAACATCACCAAGGTCCAGACGTTCATCATAACCAACGCAGCAGGCATGGGACCATGGGGGACAGGGATCAACAAGGGCACATAGTATCAGGCTAAATGTTGAGGAAGGTGCAGGAGAACATGAAGAAATGGAGGACGAACTGTCCATGGACATGGAAGACTCAGCAGATGAGGGAGACCTTGGTCAAATTTCTGTTGAAAGAGGTTGGGGGGAGATGTCAGAGGAAGAAAGAACGGTTAGCACCTCTATGCCACAATCACAGCATGGACTTGGTCCGCATGGCTGCTCAAGACACATGAGTGCCTTCTTGTTGCACTACCTCAAACATGACCCTCGTATTGTCAAAATTAGAAGTGATGATGACTACTGGATTGCCACACTATTAGATCCCCGGAGTACAAGTCCAAATTTTGTGACATAAATCCAGCCATAGAAAGGGACGCACGTATGCAGGAGTATCAGCAGAAGCTGTTACTCGATCTTAGCTCGGCTTTTTCACCAAACAACCGTGCAGGTGCAGGGAGTGATTCTCCCAGTTGTAACTTGACAAACATGGGACGGTCTCGTCATCTTCAACAGTCTACCCGTACCAGTAGGACCGTATCTGGTGCTGGTAACAGCAATTTTATGGAATCTTTTCATAATTTTTTTAGACCCTCCTTTGCAAGGCCACCAGAGACAACAAGTCTGACACATAGCCAACGGCTGGAGAGGATGATACAGGAGTATCTCCAAATGAACATCGATGCCATGACTTTGCAAATGGAGCCTTGCTCCTTTTGGGCTTCAAATCTAGAAAAATGGCCAGAGCTCTCCAGTTACGCCTTGGAGATTTTGTCATGTCCAGCTGCCAGCGTTGTCTCTGAACGTGTCTTCAGTGCTGCTGGGTGTGTGCTGACAGATAAGCGCACGCATCGGTCCAGTGACAATGTGGACAGACTGACGTTCATCAAAATGAACAAGTCATGGATCCAGAAGGAATTTACTACCCCTGTGTCATCCTGGGGAGAGTAAATGCTTGTGAATTTGGAATGTGCTTGATGCAAATCAAAACATCCTGTTTGCAACTAGGGCACAAGTGCTGCCACTGATAAGGTGTCTGTGTGGGGCCCAATTTTTAGAAAAAAAGGGATACTCCGCTTGGAGTAACCCTTGCTTGCTGTGTTTTTTAAAAATGATCCAAGATGAACAGAGCTGGGATCAGGAAAGACTTTGCTACCAACCCCGGTGTCATCCTGGGGACGGTTAAGAATAGCGTATTTTTGAATGTGCTTGATGCAAATCTAGCTGTGAAGTGTACAACTAGGGCACAAGTGCTGCCACTGAATGGGTGGGTGTGTGTGGGGCACAATTTTTGGAAAAAAGGGAGGCTCCGCTTGGAGTAACCCTTGCTTACATTGTTTTTAAAAGAAGCCAAGATGAACAGAGCTGGGATCAGAAAAGACTTTGCTACCAACCCCGGTGTCATCCTGGGGACGGTTAAGAATAGCGTATTTTTGAATGTGCTTGATGCAAATCTAGCTGTGAATTGTACAACTGGGGCCCAACTGCTGCCACTGAAGGGGTGGGTGTGTGTGGGGCCCAATTTTTGGAAAAAAGGAAGACTCCGCTTGGAGTAACCCTTGCTTACATTGTTTTTAAAAGAAGCCAAGATGAACAGAGCTGGGATCAGGAAAGACTTTGCTACCAACCCCGGTGTCATCCTGGGGACGGTTAAGAATAGCGTATTTTTGAATGTGCTTGATGCAAATCTAGCTGTGAAATGTACAACTAGGGCACAAGTGCTGCCACTGAATGGGTGGGTGTGTGTGGGGCACAATTTTTGGAAAAAAGGGAGGCTCCACTTGGAGTAACCCTTGCTTACATTGTTTTTAAAAGAAGCCAAGATGAACAAGTCATGGTTCAGCAAAGACTTTGCTACCTACCCCGGTCTCATCCTGGGGACGGTTAAGAATAGCGTATTTTTGAATGTGCTTGATGCAAATCTAGCTGTGAATTGTACAACTGGGGCACAACTGCTGCCACTGAAGGGGTGGGTGTGTGTGGGGCCCAATTTTTGGAAAAAAGGAAGACTCCGCTTGGAGTAACCCTGGCTTACATTGTTTTTAAAAGAAGCCAAGATGAACAGAGCTGGGATCAGGAAAGACTTTGCTACCAACCCCGGTGTCATCCTGGGGACGGTTAAGAATAGCGTATTTTTGAATGTGCTTGATGCAAATCTAGCTGTGAAGTGTACAACTAGGGCACAAGTGCTGCCACTGAATGGGTGGGTGTGTGTGGGGCACAATTTTTGGAAAAAAGGGAGGCTCCGCTTGGAGTAACCCTTGCTTGCTGTGTTTTTTAAAAATGATCCAAGATGAACAGAGCTGGGATCAGGAAAGACTTTGCTACCAACCCCGGTGTCATCCTGGGGACGGTTAAGAATAGCGTATTTTTGAATGTGCTTGATGCAAATCTAGCTGTGAAGTGTACAACTAGGGCACAAGTGCTGCCACTGAATGGGTGGGTGTGTGTGGGGCCCAATTTTTGGAAAAAAAGGGAGACTCCGCTTGGAGTCACCTTGCGGTGTTTTACATGATTTTAGAAGGGCATGCCATGCCTATATCTGTGTGTCCTCCTCTTTTTCCTTGTCCAGCTCTTTTGTTTTCACATGAGTATATGTCCTTGTCACTTTCCTATGTGTTTGTGTTGTGTTGTGAATTGTTTGTCACCTTTTGGACACCTTTGAGGGTGTTTTCTAGGTGTTTTTATGTGTTTGTGATTGCCTGCCATTGTTTCCTATGCAGTTCGAGTTCGGTTCGTCGAACGTTCGGCGAGCCGAACTCGAACGGGACGTCCGTTCGGCGAACCGACCTCGAACCGAACCGCGACCAGTTCACTCATTTCCACCGGGGACACTCCGGGACAACCGCATAATGGATGCGACAGTCCCGGAGCAGCTGCGGGCTGATATTCTCGGCTGTAAGAGGGGGGGGTACATTAACGCTGTCCCTCGCTCTCCCCAGCCTGAGAATACCGGGCCGCCACTGTGTGTTTACCGTGGCTGGACAGTAAAAATACAGTGGAGCCCACGTGTTTTTTTCTATATGTCCGTTTGAGTTCTGTGTGTATTCTATATGTCTGTGTCTGTGTTTGAGTGTGATGTGTGTGTATTCTATATGTCTCTGTGTGTGATCTGTGTGTGATTACTCTCTGCTCCGCTTCCTCTTCTTGTCATAATGACATCACTTCCCTGCAAACCGCAGGGCAGCGATGAACATTACCGCAGGTAAACCGTGAAATACCACAGGGAATAACGCAGGAAAACGCAATGAACAGTACAGAATTTGCTGCCTGCGTTATTCCCTGCGGGATTTCACGATTACATTGCAGTCAATGGAGGGAAATCCCGCAGCTACCTGCGGAAAAGAAGTGACATGCAATTGTTTTCGCTACGGGAATCCCGCAGCAAAACATGCAGCTGTCACAATCCGCATAGTGCGCAAAGCATTTTTTTTCCATAGGTTTTGCTTTTAATAAAAATATTTTCTATATTTACCTCTCTCCAGAGATGCTCTCTCTGGCTCTGCTGCCTCCCGCTCCTTATCGCCGCTCATTATACTCACTGAATATTCAGTGCCCTGAGGAGCTGGAAGCAGGAACAGCGCTGGGGACTTCAGAGCCGGGGACCGCATCGCTGGGTGAGTGTACAGCAGAGTGTGTGTGTGTGTGTGTGTGTACATGCATGTGCGGTATGTGTGTATGCGCTCGGTGTATCCATGTATGTCTGCTGTGTGTCTGCTGTGTGTGTATATACATGCATGTGTGCTATGTGTGACACGGACGTCTGAAAGCAGCCGTACACTGTGTACAGGACAGTGGCTGCACCGCAACTTCCTGGTCACATGACAACATGTGATCGGAGCTTGTTGCAACTGTAGTGTACACAGTGCACGGGAGCGCGCCGACAAAGTGGAGAAAATGTAACTATTAAAAGCAACAGTGCCGACGTGTGTGGGACCCGGGGTAAGCTAGTTACATCGGGTAACTAAGGAAAGCGGTTTCTATAGTTACCCGATGTGTACTATAGTTACCAGCCTACACCGGCTCCGGCACACGTATGCCAGCAGGCGGGGTAAGCTAGTGGCTTTTCTCCACTTAGTCCTGCCGGTGTGGGCTTCCGGGGCTGCAGCAGTCACCTGGGAGTCGGACGTCTCCGTGTGGGTTCGGGGAATGCGTGCAGGGGGCGGTGCCAGGGCGAGGGCCCAATACAAGCAGGGGGCCGGGACAAGGAGCCAATCCGTGCGGGGGGTGGGGCCAGGCCGAGCCGAGCGGCCAATCCGTGCGGGGGGGCCGGGCCATGCCGAGCCCAGCGGCCAATCCGCTGGTTGTCACTGTAATGACATAATTTTGGAGCAAGACAGACAGACAGACAGAATAAGGCAATTAGATATATCTATATATATATATATATATATATATAT
The DNA here is from genome assembly GCF_048569485.1 of Anomaloglossus baeobatrachus. NCBI lineage: Eukaryota > Metazoa > Chordata > Amphibia > Anura > Aromobatidae > Anomaloglossus > Anomaloglossus baeobatrachus. The sequence continues at coordinate 536,929,722 of NC_134355.1, forward strand.
ATATATATATATACATATATATATATAAATATTGTGCGACTTATCAAAGTGTATTTAGAATTTCTGGCAAAAACTGTTTAATGAATAGCCTATGTGCACCACTTTCATGACCAGATTTGTTTGGGGACACATCATCCTTATAGTTTCTTATGACAGGGCTATACTTACTCTGTGTAACGTAATATAGGCATTCAGAGTTAAAAGTAATGCTTCCAAAATAAAATTACTTTAGGAATATGGCAAAAGTTGAAAAATACTACAATTTTACTTGTTGGTTCCTCTAGAAAACCATCCATGTATCTGTATGAAATTGGATACATTGTTATAGCGTACAGTATAGGCCCACTGCATCTATAGACATTGTGTTACAGATTCGTACAGCACTGATCTGTAATATCTACAACATGGTCTTGGGTTTGAGGTCTTACTCCAAAACACTGTCCATTGATCGCCATAAAATGATCAATCTTAAATTTGAGATGAGATGATTAGTACTGCAGATTGTTATGGTTTAAACAAAAATTATTGGAATGTTAATCCAATGTACAAATAATTATTATTTAGCTAAAGGAAAACAAAATCTGTTCCTAAATACTCAAAAACATAGTAAATTGTAGGGTCTTCATCTTCAGACAAGTGAAAATTAAAAGTACAGTCGCTTTATAAGTAGGTAATATTTTGCCAAACCAATTAAAATTCCAGAATAAAAAAAATGTTAAAACATTAATATTTGCTTCACTTTGTAAACAATGATTTTGCAGTGATCAATCACAGTAATAAGAAGCTAGTTGATGTCTTACTTATTATATTCCCAGACACAATAAGTTATAATGACACTCAATTGCCCATGTTGTTAAAAAGCAGTGTTGATTTGATTCTTAAAACTGATTTAACATAACTGTTTATACAAATTTACAAGTTGTTTTTTTTAAATAATTTTTAAATAAAATTAATTGAAAAATATATATTACAAGCCTCTCTAGCAAAAAAATAGTGCTATGTAGCGATGAGTGTATCTAGAGAGATTAAAATTTCACAAATCACACATACAGTCATATGAAAAAGTTTGGGCACCCCTATTAATGTTAACCTTTTTTCTTTATAACAATTTGGGTTTTTGCAACAGCTATTTCAGTTTCATATATCTAATAACTGATAGACTGAGTAATATTTCTGGATTGAAATGAGGTTTATTGTACTAACAGAAAATGTGCAATCCACATTTAAACAAAATTGGACAAGTGCAAAATATAAAGTGTAGTAGTGTAAAAAAATATCTGTATTTATAAGAATATAGATTTTTGTAAAATTCAAGTAGATGTCAACTCCATTCACAAAAATGTGTCCATCTCTAATGGTATGAATAATTATATGACATATTTCTCAGGAAATAAGACAGGGGTTTATATTATTTTTTTGCTCTGAAAAATGGGCTAAGGCTTGTCCCATGAACAACAATCCACATTTATTTTTGAGCAAACCAAAAATCTACATTTATTCAAATATAATTCCATCGCATTCTGGAACATCAACATACAGTTAGGTCCAGAAATATTTGGACAGTGACACAATTTTCGCGAGTTGGGCTCTGCATGCCACCACATTGGATTTGAAATGAAACCTCTACAACAGAATTCAAGTGCAGATTGTAACGTTTAATTTGAAGGTTTGAACAAAAATATCTGATAGAAATTGTAGGAATTGTACACATTTCTTTACAAACACTCCACATTTTAGGAGGTCAAAAGTAATTGGACAAATAAACCAAACCCAAAAAAAAATTTTTATTTTCAATATTTTGTTGCGAATCCTTTGGAGGCAATCACTGCCTTAAGTCTGGAACCCATGGACATCACCAAACGCTGGGTTTCCTCCTTCTTAATGCTTTGCCAGGCCTTTACAGCTGCAGCCTTCAGGTCTTGCTTCTTTGTGAGTCTTTCCGTCTTAAGTCTAGATTTGAGCAAGTGAAATGCATGTTCAATTGGGTTAAGATCTGGTGATTGACTTGGCCATTGCAGAATGTTCCACTTTTTTGCACTCATGAACTCCTGGGTAGCTTTGGCTGTATGCTTGGGGTCATTGTCCATCTGTACTATGAAGCGCCGTCCGATCAACTTTGCGGCATTTGGCTGAATCTGGGCTGAAAGTATATCCCGGTACACTTCAGAATACATCTGGCTACTCTTGTCTGCTGTTATGTCATCAATAAACACAAGTGACCCAGTGCCATTGAAAGCCATGCATGCCCATGCCATCACGTTGCCTCCACCATGTTTTACAGAGGATGTGGTGTGCCTTGGATCATATGCCGTTCCCTTTCTTCTCCAAACTTTTTTCTTCCCATCAGTGTGGTACAGGTTGATCTTGGTCTCATCTGTCCATAGAATACTTTTCCAGAACTGAGCTGGCTTCATGAGGTGTTTTTCAGCAAATTTAACTCTGGCCTGTCTATTTTTGGAATTGATGAATGGTTTGCATCTAGATGTGAACCCTTTGTATTTACTTTCATGGAGTCTTCTCTTTACTGTTGACTTAGCGACAGATACACCTACTTCACTGAGAGTGTTCTGGACTTTAGTTGATGTTGTGAACGGGTTCTTCTTCACCAAAGAAAGTATGCGGCGATCATCCAGCACTGTTGTCATCCGTGGACGCCCAGGCCTTTTTGAGTTCCCAAGCTCACCAGTCAATTCCTTTTTTCTCAGAATGTACCCGACTGTTGATTTTGCTACTCCAAGCATGTCTGCTATCTCTCTGATGGATTTTTTCTTTTTTTTCAGCCTCAGGATGTTCTGCTTCACCTCAATTGAGAGTTCCTTAGACCTCATGTTGTCTGGTCACAGCAACAGCTTCCAAATGCAAAACCACACATCTGTAATCAACCCCAGACCTTTTAACTACTTCATTGATTACAGGTTAACAAGGGAGATGCCTTCAGAGTTAATTGCAGCCCTTAGAGTCCCTTGTCCAATTACTTTTGGTCCCTTTAAAAAGAGGAGGCTATGCATTACAGAGCTATGATTCCTAAACCCTTTCTCCGATTTGGATGTGAAAACTCTCATATTGCAGCTGGGAGTGTGCACTTTCAGCCCATATTATATATATAATTGTATTTCTGAACATGTTTTTGTAAACAGCTAAAATAACAAAACTTGTGTCACTATCCAAATATTTCTGGACCTAACTGTAACTCCCCAAACCTTGTGTGTAACACGTGTGTGTGTATCTATCTATCTATCTATCTATTATATACAGTTGAAACCAGAAGTTTACATACACTATCTAAAAAGACACATCTGCATGTTTTTCTCACTATCTGACACAAAATCAGAATAAACCTTTCCTGTTTTAGGTCAATTAGGATTACTAAAATTATTTATAGTTGCCAAATGCAAAAAAAGGAGGGAAATAATGTTTTAAGGCATTTTTATTACTCTGTGCAAAGTCAAAACTTTACATACAAGAAAAAATGTAGAAAATCAGATTGCACTCACCATCCCTAAAACACATCTTTTTTCATAGTACATTAAAACTCCAGGCAGGAATGCATGGCAAGAACACAGGGCACATAGACAACAGCCATTTTGTGTGCTCCATAGATATCTGAAGAAGGCTTTATTGTTTATGAAGCCGAAATGTGTTATATCTGACATGATATTTGACATGGAATGAAAATATGAAATAAAATATTCATCACAAGAAAGAATTGTCTATTGTGAGTGCCAGTATTTTGGATTTTTTACCACTTAGGAAGGAGATGGGTTCTGTGTACCAGAGAACAACGTGCTTTGGTCAGACATGTGCATATCAACCCAAGAACAAAAGAAAAAGACCTTGTGAAGATGCTGGCGGAAGCTGGTAAGATTGTGTCATTATCCATAGTGAAACAAGTACTGAATCAACATGGGCTAAAAGGTCACTCTACCAGTAAGAATCCATTACTCCAAAAGAAACATAAAAAAGCAAATGCACACAGGAACAAAGACCTTAATTTATGGAGACGTCTTGTAGTGTGACAAAACTAAAATTGAACTGTTTGGCCATAATGACAATTATTATGTTTGGTGGAAAAAAGGTGATGCTTTGAAGGCTAAGGCTGGGACCGCACGGTCATTAATGCTAGTGAATTGCATGACACTTGGCTCCTACTCTACTGGCATGTAAGCCGAGTGTCATGCGACTGTCAAGCCACTGTGAATCAATCTTGTGATCGCAGCACAGCTGTGTTGGACAGGGCGGGTGCTGCGGAGAAGAGGGAGGGGTTAATCTCCCTATCTCCTCCATTATCAGTTCATGCGATTCTTGCACTGCACTCACATTACACCGGTGTAATGCAAGTGCAAAACGATATTTCTCTCACACCCATAGACTTGTATGGGTGTGAGTGAAAATGAATTAGATTCCACCATGCTGCGATTGCTGTCTCGGTCCAATTAGGGATGAGAAAAAAATCGCTCATGGGAGCGGCCCCATACAGATACATGGGTCCGAGTGAAATAACATACCAACTGTAAAACATGAGGGGCGGCAGCATCATGTTGTGGGGTTGTTTTGCTGCAGGAGGGACTGGTGCACTGCACAAAATAGATGGCATCATGAGGAAAGAAGATTATGTGGCAATACTGAAGCAACATCTCAAGACATCAGCCAGGAACTAAAATCTAGGGTGGAAATGGATCTTCCAAATGAACAATGACAAGAAGCATACTGCCAAACTGATAACAAAGTGGCCTAAGGATAGCAAAGTCAATGTTTTGTAGTGGCCACCGCAAAACCCTGAGAATTCATGAAAGGTCCTTAAACAATCTGAACCTCAGAATACAATTGCTGTACACGCGTGTACGCCGCACGGAGACACGGTCAGTGAAAAATCACTGATGTGTGCACAGACCCATTGATTATGATGGGTCTGCATATGTCCGTTATTCTGGTAAATGTAAAAACTAGCACATACGTACCAGAATCACTGACATGTGAAGAGACCTATGGGTAAGTGCACACAAGGGTATTTAAAATTTTCAGTTTCATCCAGAAATCATGGAAAAAATTTTTCTAGTTTGCCATGAGTGCACAATCTGCTTGCAGTCCATTTTTACACAGCAGCAGTTATTAAAAATGTACAAAAAAAAATCAAATATCTATATAAATAGAATGCTATAGGTACTATATGGTGGCACAGTCTGCAATCTCATTTTTTTTTTGTTCACCGGTAGACTTGAATGGGAGAGTCTTATCCAACATATGGAAGAACTTAGTGTAAAAATTTTAATTCACAGATTTGACCCATAAAAAAAATCACCCATTGGCACTGCCTGATTATTTAACATTGGCCTAAAAGCTGTCCGTTTTTTTTGCGGACAGTACTCAGACCAAAAATGCAATCATTAGAACTTGGCCCAAGAGCATAAAGTATATGTAAAGGTTATTTCTAGAATTTACAGGGGTTATGCACAAAAAAAATGTTTAAACGCTAACTGTTTTAATTAGCATTTAAGAAAAATACAACAGAATTAAGTAGACATCTGAAACATATTGCACAGATCTGTTATATGTAAATTTAGTAAAAGTACAAGTTTTTATAGCATGCCCACTAAAGTCTAAAGTATTGCAAGAATAAACAAGATCTAATATCTGTTGATTTTATATGAAGATGGAGCCGTAACTTGAAGCTCCTGGGCCTGGTGCAAAATAAGTAATAGGGCTCTAATACTTTTCAAGCATTATTTAATATTAGTCACCTGTTATGATGCAACGGGACGTTTTCAATATTTTGAAGCTCCATGGTCCAGATGAGATTGTGTACTGCCCCGGGGCTCGGCCGGCTGCCGAGCCGCTTGGATCCGTGCTCGTCGGTGGGTTGCTCGAGCTCCTCTCGGACCCGGGTGTAGGGATTTCGGTGGGGAAGGTTCACGGCCGAGGCCGTGGCATTTAGGGATGTAAGTTCGTGATGCCACCCACGGGTTGTGGTGAATGTGGACACCACCGCTGCCGTTAACTAGGCTCCCGGGGACGGTGTTATGCAGCCTGGTGTTGACCCCTCTGTGGGCAGGGGGTGATGGTCCCAGGGCCCGGGGATTGTTGTGAGGTGCGGGCAAGATGGTGTGGTGCGGTGTGCGGCCCGAGGGCACTGTTGTACTGACTATGACAGATACACCAGTCTCTCTGGTAAACCAAAAAGGATGGTGGTCGGTGCCCGCAGCCTATGCTTCAGCAATAGTAGTCCACTCCCAGGCTTTATGTGTGTCGGGGAACCCGTTTGCCCGCAGGCGCTAGCCCGTGGGATCTCTCTGCCTGTGCGGTGGCTTTCTATCCCCCTCGATGGGCTGTTGCCGTTTTTCAGGTCTTGGGACAAGAAAGGACCTAAGGTCCTGACCTCAATCAGTGAATTCGACATGGTCCAGTGGCTTCTGGATCTCGTTCTGGGTCTGAGTAACCCTCCTGGTGCTCCGGTTTCCAGTTGGCTCCCCGGTTCGGTACCGGCAGGCCACTACCCTGTCCCGGTCCCTTACGGTTCCACCAGCCATCTTCCCGGCTCCTGCAGGCGGCAACCACCGTCTTCCCGCCTCCTGGGCACAGGTTATCTGGGCTCCTACCCAGATCCCTGACAGATGTTGACTCAGTGCTACTACTGTCCTCCACTCCCTAACTCATCTGTTTGTGTTTTTCCCGCCTCAGGCTCTCCGAACTCCTCGGAGTGTGTGGCCAACCGCCTGGCTCCGCCCCCCTGGTGTGAACGTCAAGACCTGAGAGGGGTGACTCAGGGTTTTTAGGTTGGCTGGTTACACCTTTTTAGGGGCTGGTGTTTGTGCAGGGGGTCTACCTATGACTACCTGGCTAGTCTAGGGCATCACAATTGCATCCTCATAAATACGCCCATTAAGGATTGTTTACACTGACCATTCCTGAGTCATAAATGACTGCTGATTGGCTAAATAGAAGCTGACAAGTGGTCGGTTAATAGCTTGTTTAGACAGGCTGAACGCACTTTCAATGGACACCAAATGATTGATAATAGATCGCTCTGTATGTGAAGCGGAGGGATCGGTACTAATGCTTGGCAGAGGTCAATTATACAGGAGCCGAGGGTGTAGAAACAAGGGAACCGCTTTATTAATGGACAGGAAATAAATGTGTAGATCAACAGTGGAATATGGTTTGGAGCAGTATGATTAACAAACACTGCATGTTCTAGCTGAGTCACACCAACTCTTTGTCTTCCAAATTATAAGTATCAATACGGCTATGTGCGCACTGGAAAATGGAATTTTCTCAAGAAAATTCCGCAGGCATTCAAAGATTACCGCACCCGCGGTAAAAAAATGCGGCAAACCGCACCTGAAAACCGCATGCGGTTTGCTGCGGTTTTACCGTGGTATTGTTCGTGGTATTGCCGCGATTTTGCCGCGTGCGGGTTGGTACATGTGCTTTATTGCATTCAAGGCAATAAAGCACATTGAAAAAAAAAAAAAGTAATTTCATTTTGAGATAGATAGATAGAGAAATAGACAGAAGAATAGATAGAAGAATAGATAGATAGAGGGATAGATAGAAGGATAGATAGAGGGATAGATAGAGTCCCTGTGAGCACACGCTGTATTTCTCCCGAGCGGTAATGTGAGTTCACATTACCGGCCGTGGGAAATGCCCTGGAGTTACCTCTGCAGGTTCACTGCGAGGCTGCATTCAGCCTGTGTCTGTGTCACTCGCTTCTGGATGCCAGCATTGAAGGACGTGGATTGCGCCAGTCCTGTGTGGATTACGCCGGAGCAGTGTGTTTCGGGGGGTTAATAAACGGGTGAACGAGGCTTTTTTGTGTTTTATTTAAAATAAAGGATTTTTCTGTGTGTGCTTTTTCACTTTACTTACGGATTGATCATGTCAGCTGTCTCATAAACGCTGCCATGATCAAGCCTGGACTTAGTGGTGGCGATCTGCCGCCATTAACTTCTTATTACCTGGATCACCATCGCATCACGGCATCTAGAAGAGCTGGGGACACTCCGGTACTGCCGCATAATGCATGCGACAGTCCCGGGGCAGCTGCGGCTGATATTCTCGACTGCGGGAGGTGGGAGGCAGGCGGGGGACATTAACCCTGCTCCTCGCCCTCCCCAGCCTGAGAATACCGGGCCGCCGCTGTGTGCTTACCTCGGCTGGACGGTAAAAATACGGCGGAGCCCACGTGTTTTTTTTTCTATATGTCCGTTTGATTTCTATGTGTATTCTATATGTCTGTGTATGAGTGCGATCTGTGTGTATTCTATGTCTGTGATCTGTGTGTGTTTACTCTCTGCTCCGCTTCCTCTTCCTGTCATAATGACATCACTTTCCTGCAAACTGCAGGCAGCGATGTACATTACCGCTGGTAAACTGCGAAATACCGCAGGGAATAACGCAGGAAAACGCAATTAACCGCACAGAATTTGCTGCCTGCATTATTCCCTGAGGGATTTCACGATTACATTGCAGTCAATGGAGTGAAATCCCGCAGCGACATGCGGAAAAGAATTGACATGCAATTGTTTTTGCTGCTGGAATCCCACAGCAAAACATGCAGCTGTCAAATTCCGCCTAGTGCGCACAGGATTTTTTTTCCCATAGGTTTTGCTGGTGATTCACTGCAGAGATGTTATGAACATTTTCTGCAGTGAACCATGCAGCAGATACGCAGAAAATCCGCGGCAAAATCCGGTAAGTGCGCACAGGGCCTTAAACAGTAAACTTTGCAAGGAGAATGTACTTAACCTACACTCCATTAACAACCTAACTGGCCTCTTCTAAACGGGATGCGTGACTACAGCGCTCTAGATACTGAGGCTTATGCAAAACACTATCGGGTGTGTGCACACAGGAAAGTGACTTACATTACTATTGAGGGGAAACAAGTTCATTCCCAGGAGCTCGATGCCGTGCTTCTCGGATGGCTCGTAGGTGCGCACTTTCCATCCAGGACAGGCAGGAATCTCTCTTCTTCCTCAGACCCGGGTTTCTTTGACTCTTCTGGACTATGTCTCTTCTTGTCTATGGGATCGCTAACTTCAGGAGCTTCCTAGTCAGGTACTGGCTCGATGGTTACCAGAGCTCTGCCAGGGTTCAGCTCGCAGTCACTCTCTCACAGCCCGGCAGTGTATCTCTCTTCCAAATGCCTTTCTTGGACATTTCTCAGGTGATGTATCCTCTCTCATCCTTACAGATGACCTGACTTCCTCTGTTCTTGCACTTAGCTCTTCTCCCACTCTTTCTCCTTCCCACAATTTTTGGGCAGATTTAGTCCAAATACAAAGTACAGAGAGGAATGCCATCTCTGTCGGCGATTACACAAAACACAAAACACAGGGGAACATTGTCACTTCAAGTCACAGAGAGCTTATCTGTTTGTACCAGCCACACCCTTAAGGCCACTTTACACACAGATAAATCTTTGGCAGATCTGTGGTTGCAGTGAAATCATGGACATATTGTTCCATTTGTACACAGCCATAAACCTGGCACTGATTGTCCACAATTTCACTGCAACCACAGATCTACCACAGATCTGCCACAGATCTGCCACAGATTTATCTCTGTGTGTAAAGTGGCCTTTACGTATACATATTGTATGCTGTAATGTTCAAGCTAAAAATTATTTCACTGTACAAACAAGTGTTTTGCTCATTTGTGGGCCAATTGGCAGCCTGTATACCTTGACCAATTATCAGGAATTATCCTAGGAACGCTTCAAATAATCACACTATGTAAGGCTATGTGTCCACGTTGCTTTTTACCTGCTTTTTACCTGCTTTTTTGCTGCTTTTTCAACTGCAGCGTTTAATGCCAAAATGGATGTGTTCTGCTTTTCAAGCAAAGTCTATGGGAATTTTGGTTTCTTGTGCCCACTATGCAGTTCAAACTGCAGCCTTTTTCTGGCAGAAATTTGGGCAAAAACTCTGCTTTGCAGTTCAAAACGCAAATGGCAAAAACAATTGACATGTTTTTGTCCAAATTTCTGCCAGAAAAAGGCTGCAGTTTGAACTGCATAGTGGGCACAAGAAACCAAAATTCCCATAGACTTTGCTTGAAAAGCAGAACACATGCGCACATTTCTGCGTCACCTTCGTCAGGGACGAAGGTGACCCCGAAACCTGTGCATCGTGTCTGGCGTCACATGTGTACACAGGTCTTCTCCTGCACAGGTAAACACTTCCTATCTATCATGTCTACGTTTGGGCGGTTTCTTTATATACTTGCTCTGGATATTTATGTATAACAAGCCATACAAGTGATACCTTTTGCTGTAATTATACATTTTTTTTATAACATTTCTCCACTATATATTCGCAATGTATTTTACAGCCATTACCACTGTACATACTGTATCTATGTAAGTGTTATTAACAGTATATAGTTTTGACCCTTGATAATATCAATAGTCATCTCTCTCTCTCTCTCTCTCTCTCTCTCTCTCTCTCTCTGTGTATATATATATATATATATATATCTTTCAAACACTACATATCCTGGCTTTTATTATCTCATGATTGCTATGCAGTATATACTATACCTGTGAACACTTGAGTCTAATCTTTATGGTATTTTATATCCTCACTTATCCTATTTTTGCATAGCAAAATAATTTAACAGGTATAGTATTTGTAATACCTATGCAGTGACACCTGTTCTTGACTTTTTAATATTTATACATGTGATGCCCCTGTTCTAGTTATTCTGACAATCGGCATTCACTTTAATCATTAATAAAATTTATTTTTTGACAAAATCGTTTTTTCTTAGAATTTTTTGTTCTACAAATTTGGTGTCTCGTATTATCCCTGTATGTCGGCTACATCCATGTGACCCACACACTATTTGAATATATATATTTGTCATTTCTTATCATAAAATTTATAGTGTTGTGCATGGTAGTGCTTTTCTTTGATCAATTTCTGTATATAAAATAAGTAGGCAGACAAGATAGTGTTAAGCTTCATTCAGACATCCATTTTTCTCTTGTTCATGGTTTTTATCAGTGTTTTCGATCTGATTTTCATCAGTGTTTGGTTAGTGTGTCAGATTTTACCATCAGTATTTACCTAGTGATTTTCCCATATGCAAAACGCAATAAATTGCAAAGTATTTCCTCAGCTTTTCTGAGTCAAACATACCTGTGATCATATCGTGTGATCAGATAAAGGCTGCCTATGGATCAGATAGCAGATTCTCATTAAGGTTTAGGTTGATTATCTCTCCGTTAAATCTGCTTTTTGTATGTGTGAGATTGAAAGATTTGATTGTTATTGCGCTGTTAACAACGTCACAGAATAAGTTGTTGAAATATGAACGATGTTATATGTTTCATTTGCGATTTGTGGGATATTCTCTCATAAGAATGAACTTGAACAAAAGAAGCAAAACTTAACTTCAAAGACATTACGCTGCAGTAGAAGACACCTACAGCACTAGAGTAGAGCTTTGGTTGGTTCAGTGTTGCTGGAAACATACTATTACTCCATTATAAGTGAACTATCCATGCTGTGTGTGGAGGGTCTGACATACATTTCAGTTTACTTATTTTAGGCATTTAATGCCACACAGATCTCAAAGGGTGACAACATCAAACCACTGGGCTCTTTCTTGTTACATAGTAATAAAATCTAAAACAGGGCGGACTGAAAAATGGCTGTGTTCATAAGTCTGTTGCATTGCTTGGTAACAGATTTTCAGAGCAGTTCAAAGAGTCTACTTTCCATCTGTGTTTGGTGAAGGGTGCAAAATCCTTGAGGCCATCTGCAAACTGTGCTTCATCTCTAACACTTGGAATAACAAAGGTGTTTTTTTTTCAAAGCTCCATTCTTCCCTCCCGGAGTGAGACTGTAGATATAGTTCAGGGAAGTTTGGAAACTTCAGAGTCGATATTCCGCTTTCCTTCAGGGAGATCTTTTGAGGATGTCAGGACTGTGCCCTACATAACATGGGTTACTGCTATCAGAGGACGGCAGTTAACAAACCCTACACAGAAATGCTTTCTTCTGGATACTGAAGAATCTGCAGACCACTCACATTTCCTTCATTTCACTCGTGTTATGAAGACGAAGGAAAGTAGATGGTGCTCTACACCTGCATTATCCTCAATAGCAGAGCAAAACTTACGACAATTCTACTTTTAAACTCGAAAACAAAAAATTAATAAAGAATATAAATGTGTGGTACTACCCATATACAGCTCATATCTATAAACTAAAAATCTAATACCATAACATACATGCACAGAAATATCATCTGACATAATGACCACTCATCATTATTAGTCATTATTATTACTGATAGCAGTTATAATGTTAACCCCATAAGGACACAAATATCTTTAGACCTTGCAACATTTTTGTCTCTACGTGTTTTAAAAGCATTAATTTTTTTGCCTATTTTTTGGTAATATTGATGCAGAGAGATGAGAGAATTGATTCACAACAAAGTAAATTTGTTATGAATTTTCTGAACATTTCAAAATTCACAAAATTGTCTTTAGAGGGCTGGAAAGGAGAGTTGCATAAATTAATTTGAACTTCATTCTACTTAGAATTTAGCAAAATGGCAGTCAGTTAACCCTCAAAATAACGTTCACTAGTGATGAGCGAATATATTTGGCACTGTTCATAATAATTTTAAGGTATCACAATATCTGTTAGGCCCCCTTCACACATCCGTGTCTCTGGAACGTGTGACATCCGTTTTCACGCGTACTGGTATCACGGGCACACGTAGACCCATTAAAATCAACTGGTTTGCGCACAAGTACATGTTTTCACATGTGTCCATGTACTCCACACATAGACATGTCCGTTTTTCTCTGGCAGCACGGGTGTAAGACAGATCGCACAGATGTGCTCCATGTGTCATCAGTGTGACACATACTGGAGAAAATCACATTTCTGTGAAATAAAATGATTTTCTACACTCACCTGCTCCAGCGCTGCTTTCTCTGCCGCTGCTGTCACTTGCTTCCAACCCCCGCTCATTATGGTCATCACATGTTCACTACACTTCGGACCAGAAGCAGCAGCAGCGGGGAGTCAGCAGGGCCGGAGACCGCAGAGCGGAAGACATCAGCACCACAGACAGCAGCGACCGGGACAGGTGAGCAGAAAGTTCCTGTTCTCCATGTGCTATCACAGATAGCACACGGAGAGCATTTGTGTGCCAAAATCACGGCACACGGAGGACCTTACGCACCTTTTACACGTCCGTGCAAAATGTGCGTGATTTTAACGGACGTGTGAAAGAGGCCTCACTCATACAGTATTTTAGTATTCGCCTACTGAGTTTCGAGTCCCCTCCCCACATGTTTGGCACCTGATTTTCAGACACTAATCATGCTGGGATTACTTTCCAATCACAGTTATGCTGTAGGTCTCTTTGCTACTGCCATTATTGTGATTGGGAGGCGCAGTGAAAAAAAAAATATGATGTGCGGTCATTAACCCCTTACTGAAATTGGACAAACTGGGTATGTCTTATCTGCCTGAGCCTTAACAACCAAGGACATACCCAGCACGTCCTGGTGAATGCAGGGGTTCAGGCACTGTACCCCATCTATCACTACTGGCTTATCATTTAGCTGAGACCCAGACCTTACTGCCAGAAGCAGTGCTCATGTCGCTGCTGACAGTTTAATCCCCTAAATGCTGCGATCAATAGTGATCACAGTAATTAGGAGGCAGAGAGAGGATCACGCTCCTCTCCCGAGTGATCGAATCCCTCTAATATGATCACAGGGACCAGATTGCTGTCATGGTAAACTTTGGTTATCGCCATGAGGAATGTCGGGTTGCAGATGCCAGATGCATGGTGTGTGAGGCGAATAGTTGGATCTGTGAGTGCAGCACTGACATATCATGCACTGCAATTATCGAGCATTAATGTGGATTATAGCAGTGATCAGACCACTGAAAGTTACTGTCCCATAAAGGGACTAAGTAAAAAGGAAAAAAAAGTAAAAACATGGTAACAATATCAAAAAAATGTTAAAGTGAACAAAAAAAATTCCAATAAATGTGTAAACAAAAAAGTACACTTATTTGGTATTGCCTTAGTAACATCCTGAGCTATAAAACTGTGACGCTAGTTAACCCCTTCAGTGAACACAGTAAAAAAATAAATAAAAAAGGTAGCACAAACTTTGTCTTTGCATCACACAGCTGACAAAAAAGCGAGAATAAAACGCAATCAAAAAGTCATATATAAATAAAAATGGTACAGGTGAAAACGTCATCTTATCTCGCAAAAAAACAAGCCAGCATAGAGCTCCATTTGCAAAAAAAAAGTTATAACTCTTAGAATACAGCAATGTAAAAACATTTATTTTACATAGAACAGTTTTTATTGTGTAAAGTGGCAAAACATAAAACAAACTACTGTAAATAAATGTAGTATTGCTGTAATCATACTGATCTGAAGAAAAAAGCTGTCTTATCACTGTTATGACACAGTGAACATTGTAAAAAATAAAAGAAACAGAAAAAACAATTCCTTAATTGCTATTTCTTCATGATTCTGCCTCACAAAAATCAAAATAGAAAAATATCAAAAAATATTATGTGGCCCAAAATGGTACCAATAAAAACTCCTCATCCCCCAAAAATCAGGCCCTCACATAACTTTGTCAGCAGAAAAATAAAAAATAACTATAGAATTCAAAATTCGGTGATGCACAAAAACCTTTTTGTAAAAAAGAGGTTTTTAGCATAATAGTAGCGAAACCTAAAAACTGTATAAATTTGGTATCGCTGTTATCATACTGACCAGAGGAAAAAAGGAGTCTAATCACTTATACCACTCAGTTAACAGCGTATAAAATAAAAATGTAAAGCTAATTCTTCTGTTGAATTTTTTACTTTGCCTCCCAAAGATTGCAGTACGGCGCTGCTCATATTTATCCGGCGCTCTACATTGAACAATTACATCGGGGATTAAGTACAAATTTCTGAAAAATATAATTTAGACAAAATTCCCAACGTGAAATTCACTGTAATGAGGCAAAGGGAATTACTTGGAACTCTCATCTGGCCTGTGGTGCCAATAATCAGAAAAAATGGCATGGGGCCTGTAGCCATCTGCTTTATCTGCACTGGGTATCAAAATACAGGGGACCCAAGCAATTTTTTTAACTGTAATTTATTTATTTTTACACTGCACAACGAGCACAAGACAGCTAGTGTGAGGGCAACCAATCACAGACACTAGCATAGAGGGTGGGTGAGGGAAGCAAGACAGCAACCAATCACAGACACTGTTACAGAAGGTGGGCAGGGGAAGCAGTGCATATTGATTAACTTTAATGATTAAACCAGGAAGCAGTGAGAAAGCCGCGGGAATCTGAAAGTATAATTCTCCTGCTTTAATCCCAGTAATACTCTGAGAACATTATTCCCAGGAACCAACCATGAGGAAAAAATACATCCATGCATCTTCCTCATGCTGTTCCCATTCAGTTGCAGCAATTTTCCATCCATCACAACATTTTTACAGCCCTCCCAGATCTACTTCCAATGTCCTCCAGAAAAATATTTGAATTTCCTAATGACTTGCATTAAGTTCATTATTTAGTACGAATACACGGATAATAGAAATTATTCCCCGCAAAGAATCAGAATCTGAATCCAAACCTGAATAGTTCACTATTCATCCATCTCTAATGTTCACCTTGTCCTCTCTTTTTACCACCGCCATGCACTGAAATCCATGCAACTTCAGACTAGGCAACATGCTGGAGGGTGGTACGTTTCATTGATGTAAATGATGTACTCCTCCCATGTAAAGATTAGAGATGAGCGAACCGGTCCCGGTTCGGCTCGAGGTCGGTTCGCCGAACGGAGGTCCCGTTCGAGTTCGGCTCGTCGAACGTTCGACGAACCGAACTCGAACTGCATAGGAAACAATGGCAGGCAATCACAAACACATAAAAACACTTAGAAAACACCCTCAAAGGTGTCCAAAAGGTGACAAACAACTCACAACACAACACAAACACATGTGAAAGTGACAAGGACATATACTCATGCGAAAACAAAACAGCTGGACAAGGAAAAAGAGGAGGACACACAGATATAGGCATGGCACTCCCTTCTAAAATCATGTAAAACACCGCAAGGTGACTCCAAGCGTAGTCTCCCTTTTTTTCCAAAAATTGGGCCCCACACACACCCACCCCTTCAGTGGCAGCAGTTGTGCCCCAGTTGTACAATTCACAGCTAGATTTGCATCAAGCACATTCAAAAATACGCCATTCTTATCCGTCCCCAGGATGACACCAGGGTAGGTAGCAAAGTCTTTCCTGATCCCAGCTCTGTTCATCTTGGCTTCTTTTAAAAACACAGCAAGCAAGGGTTACTCCAAGCGGAGTCTCCCTTTTTTCCAAAAATTGGGCCCCACACACACCCACCCCTTCAGTGTCAGCAGTTGTGCCCCAGTTGTACAATTCACAGCTAGATTTGCATCAAGCACATTCAAAAATACGCCATTCTTATCCGTCCCCAGGATGACACCGGGGTAGGTAGCAAAGTCTTTCCTGATCCCAGCTCTGTTCATCTTGGCTTCTTTTAAAAACACAGCAAGCAAGGGTTACTCCAAGCGGAGTCTCCTTTTTTCCAAAAATTGGGCCCCACACACACCCACCCCTTCAGTGGCAGCAGTTGTGCCCCAGTTGTACAATTCACAGCTAGATTTGCATCAAGCACATTCAAAAATACGCCATTCTTATCCGTCCCCAGGATGACACCGGGGTAGGTAGCAAAGTCTTTCCTAATCCCAGCTCTGTTCATCTTGGCTTCTTTTAAAAACACAGCAGACAAGGGTTACTCCAAGTGGAGACTCCCTTTTTTCCAAAGATTGGGCCCCACACACACCCACCCCTTCAGTGGCAGCAGTTGTGCCCCAGTTGTACAATTCACAACTAGATTTGCATCAAGCACATTCAAAAATACGCCATTCTTATCCGTCCCCAGGATGACACCGGGGTAGGTAGCAAAGTCTTTCCTGATCCCAGCTCTGTTCATCTTGGCTTCTTTTAAAAACACAGCAAGCAAGGGTTACTCCAAGCGGAGTCTCCCTTTTTTCCGAAAATTGGGCCCCACACACACCCACCCCTTCAGTGGCAGCAGTTGTGCCCCAGTTGTACAATTCACAGCTAGATTTGCATCAAGCACATTCAAAAATACGCCATTCTTATCCGTCCCCAGGATGACACCGGGGTAGGTAGCAAAGTCTTTCCTGATCCCAGCTCTGTTCATCTTGGCTTCTTTTAAAAACACAGCAAGCAAGGGTTACTCCAAGCGGAGTCTCCCTTTTTTCCAAAAATTGGGCCCCACACACACCCACCCCTTCAGTGGCAGCAGTTGTGCCCCAGTTGTACAATTCACAGCTAGATTTGCATCAAGCACATTCAAAAATACGCCATTCTTATCCGTCCCCAGGATCACACCGGGGTAGGTAGCAAAGTCTTTCCTGATCCCAGCTCTGTTCATCTTGGCTTCTTTTAAAAACATAGCAAGCAAGGGTTACTCCAAGCGGAGTGTCCTTTTTTTCCAAAAATTGGGCCCCACACACACCCACCCCTTCAGTGGCAGCAGTTGTGCCCCAGTTGTACAATTCACAGCTGGATTTGCATCAAGCACATTCAAAAATACGCCATTCTTATCCGTCCCCAGGATGACACCGGGGTAGGTAGCAAAGTCTTTCCTGATCCCAGCTCTGTTCATCTTGGCTTCTTTTAAAAACACAGCAAGCAAGGGTTACTCCAAGCGGAGTCTCCCTTTTTTCCAAAAATTGGGCCCCACACACACCCACCCCTTCAGTGGCAGCAGTTGTGCCCCAGTTGTACACTTCACAGCTAGATTTGCATCAAGCACATTCCAAATCCACAAGCATTTATTCTCCCCAGGATGACACAGGGGTAGTAAATTCCTTCTGGATCCATGACTTGTTCATTTTGATGAACGTCAGTCTGTCCACATTGTCACTGGACAGACGCGTGCGCTTATCTGTCAGCACACACCCAGCAGCACTGAAGACACGTTCAGAGACAACGCTGGCAGCTGGACACGACAAAATCTCCAAGGCGTAACTGGATAGCTCTGGCCATTTTTCTAGATTTGAAGCCCAAAAGGAGCAAGGCTCCATTTGCAAAGTCATGGCATCGATGTTCATTTGGAGATACTCCTGTATCATCCTCTCCAGCCGTTGACTATGTGTCAGACTTGTTGTCTCTGGTGGCCTTGCAAAGGAGGGTCTAAAAACAATTATGAAAAGATTCCATAAAATTGCTGTTACCAGCACCAGATACGGTCCTACTGGTACGGGTAGACTGTTGAAGATGACGAGACCGTCCCATGTTTGTCAAGTTACAACTGGGAGATTCACTCCCTGCACCTGCACGGTTGTTTGGTGGAAAAGCCGATCTAAGATCGAGTAACAGCTTCTGCTGATACTCCTGCATACGTGCGTCCCTTTCTATGGCTGGAATTATGTCACAAAATTTGGACTTGTACCGGGGATCTAATAGTGTGGCAAGCCAGTAGTCATCATCACTTCTAATTTTGACAATACGAGGGTCATGTTGGAGGTAGTGCAACAAGAAGGCACTCATGTGTCTTGCGCAGCCATGCGGACCAAGTCCACGCTGTGTTTGTGGCATAGAGGTGCTAAACGTTCTTTCTTCCTCTGACATCTCCCCCCAACCTCTTTCAACTGAAATTTGACCAAGGTCTCCCTCATCTGCTGAGTCTTCCATGTCCATGGACAGTTCGTCCTCCATTTCTTCATGTTCTCCTGCACCTTCCTCAACATCTCGCCTGCTACCATGCGCCCTTGTTGATCCCTGTCCCCCATGGTCCCATGCCTGGCGCCTTGGTGATGATGAACGTCTGGACCTTGGTGATGTTGTTGTGTCTTGCGCATATGAATCCTCCTGTAGTTCATCCCCTTCCTGTTGTCCCACCCCCTGACTCCGAATAGTGTTTAGCGTGTGCTCCAGCATGTAAATGACTGGAATCGTCATGCTGATAATGGCATTGTCAGCGCTAAACATATTTGTCGCCATGTCGAAACTGTGCAGAAGGGTGCATAGGTCCTTGATCTGAGACCACTCCATCAGGGTGATCTGCCCCACCTCTGCATCTCGTTGGCCCAGGCAATACGTCATGACGTATTGCACCAGGGCTCGGCGGTGCTGCCACAGTCGCTGTAACATGTGGAGAGTTGAATTCCAGCGTGTCGCCACATTGCATTTCAGGCGATGAACCGGCAGGCCGAAAGACTTCTGGAGCGATGCTAGTCGCTCAGCTGCGGGGCTTGAACGGCGGAAGTGAGCAGACAGTTTTCGTGCCCTGTTCAGAAGGCCATCTAGGCCGGGATAGTGTGTTAAAAATTGCTGGACAACAAGGTTCAACACGTGAGCCATACAAGGTACGTGTGTCACCTTGCCCAGGCGAAGGGCCGCACCCAGGTTTGCAGCATTGTCGCACACGGCCTTACCAGGCTGTAGGTTGAGTGGAGACAACCATTTATTAAACTCGGACCGCAGAGCTGACCACAACTCCTCAGCTGTGTGACTCTTATTCCCAAGACATGTCAAGCTAAAGACCGCCTGATGCCGTTGCGCTCTGCTGCCAGCATAGTAATGAGGGGTGCGTGATTCCTTCTGCGCAGTGAGAACGCTGGTGGCCTGACCAAGCAGGCTTGGGGCGGAGGTGGAGGACCCAGATGAGGTGGAGGAGGCAGAAGCAGTGGCGGAACTTGGACAGACAGAGGATTGACACACAAGTCGTGGGGACGGAAAGACTTGTGCAGCAGACCCTTCACCATCTATCACCATAGTTACCCAGTGCCCAGTCAGCGACATGTAACGTCCCTGTCCATGCTTACTGGTCCAAGTATCGGTGGTGAAATGCACCCGTTCACACACAGAGTTTCTCAAGGAAGCGGTGATGTTGTGTGCGACATGCTGGTGTAGCGCGGGCACACCTTTCTTAGAGAAGTAGTGGCGACTAGGCATCTGGTACTGGGGCACAGCGACAGACATAAGGTCTCTAAAATCCTGTGTGTCCACTAGGCGGAAAGGCAGCATTTCGGTAGCCAACAGCTTACAGAGGGATAGAGTCAACCTCTTAGCTTTGTCATGGGTCGCAGGAAGTGGCCTTTTATTTGACCACATCTGAGGGACAGAGATCTGGCTGCTGTGTGTAGACGGTGTTGAGTAGGGTGTCCCTGGAAAAATGCAGGTTTGTGAGGAAAGTGCAGGCGGAGACATGATGTTGCCTTCATCCAACGTTGGTGCTATCGATGTCTGAGAGAGCTGTACACACTCACTTGTTTCCCCTTCCAAACCAACTGACGACCTACCAAGCAAACTGCCTGTTGCGGTTACAGTGGTGGAAGTTGTGGGTGGAAAAACAGGTGTGACAGCTGTCCCCACAGTCCTAGAAGATGACGAGCGCGCGGATGCACTGGAAGGGGCAGGCGGTGGATGGTTTGCTCCGCTAGGCCGCATTGCAGCACGGTGAGCTTCCCACCGGGCCATATGATATTTATTCATGTGACGATTCATAGAAGAAGTTGTCAAACTGCTGAGGTTTTGACCTCTACTAAGAGAACCATGACAAATTTTACAGATCACATAATTTGGGCGATCTTTTTCTATGTCAAAAAAGGACCAGGCTAGGCAAGGCTTAGAGGCCATTCGACCTGTTGATCCACCCCGAATAATGCTCAGAGGCAGAGTGGTTGCTGAGGATGCAGTTGTAGACGTGCTACCAGTACTCCGACTCTGTCCAGGAAGGCGCAAGGTAACTTCGTCATCAGTTGCATCCTCCTCCACCACCTCTGTTGACCTCCTCGAGTGCCTTACTGTGGGTTGACAGTAGGTGGGATCTAGAACTTCATCATCAATTGTTGTGTTTGCACTACCCTCCCCCTCAGACCGAGCCTCTTCTTGCCCTGACCGAATATTTAACTTGTCATCCCAATCGGGTATCTGCGTCTCATCTTCATCAGTATGTTCCTCATTGTCTATAACCACAGGTGTTACAGTTTGTGACAAAGGGTCAACATTATGCTCAGAAACTTGGTCCTCACGGCCTGAATCAGAGTCACAAAGGTTCTGGGCATCACTGCAGACCATTTCCTGTTCTGTACTCACTGTAGCTTGGGAGCAGACCTCTGATTCCCAGGCTATAGTGTGACTGAACAGCTCTGCAGACTCAGCCATCTCAGTTCCACCATACTGTGCAGGGCTGATGGAGACTTCAGAGCTGGGAGAAAGCAAGTTTGATTGGGATGACAACTCAGAGGACTGGTGTTTTTTGGATGCGGTACTTGAAGTGGCTGAGAGGGCACTTGTTGGACCACTTGAGATCCATTCAAGCATTTTCCTTTTTTGGCCATCATCTACCTTTGTTCCTGTTGTTCGTGTCCGTAAAAAAGGGAGCACATCGGATTGTCCACGGTAAGTAGTAGACATCTTACTTTTGCTGGTAGATGGTCTATCTTCAGCAGATGATAATGGAGCTTTGCCACCTTCCCCACGGACAAAACCTTTTTTGCCTTTTCCACCACGCCTCTTCCCCTTTCCACCAGCATCTGTCATTTTGCCACTCATGTTGATTGCGACAAGAATGTGCACTGAAAATGTGGTAGTAAAAATTGAGAGGTGGTGTAGATTGCAGTGGTGGTCTAGCTTTATTAACAGCAGAATAATAAAGAATAAATATCCCTGACAATGCAACTACGGCCCTTAAACTGGCAGCAAAAATTGCTAGTATAATGGCTTAGTTATAATGAGTTGGAGTGTGCAATGCAGGCAGAGGTGCTGCAAATGTGTTTGCACTAGTGTGACTAGACAACAGTCCAATAGCCACGTTTAGGATGCCACTAGGTACACTGAGTGTTTGCTAGTATAATGGCTTAGTTATAATGAGTTGGAGTGTGCAATGCAGGCAGAGGTGCTGCAAATGTGTTTGCACTAGTGTGACTAGACAACAGTCCAATAGCCACGTTTAGGATGCCACTAGGTACACTGAGTGTTTGCTAGTATAATGGCTTAGTTATAATGAGTTGGAGTGTGCAATGCAGGCAGAGGTGCTGCAAATGTCTTTGCACTAGTGGGACTATAGCAAAGTCCAATAGCCACGTTTAGGATGCCACTAGGTACACTGAGTGTTTGCTAGTATAATGGCTTAGTTATAATGAGTTGGAGTGTGCAGAGGACAGGAGGGTACAGTGCCAGGATTGTGGGGCTCTGGGTAGAGGAAAGGAAGCCTGCCTTTCTATTCCCTCCTAATGGGGAAATGCAGCGACAAAATCCCTGACCTTTGCTACACAGACGCTGTTGCTGTTTGCAGGACCTGTCACCTATGGCTCTGACCCTGCCGGTACGAGCCCTTAAAAGGACTGCTAGAAAGTGCTATCCCTATGCTGTCCAGCGCTGTGTATGGAGCGCATACAGCTGTATCAGCTCAGGACGGAGCTGCGCCAGTGATGTCTGACACCAAGGACGCAGAAGAGATAATGGCGTCCTGGAGGAAAATATCCGGTTTTATAATGCAGGGACATGTGACATGGACATCCTATCACACATGCCGTTGCTTCTCTGGCTAAACGTCCACTTAGCTGTGTGTGAGTCTGGGATTGGCTGACATGCTGGCCCGCCCCACAAGACGCGCGCGCTTAGGGAAGGAAGACAAGGAAAAAAAAAAAAATGGCGATCGCCATTATACAAACAGCAGTGATCTGAAGGCGCTGTTCACGCACGCTATACACTGAAATGTCATAATAGTGTGAGTCACAGAGTGACTTACACTATTACAGCGGAAAGCCAGCTAGGAATTAGCTGTTTTTTTGCTGCTAGAACCGTTCTCGAACGTTTCTAGAACTATCGAGCTTTTGCAAAAAGCTCGAGTTCTAGTTCGATCTAGAACAGGCCCCAAAATCACTGGAGCCTAGAACTGGAAAACCTCGAACCGAGAACCGCGCTCAACTCTAGTAAAGATGAGGGTCTCAGCATTGGAAGAAACAAAGACTTGTCTTGCTGTTTGTAGAGTTGCAGTAGCCTAATGCGGGTGTCACACGGTATGATCTCTCGTGCGATCGCACAAGCGATCGTACCCGCCCCCGTCATTTGTGCATCACGGGCAAATCGCTGTCCGTGTCGCACAAAGTCGTTAAACTGCCGTCACATGTACTTACCTGCTGAGCGACCTCGCTGTGGGCGGCGAACATCCTCTTCCTGAAGGGGTAGGAACGTTCGGCGTCACAGTGACGTCACACAGCGGCTGGCCAATAGAAGCAGAGGGGCGGAGATGAGAGGGACGTAAACATCCCACCTACATCCTTCCTTCCACATAGCCGGCGGGTGCCGCGGGATGCAGGTAAGCTGTGTTCATCGTTCCCGGGGTGTCACACGGAGCGATGTGTGCTGCCCCGGGTACGATGAACAACCTGCTGAAAGAAAAATAAAGATTTTTTAAAAATGAGCGACGAGTGACAGATAAATGATTTGCACACGATTTGCAAACGTTTTCCGTCGCTCGTAAGTGTCACACGGGATGACGTCGCAAACGATGCCGGATGTGCGTCACAAAAACCGCGACCCCGACAATGCGTTGCACGATAGATCGTCTCATGTGACGCCCACATAACACTTCAGCCTAGTGAGTCAACTGAGGGCCTACCGGGTGAGTATGTTTCTTATTTTAACTCTTTCCCTCTCATATGCTATTATGCTTTGGAGTCTGGAGAGACCTCAGAGCATATTAAATGGCACATCTTTTCACTGTAATGTACATTTGGACAGAATTTAATTCAGACCAAATCCAACCTGATTAAAAAATTTGCTAATCTTTAATGTGGTAAATTTTTCAATCACTGCATTGTAATAAAAGATGTCATAATATGCGCATATAGACAATGCTGTTATTACATACTCTCCTGGCCTCATTCCTGCATCATCTGCCTCTGCGGGTCACTCACCATTGCTCTTACTTTGAGAAATGCTGGCGGGGAAGAGGCAGTGTTTGTTGATACCAGTCTACTGTCAGTCTAAGGTTTCCTTCACACGTCACTGTCTCTGGTACATGTGGTGTCTGTTTTCACATTTACTAATGATATCTATGGTGATCTTAACACCTCCATGTTTTAACATGTGGACCACAGGTGTGTTCATGTGTTTTTTATGGATTATTCCATTTTTGACCAGTATTATGGACAAATGGACACGTATAAGTCAATGGGTCTATAAAAACATACAGGATGTTGCATGGATGGCACATGTATGTGTGACGCCCTGGGCAAGCCAGGGGTCACAGGTCATCACACCACCACACCCTACATCCCAGTTAGGAACACCAAAGCTACTAAAATCCTTGTTGCCTTCCTCCAGGGGCTGATGTTCACACCAGGGGGTGGGCCAGGCGGTTGGCTCCGCCCACCAAGGAGTACACAGCCCTGGAGACGGGAAGAACCAGGCAGTTTAGCTCAGGGAGAGCTTGAGTGAGGAAGGAGTAAACAGTGGAGTGGTAGAGGAGCTAAGTGAAGTGAAAGTGAAGTAGTAGTGGAGCAAAGAAGAAAAGGAGTAAAAGTGAGAGTAGAAAAGCTTGAAGTTGGTCCAGCTGTGTGCAGGACAGAGTCAGCAAGGTCAGCAACGGCAGTGACCGTCTGGAGGGGGACTGCTCGGAGGTTGCTGGAAGGACCGCAGACGGGTAGTGGCCCGGCGGTCTGGAGCAGTATACGAAGAACAGTCAGCACCAGGGCAGGGGCCTCTCGGACCCCGGCAAGGCTAGGAGTCGCCATAATTTGCCAAATCCGTCAGTGAAGGGGACGTCTGTCTCCAAACAACCAAGTCCCGATTGAAGGCAACAGTCCGACCGTAACGGAGAGACACCGCCACCGTCAGGGCACCAGTCTCTCAGGGCCAGCGCCTGCGGGCAAAGTAGGGCTCCTCCGGCCCATAGCCAAGCCGGGGAGCGAGTTACCGGTGGGAACCCATCGCTACCAACACAGAAACATTAGGTGCAGGACAAAGGGACATCACCGTCACCTACTGGGAGAGCAAGTGCAGCCGTCCGTGGGAACCGTCTTTCCAGCCGTGTGGTTTACCGAAAAACTGTGTCAACATCTCAGGCTGAGTGAGTACCACAGTGCCGCAAGGCACAGCGCTGCCCCCGCGTCCCTGCACCCCACCAAGCCCTGCATCACCCACCTCATCACTGGGCCCTGGGATCACCAACCCCTACCCACGGAGGGGCAACACAACAACTGGCTGCTCCTTACCATCCTTCCCGGGATCCCCATAAAGAGCAGCGGTGGTGTCAACAAATCACCACAACCGTGGGTGGCGTCACGGACAATAAGCAATCCCTATACCCAAAACCCCCTTTCACTCACGGGCGAGGAGCGCCGCTAGAGTCCCCGGGATCCGGCCCATCGCCCATCCGGCTAGCATAAGCAATCACTTTCTCCTTCCCATCCTGGACCTGGGACAGGACTGCTCCTAGTCCCACATTGCTGGCGTCAGTGTAGAGGACGAACGGACAGCCATAGTCAGGATATGCTAGGACCTCTTCTCCGGTCAAGGCCGCTTTCAGCTGGCAGAAGGATTCCTCATGCTTTTCTTCCCACACCAGTGGAGCTCCGATGGGTCTACCACCTTTGGGCTGTCCCACGAGGAGATCTTGCATGGGGGCAGCCATCTTCGTGTACCCTTTGATAAAGCGCCGGTAGCACCCAACCAGACCCAGAAACTGCCTTACTTCCCTCAGGGTGGCTGGTCTCGGCCAGCCCTGGATGGCAGTGATCTTCTCAGGGTCGGGGGCGACACCTTCTGCACTTACCACGTGTCCCAGGTACTGCACTCTGGGTTTCAGCAGGTGACACTTAGAGGGCTTCAGCTTCATCCCATATTTGGCAAGGGACGCGAACACCTCAGCCAGGTGCTCCAGATGGGCTTCGTACATCTGGGAGTAAACAATCACATCATCCAAGTACAATAGGACGGTCTCGAAGTTTAGGTGTCCCAGACAACACTCCATCAGCCGTTGGAAGGTTCCTGGGGCATTACACAGCCCGAACGGCATACTATTGAATTCACAGAGCCCCATCGGGGTGGTGAAGGTGGTTTTCTCCTGGTCTTCTGGGGCCACGGCCACTTGCCAGTACCCACTGGTGAGGTCGAGGGTAGAGAAGTAATTTGCAGTTCTCAGTGCGGCCAAAGATTCTTCAAGTCCTCTCCTCCGCCCGCGACATATGACACACATTCAGTATTTTATTGATTGTCTAATAGCTAAGGCGGGCTTTGCACACTATGATATCGCAGGTGCGATGTCGGTGGGGTCAAATTGAAAATGACGCACTTCCGGCATCGCAGGTGACATCGTAGTGTGTAAAGCCTTCATGATACAATTAACGAGCACAAAAGCGTCGTAATCGTATCATCGGTGCAGCATCGGCGTAATCCATAATTACAATGACGCGACTGTCCAATGTTGTTCCTCGCTCCTGCGGCAGCACACATCGCTGTGTGTGAAGCCGCAGGAGCGAGGAACATCTCCTACCGGCGTCACCGCGGCTTCCGTAGGATATGCGGAAGGAAGGAGGTGGGTGGGATGTTTACATCCCGCTCATCTCCGCCCCTCCGCTCCTATTGGCTGCCTGCCGTGTGACATCGCTATGACGCCGCACGACCCACCCCCTTAATAAGGAGGCGGGTCGGCGGCCAGAGCGACGTCGCAAGACAGGTGAGTCCATGTGAAGCTGCCGTAGCGATAATGTTCCCTACGGCAGCTATCACAAGGATATCGCAGCTGCGACGGGGGCGGGGACTATGGCGCTCGGCATCGCAGCATCGGCTTGCGATGTCGCAGCATGCAAAGTACCCCTAAGGCTAGTCAGAAGATCAAATGCGGGGAGTGTTGGGTGGCTTACAGGATAGCACAGGACCCTTCATAACTCGCCCTCCCCGTCCAACAACTTGTTCTTTACCAGTAATAGGCACATTTTCTGCACTCGGTGATAGATTCCTGAGTGGTTTTTTTTATATAATACCTAACCCAGCATTTTACTCTCTGCTCTACTTTCTTAAAGCATCCCTCTGGTAAAACATTTTTAGGTCCATTGTTTTGTGTTCCTTAAAAAGAATCTATCACCAGTTTTTTGCCACCTAATCTGAAAGCAGCATAACAGAGGTCCTGATTTCAGCGATGTGTCACTCAAGCCTGCTTTACACCTTACAATTAAGCATACGATATCGTATACGATGTGACATGCCTCCATCGTATGTGCGGCACGTTCAATTTGTTGACCATGTCGCACAAACGATTAATTGCCGTCACACGTACTTACCCTTCCATACAACCTCGATGTGGGCGGTGAACATCCACTTCCTGGAGTGGGAGGGACGGTCGGCATCACAGCGACGTCACACGGCAGCCGGCCAATAGAAGCGGAGGGGCGGAGATGAGCGGGACGTAAACATCCCGCCCCCCTTCTTCCTTCCGCATTCCAGGCGAGACGCAGGTAAGATCTGTTCATTGTTCCCGGGGTGTCACACACTGCGATGTGTGCTGCCTTGGGAACATTGAACAAGCCGACGTGCAATTTTTAGCAAATGAACGACTTGTATTCGATGAACGGTTTTACGTTTAATTGCAATCGCACGTAGCTGTCACATGCAAATATGTTACTAATGGTGCCGGATGTCCGTCACTTACGACGTGACCCCGCCGACACATCGTTAGATATGTTGTAGCGTGTAAAGCCTGCTTTACTGGGCTGCTTAGTGTGGTTTTGATAAAATCAATGTTTAATCAACAGTAGATTATCATTAAAGGACTACTTGACGTGCTGCAGGTAGTCCAGCATATTCATGAACTCTGTATAACTGCTAGATCTGCAGCAGAGAAAACATTGATTTTATCAAAATGACAGCAAACAGCTCAATAAGTGACACATTGCTGGAATCAGAATCTTTGTTTCTACATTATGCTGCTCTCAGTAAAAACTTAGTGATAGTTTCCCTTTAAGGGCTTAGGGGTACTTTGCACACTACGAAATCGCAGCTGGGCCATGTCGTAGTGTGCAAAGTACCCCTAAGTTCTACTTGACATTTTCACGGACTAGTGCAATCCGATAAAACATTAGACTACACTCGCTCCAGTGTTAATCAATCAGGCTGTGTCATTCTGCTATTTGTTCCCCTGCTCTAATCGTGCTGAGGATGAAACCTCTTGCTACCATCACGGAGTGACCTCTTGCTACCATCCGCTTCTATTGGGCGGCGGTTCAGTGACGCAGCTGTGACGTCGCTGTGACGCTAAACAAACTGCCACCCTTAGAAAGGAGGCGGTTCGCCGGTCACAGCGACGTCGCCGGGCAGGTAAGTAGTGTGACGGGTCTGGCCGATGTTGTGCAGCACGGGCAGCGATTTGCCCGTGTCGCACAACAGATGGGGGCGGGTACCCACGCTAGCGATATCTGTAAATATCACAGCTGAATCCAGTGATTGACTGCAGTGTTCTGGTAGCTGATAAATGGGATGTCACAGAGCAGTGTTGGATTCAACAGGTAAATAAATGTTAATCCTCTATTTTAAATAATTCTCCAGCCTAAATCGATTTTTCGTAGAACCTTGAAAACCTTTTTGAAGGCTTCCTTCACATGTCCATGTTTCTGGTACATGTGGCATCCGTATTCACACGTACCGGAGACATGGACACATGTAGACCCATTAAAATCAATGGGTTTATGCACATGTGCATGTTTTTACATGGACGCATGTCTGTGTGGAGCATACGTGTGTCCATGTGCTCTACACGTAGACATGTTTGTTTTTCTTCGGTAGCACGGATGTCACATGACCATCACACTGATGTGCTCCGTGTGACATCAGTGTGACACATACCGGAGAAAACATGTGCCTGTGAAATAAAATTATTTTCTATACTCACATCTCCAGTGTTGCTGTCTTCAGCCTCTGCTGTCTCCTGCTTCCAGGCCGGCTAATTATGCTCATGAATATTCACTGCACCACAGACCCGGAAGTAACAGCAGTCATCAGTCATCAGGGCTGGAGACTGCAGAGTGGAAGACATCAGCACTGCGGAAAGCAGCACCAGGGACAGGTGAGCAGAAAGTTCCTGTTCTCTGTGTGTTATCATCACGGATAGCACATGGAGAACACTCGTGTGCCAAAATCATGGCACACAGAGGGCCATAGGCACCTTTAACATGTCGAAGTAAAAACGTGTCTTTTCACAGACGTGTGAAAGAGTCCTAAGGCTAAGTTCACACAAAGGTATTTAAAATTTTCAGCTTTTCATCCAGAAAACATGGACAATTTTTTTCTAACATTTCATCCATGTGCAATCTGTATGGAATACATTTTTATACAGCGGGAGTTATTTAACAATTTACAAAACTAAATACAGTTTCCTAAAAAATTGCAAGTACCTGTAAAAATAGGATGCTATATGGTGACTCTCTCTGGAGTCTAATTTTTTTTTGCTCACCCATAGACTTAATTTGCTAGTCCTATGCAACACAAAAAAAAACGATGCAAGATTTTCATTATTCGCAGATTCGCCAATGTGCACTGACCCAAAAAATGACATTGGCCTAAAATTTGTTTGTCTTTTTGTGGACATCGGTCAGAAAATACGGTCATTTGAAGGTCGGAGTTCCTCAGCAGAGAAACCCCCCCCCACCTTTAAAAGAATAAATGGACAAAGAATGGGGGGACACGTCTTATATTTTTTTTTCTTTTTATGTAGTTCTGTCTTTAGTTTCCCCAATTTTGCTTACTCATACTCTTTTTATAAGCCATACCCTTCAAAAAGAACTCTCCTATTTTTTCCATGACCCTTTAAATGTCACCCTCTGAAGAACGCTCTCAAGTTGCTATGTAACATTGTTTTTTGTTTTTTTTTTTTCATTTTTTGCACCAAAACACTGTTAAAATTTGTATTGGGCCAAAAAACAAATTGTCTACTTCTCATGGTTTCAAATCCTATAATTTATTTACTAACACCAAAATGAAGAAGAAGAAATTTGCTGCAGTACTTATTTTCAAGAAAGCAAACATAAAATTATTTTTACTTGTCTTGCCAGGTTTAAAAAAGAGTGACATGGGTGGACATCTTTGCAGATGGCAATGCCAGGATATAATTTGAGCTACAGGCAAAGTACTTCAGCTGGTGGGAATTCTAATATTTAAAAGTAATCACTTTAAAATTATACAAAATGGATTTAAAATTACACAAATTAATATGTGTGCTTCAGGGATTTATTTTGAATGACTTTTGTTTGACAGGTGTTGAAGCCAGAATTAAAGAAGGAAGTATTGAATATATCACCATGTATAATACAGTTATGAACAGGGCTACTGAAGGAACAGTTACCAAGTAAATAGGTTTAAAATGTGAATTAAAAATATGGCTCATCATAGGTCCATTAAATGTAAAAGATGGGCATAAACACAGGAAAAGAAAGTCTAGCAGACAAGATACAGTAGTTGATAGCTTTTACTATATGCATGCTTAAAGGTTTTATGTTAAATAATTGAGGGAGTTTTTAAAGGCTGCTTTACATGCTCCAATTAATCGTGCGATCGCATTTGCTATCGCACCTGCCCCCATCGTTTGTGCGGCACGGACAATTTGTTGCCCGTGTCGCACAATGCTCTAACCCCCCGTCACAGGAACTTACCTTCCAAACGACCTCGCTGTGGGCGGCGAACATCCACTTACTGAAGGGGGGGGACGTTTGGCGTCACAGCGACGTCACACAGCGGTCGGCCAATAGAAGCGGAGGGGCGGACATGAGTGGGACGTAAACATTCCGCCCACCTCCTTCCTTCAGCATTGCCGGCGGCCGCAGTTAAGCTGTGTTCATAGTTCCCGGGGTGTCAGACGGAGCGATGTGTGCTGCCTCGGGAACAATGAACAACAGGACGTTCGATTTTTAGAAAATGAGCGACGTGTCAGCGATGAATGAGAAGGTGAGTATTTCTGCTCGTTCATAGCTGTCACACGCTATGATATCACTAACGATGCCGGATGTGCGTCAATTACGACGTGACCCCACCGACATCTCGTTAGATATATCGTAGCGTATAAAGGCTGCTTAAGACTTTATTATTGATAGCCTTTCCGTAGAATAGGACAACTATATTTGATTGTTGAAAAACATATTGAGGGTATGATCCCAAAATACTGGGTAACCCCAATTTATTTATTTGTCAAATATTTATGCCGTCCTTCTCCTGAGACTCGGAGCGGCTCACATATATTGACAACATTGTCCCATTTGGGGCTCACAATCTAAATTCCCTATCGGTATGTCTTTTGAAGTGTGGGAGGAAACCGGAGTACCTGGAGGAAACCCATGCAAACACGCGGAGAACATACAAACTCCTTGCAGATGTTGTCCTTGGTGGGAATTGAACCCAGGACCGCAGTGCTGCAAGGCTGCAGTGCTAACCACTGAGCCACCATGCTGCCAATATATTACATAAGGCAAAAAAAAGGCAAGAATTTCCAAAAAGTATAATAAAATGTAAATTCTTTATTAATCACATGAATTATAAAAAACGCCATACATAGAAAATAAAATAGTACAAAATTGTATTTAGCCAACTAGAGGCAAAAACTGGTGAGGTCAAGAAATTGGGGGAGGTTTTCTGACCAGTTTCAAATGAAAAATAGGTAATTCCGCTATCAGGAAAAAACACTATATAACTTGGCACAATTGCTCAATTGATTACCATTGGCAGGTACAGTAACTCAGTGGAAACAGTGGGGGATCATTAATACTGACAATGATTCTCTAAGTCAGTCAAATTATATTACTACCGGTCATCTCGACTTCAATCAGATCCCACAGTGGCCACATAGCAGCTGCACACAAGCAATCCTCCTAACAGCATAGCAGAAGTAATGAAAAAATATTTACCCATTTTAGATTTGTGTCCGAGAATCGACCCCGTGCATCCTTTGACACACGTTTTGCTATTTGCTTTGTCAAAAGGGAAGTCAAAGCAAATTGCAAAACATGCGTCAAGGGATGCACGGGGTTGGTTCTTGGACTGTGGAAGCTGATTGGAGTCGAGATGACTGGTAGTAATATAGTTTGACTGACTTAGGGGTGCTTCACACATAGCGAGATCGCTACCGAAATCGCTGCTACGTCACGGTTTTGGTGATGCAACAGTGACCTCATTAGTGATCTCGCTGTGTGTGACACTGAGCAGCGATCTGGCCCCTGCTGTGAGATCGCTGCTCGTTACACACAGCCCTGGTTCGTTTTCTTCAAAGGCGCTCTCCCACTGTGACACACAGATCGCTGTGTGTGACAGCGATAGAGCGATAAATGAAGCGAGCAGGGAGCAGGAGCCGGCATCTGGCAGCTGCGGTAAGCTGTAACCAAGATAAACATCGGGTAACCAAGGGAATCCCTTTCCCTGGTTACCCGATATTTACCTTCGTTACCAGCCTCCGCCGCTCTCGCTGCCAGTGCCGGCTCCTGCTCTCTGCACATGTAGCTGCAGTACACATCGGGTAATTAACCCGATGTGTACTGTAGCTAGGAGAGCAGGGAGCCAGCGCTAAGCAGTGTGCGCGGCTCCCTGCTCTCTGCACATGTAGCTGCAGTACACATCGGGTTAATTAACCCGATGTTTACTGTAGCTAGGAGAGCAAGGAGCCAGTGCTAAGCAGTGTGCGCGGTTCCCTGCTCTCTCCACATGTGGTGACGTTATGACCGCTGCTGCGTCGCTGTGTTTGACAGCTAAGCAGCGATCATAACAGCGACTTACAAGGTCGCTGTTACGTCACAGAAAATGGTGACGTAACAGCGACGTCGTTGTTGCTGTCGCTATGTGTAAACCCAGCCTTAGAGAATCATTGTCAGCATTAATAATCCCTCACTGTTTCCACTGAGTTACCTGCCAATAGTAATCAATTGAGCCATTGTGCCAAGTTATATAGTGTTTTTTCCTGATAGTGGAATTACCTATTTTTCATTTGTAACTGGTCGGAAAAGCTCCCCCAATTTCTTGTCCTCACCCTTTTTTGCCTCTAGTTGATTAAATACAATGTTGTACTCTACTATTTTCAATGTATGACTGTTTTAATAATTCATGTGATTAATAAAGAATGTATATTTTATTATACTTTTTGGCCAGTCTTGCCCTTTTTTTGCCTAATAATCGATTACTAGTGGTCTAAAGGGGGCTTTACACGCTACGATATCGTTAATGTTTGGTCGCCGGGGTCAAGTTGTTAGTGACGCACATCCAGCATCATTAACGATATCGCAGCATGTAATACTTACCAGCGACCTTAGGTGACCTCAAAAATGGTGAAAATCATTCACCATGGAGAGGTCGTCCCAAAGTCAAAAATCGGTAAGGGTTGTTTAGCGTTGTGGTTCATCGCTCATGCGGCAGCACACATCGCTATGTGTGACACCGCATGAGCGAGGACCGTCTCCTTACCTGCCGCCGGCCCCAATGAGGAAGGAAGGAGGTGGGCGGGATGTTACGTCCTGCTCATCTCCGCCCCTCCGCTTTCATTGGCCGGCCGCTTAGTGACGTTGCGGTGACGTCGCTGTGATGCCGAACGTCCCTCCCCCTTGAAGGAGGGATTGTTCGGCAGTCACAGCGACACCGCCGACCAGGTAAGTATGTGCGTAGCGATAATGTTCGCTACGGCAGCGATCACAAACAAACGCATGCGCGACGGGGGCGGGTACTTACACGGTCGCTATCGCAAGAAATTGCTAGTGATATCGCTACCGTGTAAAGCCCCCTTTACTCCAAGGATCCTTGCTCATCTGCAGAATAAAGACACGTAACTGCAGTACCAGGAGTGACCACATCCTTTTGTGTCTGTGTAAAGCTCTTCCTGTTTAGAAATATGGGGCCCAGTCCATTAAAGAAACACTCCTAGTAACTTTTTTTTATTAATAAAATATGTCTGTACATGCATGTAATGTAGTGTGAGTGTATTAATATACTTATTTACCGCCGCTCTCTCCGGTGTCCAGCGTCATTCTTTTCTGCAACATTGCCACAATTCTAACTACACGGCTCGTTCTATGTGTTATGCATGAGCCAAGTCAATTTTATAGTAAGAGCCTATGGAGCCTTTTTCCAACTCTCAATAGGCTTTCATTGTAAAAGAGACCTCCAGGTCACTCAGAGCGCAGCATGACCAGGCCACTCTGAAGAGTGGTAATGTCAGTAAAACGCAAAGAACGGAGCTGGATGCTGGAGAAAGCTGTTGAGAATGTTATCACACTCACACTACATTACATGAATGTACACACACATTTCATAAATAAAAAAAAAGTTACTAGGAGTGTTTCTTTAACATTGAAAGGGTTGTCCATTACTTGGCCAATCTCTTCTCAATCACTATGCTTCCCGAAAGAAAAATGACATGTATTCTCACCCCTGTTGCTGGTACCATTCCATCAGTGTAGGCACTGGCTCTCCTGGGGATCTATTTCTGTTAATATGCTATCAGTATCTGACATATTAGGGTTCCACGCCTAACGTCCAGAGGAAGTCAGAGAGCAGAACTTTGCTTTTCCTTCCTCCAGATGTCAGTTACATCAGAAGCAGAGGACAGTTAAATGGTCACTACTTGGCCCCAGGGATCTCGTGACATAAAAATGTCAGCGAGCCCCAGGATAGCCAGTGTTGACACAGCTGGAATCGTGCTAACACCTGAGGTGAGTATGGGTTATTATTTTACTTGGGATAAGCTGAGTAATTGAGAAAGTTTTGTCTGAATTCTGGGAAACCCTTTTAAATAGATATTCCCACCCTGGATATATATAGCCTATCCACAGGATAGGCTATAAATGCCTGATAACTGTGGATCCCTTTTTTGTGACACATACATACCTTGATAAAGGGGCCCTGTCATGCCATGTTAAGATGGTGAAATGGTCTATTGATTTAATATTATGAGAGTTCAGAAAACATCTGTGCATACTTGAGGCTTCATTAGGCTACATTGTACTCAAGAAGTGGGAAACTGATCAGCCAGACATTTTATCCATCGGTTATGCTAGAAATTGCTAAGATGAGAAAATTCTTATAAGAAACATTTTACAATAAAAGTTTAAAAATAATGTTCTTATTGTGGTTGCTGTAGCTAAATCCAATGGCACATATAATGTACCATAGTCCATGGATGTGGCTTCAACTATTTCAATGCATTATTAAGTTGTGCTATGAGTAAACTGTAACATTTTTTGAAGACTTTGCAATTTATAAATACACCTATAGTACAGACCAAAAGTTTGGACACACCTTATTCAAAGAGTTTTCTTTATTTTCAGGACTCTGAAAATTGTAGATTCACATTGAAGGCATCAACACTATGAATTAAAACACGTGGAACGAAATACTTAAAAAAGTGTGAAACAACTGAAAATATGTCCTATATTCTAGGTTCTTCAAAGTAGCCACCTTTTGCTTTCATTACTACTTTGCACACTCTTGATGAGCTTCAAGAGGTAGTCACCAGAAATGGTTTTCCAACAGTCTTGAAGGAGTTCCCGAAGATGCTTAGCACTTGTTGACCCTTTTGCCTTCACTCTGCAGTCCAGCTCACCCCAATCTATCTCGATTGGGTTCAGGTCTGGTGACTGTGGAGACCAGGTCATCTGGTGTAGCACCCCATCACTCTCCTTCTTAGTAAAATAGCCCTTACACAGCCTCCTCCTCCATGCTTCACGGTGGGAACCAGGCATGTAGAGTCCATCCGTTTACCTTTTCTACAAAGACACGGTGGTTGGATCCAAAGATGTCAAACTTGGACTTATCAGACCAAAGCACAGATTTCCACTGGCCTAATGTCCATTCATTGTGTTCTTTAGCTCAAACAAGTCTCTTCTGCTTGTTGCCTGTCCTTAGCAGTGGTTTCCTAGCAGCTATTTTACCATGAAGGCCTGCTGCACAAAGTCTCCTCTTAACAGTTGTTCTAGAGATGAGAAGGTGTGTCCAAACTTTTGGTCAGTACTTTAAAGAGACAAGGAAAACGGTAACAATGTTTTGAACATGTTTTGGCTGCATATCTTACCATACACTACAACTTTGAGCGATAGCCTACCTTCACTTTATAAACAATCATCTTACTACCTTATACCTATATTATTTAGAATATGATTAGTTATGCTGATTCTTGTCATCTCACTGCATTGTTACTGTTTTAATCTTAAAATTCTAAATTTAAATTTTTACTATTTTGTTAGTATTTTGTAAATCCACCTTTTGATTTTCAACACCGTCCTGAATCCTTCTTGGCATGCTCTTGATCCGATTCAATCATATGTCAACCATAATCTTGATCGCAAGTCTCTTCAACACATTCCTAATCTTGGGGAATTCTGGTTGACTCACTTGGGTATCTATACAGTTTTTTCTTTAACTCTACCCACAAGTGTTTATTTCAGTTGAGGACTGGGGACTGTGGGAGTCAAATCAGCACTTTTACGTCATTATTATTGAGCTATTTCTTCTCCAATCTTAACGTATGCTTCTGGTCATTGTCCTGCTGTATACACAAAGTAGTCTTTTTCATACCCATAGTACTCACGTGTATCTTGTAGGATCATCACACATATGAAGTAAAAAAAAACTCACCAAAAACAGCCATTAACCAACAGGTCAAACAGCAAATGCACCTGCAGGATGCAGCTGGCCCCCTATACTAAAAGGTGCGGGCAACACAGGTACAGAATACCGATGAGACAACCACTCATAGCCTACCATATCATGGAGGGGGTGGTTGCTGGTATTAAAGTTTCACACAAATGGGATTTGCATAGGGCGCCAGTCACACAGGTATGTGCGATGTACAGTGTCTGGCTTACAGCCTATTCATTATGCCCATACTTTAAGATCAGGCGGTCTGCCCAGCACTATATAAGTGCCTCAACACACAGGACAAATGCCTCACAGTGCCTGGGTGCATCCTGCAGAAAATTGTGCAATAAAAAAAGATATAAAATGATATTAACCCCGGGCGTTTGTCCATTTTTCCATTTTTATTTTTTTTTTGCTCCCCTTCTTTTGAAATCCGTAACTTTTTTTATTTTTCAGTGCATCTTGCAAAATGAGGGCTTAGTTTTTCAGGATGAAATCTACTTTTAAATGAAACCATGAGTTTTACCATATAGTGTACTGGAAAACGGCAAACAAAATTCCAACTGTAGAAAAATTTTCAAAAAAGTGTGTTGCACAATTATTTTGGGGATATTTTATTCATTTTATTGTGTTCACTATTTGTTAAAACTGATGTGTCGGTGTAGTTTGTAGACACCAAATATGAATAGGCTTACTTTATCTAAGGGGTTAAAAAAAATTCACAAATTAGTCCAAAAAGGTGGCGCAGTTTTTGTGCCATTTTCCAAAACCCATAGCGTTCTCATTTTTCAGGATCTGGGGCTCAGTGTTGCCATTTTTTTGCTCGAACTGTTGTTTTTAACGGTTCCATTTTTGCTCAGATGCTACGTTTTGATCGCCTGTTATTGCATTTTGTGCAATATTTGTGGCGACCAAAGAAATGTAATTTTGGTGTTTGGAATTCTTTTGCGGCTACGCAGTTTACTGATCAGGTGAATTTATTTTACATTTTGATAGATTGGACATTTCTGAAAGCGGCAAAATGTGTATATTTTTTATTTTTTTAACCCTTTAATTTTCAATGGGACAAATGGGGGTGATTTGAACTTATGTTTTTTTTTATTTTTTTTAAGTTTTTAAAAGTTTTTTTTTAACTTTTTTTATTTTACTAGTGTCCCCCTAGGGGAATATAAGGATCATCAGTCTGATTTCTTGTGCATTTCTGTAGATCTCAGCTGCACAGCTGAGATCTGCTGAAAAGCTGGTTTACTCTCACACATGCCGCTCTGTCGGCAGTGAGAGAAAGTGATTTATGATAGCTACAGGAGTCATCACATGACCCTATGCTACCATGGCAACCATTGGCTCCACGTCATAACATGACGTGACTTCCGATGGCGGCCAGTGAGTACGCGCTTACCGCGCCAGTCATGCACATCGAGCTAGGGTTAACAGGGGCGGGTAGATTGTGGATCCACTCGTGCCTGGGAGGCGCACATGTCAGTTGTTCAAATCAGGTATTGGTCCATACCGGCGGCAGCCAACGGGGATTACCCTGACACGATCCATGACGTAACCAGTACGTCATGTGTCGTGAACAGGCTAAATAAAAAACTGAGATACTGGTCCATAAAGAAAGCCAAAAATGGCTAACACAGAAACATCCCACAATTGTAGCTATACAAAACAATTTTTTCATTGCGTAAATAGAAAAAAATTGATGCATGTTTGTCATTGCTGTAATCAGGTTAACCTGTACAGTAATGTTTCCAGGTCAGCGTTACTACACAATGTCATAAAAACAACCACGTCCCCCCAAAAAAAGTTGAACTTGCATTTGTGTCACCATTCCATCACATTTATTTTTTTTTCTGGGTTTTGGTACATTTTATAGAAAAAGGAATTGTGGAATTCAAAACTATAACTTTTCCAACAAAACATAAGCCCTCATATGGTTGTTGACAGATAAATAAAAAAAGTTATGACACTTGAAAGAAGGCAAAGATATAATCAAAGTTGAGAAATGACAAATTCCCAGGTCCTTAAAGATGAAGATGACATTTAACTAAATTTAGCATGCTAAAGCTATAACTATAACATAGAATAGTAAAAGTGAAGAGAGCGACAACATCATCCACAGTACCAAAAAGTACCTTATTTACTAATGAGTCACAAAATACAGGGGGACAGAAAAGTTTCGACCGTACAAGATAGATTGATACTTTTTACTACGTAGATGCTGTGGTTGCTATCTTCACCTTTGGATCTTATGAAGGATTGGGATCATCTTTTGCATACTTTTAAACATTACCTACCTATTAGGTGCTGTCCTACTCGTGACATCATAAAATAGTCGCGGCAAAGTTAAAAAAAACGTAGTTTTTATTTTTGAATGTCTCTATTCTGTTACAGAGATATACGCTAGAAAAATGTTAGACGCCAATATTCCATTCAATCAAGTGGGCTTTGGCAGAGATTAATCTCCAGGAGCAGTTACTTTTATTAACTATCCAATTATAAGTAGAAGGCACCATGCAAAAGAAAATACACCCTCCCATAGAAGGTCAGAGCTGGCTTGCTCTGTATGAATCGTGTAATAACACACAGCCCTGATCTTACTACTGGCATTAACTTTGATTACTAGTAGAGCAGAGGAGTCATTACAAACTTTTTTTGCTGCAATGCTTTCACTGCACTGTTATTAATGGAAGAGGGGCAGCAGAGCAGAGCTGACAGCATTGTGATAGTAGAGGTGCTTGTAGTGACACACAGCTCTGCTCTCCTCCTCTACTCTGCTTATGATCACAATATGTACTGGTGGTGAGCTCAGAAAGGAAAAAAACTGTGGATTATTTCATGTCTCACACAGAGAAAGCCAGGTTTGACAGTTAATCAAGGCATTTTTTTCACCCATGTAATACAGGCTTTTTGTGATTGGTTAATGGCATACAGGGGAAATAAATGCAAACCCGAGAGAACAATTTATGCTAATGCCAACTTGCGTGACAGAAAAGTTAGAATCTAAACTTTACAAGTTATCTTTGCAACAGAAATTACAAATTCAAAAATTAAAATCATGTATTTAGCTCTGCAGAAACTAGTTTATGATGTGGCCATTTTGGTTTTTGTGCGCACGTTGAGTATTTGGCTTAAAAAATTTCTGTATCATTTCTACATCTCTTGGCAGGAAAATAACACCAGCAAAACTAATATTGTTGTCGCATTTTTGATGCATTTTTCAATTGAATTCAATGTGTGAAAAAAACAAAGAGAAAATACTCAGTGCGTGCACTACACTTCATGATTCGTGTAGACTTTGTTGGCATTTGGATTTGTTTGCAGATTTCTTACAAAACTGCATGGAAAACACATAAAAAACATGATAAAAATGCACTGGCTTAATATTCTAAAACTTCTGAAAGGTCAATTTAAAGGCTGTGTGCACACATTGTGGTTTTGTCATGTTTTTATGTGTTTTTTTCAGTGCAGATTTCTCACAAAACCTTAAGGCCCAGTGCCCACGCTGAGGATTTTGACGCGGATTTTTATTAATCTGCAGCAAAATCTGCATTTCTATTGTGAAGCCTGCAAAGTCAAAGCGGGCTTTACACACTGCGATATCGTTAATGAATTATCGTCGGGGTCACGGTGTTTGTGATGCACATCTGGCGCCATTAACGATATCGCAGTGTGTGACACTTATGAGCGACCTTAAACGATCGCAAAAGCGGTCAAAATTGTTTGCCGCGGAGAGGTCGTCCTGAAACAAAAAATCGTTTTCTGCTTATTACTAATGTTGTTCGTTGTTCCTGCGGCAGCACACATCACTATGTGTGACACCGCAGGAGCGACGAACATCTCCTTACCTGCCTCCCCCGGCAATGCGGAAGGAAGGAGGTGGGCGGGATGTTACGTCCCGCTCATCTCCACCCCTCCGCTTCTATTGGGCGCCTGCTGTGTGACGTCACTGTGACGCCGCATGAACCGCCCCCTTAGAAAGGAGGCAGTTTGCTGGCCAGAGCAACGTCGCAGGGCAGGTAAGTATGTGTGACGGGGGTAAGCGAGGTTGTGCAGCACGGGCAGCGATTTGCCCATGTCGCACAACCGACGGGGGCGGGTACGATCGCTTGCGATCTTGCTAGCGAGATCACAGCGTGTAAAGCCAGCTTAAGAGAATTGATTATAATGGGTCTGCGTATGTCAGTGATTCTGGTATGTGAAAAAACTAGCACAAACGTACCAGAATCACTGACGTGCGAAACAAGCCTTAAATGCAGCATTGAAGGATGGGTCCCTAAACACACATGACATGAGACTGTTTTGGCATCTGGAGAGGTAGGACAATAGTGTTTAGGGACCATCCATACTACAAGGTACACTTTAACGTGGTTGGAAGGCTTTTGCGCTCTTTGACCAAAAATCGCTAAGTGCCTTAAGTTATTTATAGCATTACTTCATGTCTTCATTGACTGCGTTGTTCTGCCGCACCATGTATGTATATGTTCATATATTGTCCACATAGCGGATTTGTGCACCTATAAATTAATTCAATACAAAAGGCTTCCGAATCCTATATTTTTTCTATGTTTTTTTTTTCTGGTCGTAGAGTGAGCCTTTGTTCACACTTTTTTTCCATTACATTTCGCATCGGCATAGCAAAATCCATTGGATCTCTTAGGGTTCCGTAGGTACATAAAGAGGCTTCTTTTAAGATATGCTAAGCTGGTAAGTGCTGTACTTTACTACAAAGAGGGATACATTAAAAATATTATACCTGGTAGTATACTTGTTTATGCAATGAGGGTCAATGAGTGACATATTAATGTGAGACCACATGGAATATAATTTTTTTTTTATGAAAGGTATGCATTGAAAAATACCCTTAACATATACCTCCAATGGAAACAAAGAAAAAGGTGTGAACAGAGCTTAATAAAATAAACCTCTTTAGGCTTTCAGAGCCATAGAGAGATACAGCACAGTACTATAGATTTCTGTGAGTGTCATATTACGACTGTACAATTTGAAGCTTATTTTGGAGTATATTTTTGTAATCATTATTCAAGGAAATAATGACTTTAATGTTGCAGAATTTAGGTCATGAAAGAGAAAATGATTATTTTTGCTCAGTTTTCTGTATGGCTTTTAGTGGTAAAATCCTGTTATTGATTTATTGATGAATACTCGTGGCGGTATTATAAATTTACACTTATTGTTGCCAATTAAAAATAAATCTTTAGCTTTTTACTCCTACTCGCTTTCTGTGCTTTATTAGAAAATACATAGTTACTACATCTCAATTCAGGGAATGAAAAGGTTGAAAAAAAAAGAAGAAAAAGAAATAACTTTGGAGACTATCTCTATATTTTAGCACGGCAATGAAGCTCAGAGCTAATTTCAGAATCAAAGAATAATCACATACAATTCTGAGCAATCAGCTACCGATTTTTCCATAAAGACTTTGCATTAAGTTCTTTTTTAGCAAAAGAAGGGAAAAAAAGAAAATGCATGAATGTCATTTAGATGAACTACATAAGCAAAATAGTCATACTCAAGTATATAATTACCATTGCTTGCTCCGCCGTGCAAACTGGCACTTTGAAAACCTTAAAAATACTGAAGGTATTTTTATGCATTAGTGGCAGAACAGAAATGGTATTATTATTCTTGAACAAATTATAACAGGTTTGATTTGTCAGAAGGTGTTGTAGTTCTGAGGCTGATGGAAAACTACAGTAACTATTCAGGCAGCAGAAAGGATATTGCCAATTGGCAATTGACACCTATGTATTTGGCAAGATTCTATTGATAACAGAAAGGGATTATGCAGAATAATCCTTCAGGGTGAAGAACAGTATTTCCCAGCACCTTTGAAGTATTTGTTATACATTCTTTCTTATAAAAATTATATCATTTACATTCACTGAGCCTGCAGTATTGGAAATGGTAAAATAAAATTGGGAAATCCATTAAAGGAGATTGTATATATTTGTAGAAAAGAAACTGATACTCATTATAAATGTGCTCCATTGGTTAATCTGTTAATACTGCATGTACAAGTAACATATGTAAATAGGGATTGTCCATCACTTTTTGAACTTAAAAGGAACCTGTCAGGTCCAATAAGCATGCAGAACCATGAGTAGTCCTGGGTGCATATTTCTTATTCCTGCCTAACTGTCCCAGGCCATATTGCATATATAATGAGATCTTTAGAAAAAACATCCTTTATGATATGCTAATGAGCGCTGAGACTAGTTGCAAGAGCATTATTTCCCCCTATTAGCTCACCCTCTTAGCATGTTAGCACACGCCTGTGGTAATGCTAACATGCTATTCAATTCCCAGCATCATCGGCAGTGATGCGCATGCCTGTGTCTATTGCCACCCCCTCTGATGTCGGGTTAAGGCTCAGTGCGCATGATCAGAAGTCCCGGCACTTCTGGTCATGCGCACTATGAAGCCTGGTGTATGTGTCTGAGTCGACCATCAGAGTTTTCTATAGGGAGGTACTCTGGCGCCGGGACTACGGATACTTTACTCTCGATGGCGTTATCACAGGTGGTCGGTCCCAGCTTTGTGCCCTGGGAGCTCACTCTGTGGCTGTGGAATGGGGTTCAGGGATGATTTTGGGGATATACGTGATGCCACCTGTGGTGTCTGGTAAGCGGGATATACCAGTGCTGCCTGCGGCCGACCTCTGAGGCGAGCTATTTTAACTCAGGGCGGCGGGTCACTGACCAGGAGGGAAGCGACCGAGCGGTGATGGCTGCCTTCTTCTCTGAAGGGTCCCGTAGAACGGCGGAGAGATGACACACCGAGTCCACATCAGCTTAAACAAGTCCTTTTTACTAGCATCTGGTTTGTTTTGCACAGTTCACAGCAGAAACAGTTCGGTTAC
Source organism: Anomaloglossus baeobatrachus (assembly GCF_048569485.1). Classification (NCBI taxonomy): domain Eukaryota; kingdom Metazoa; phylum Chordata; class Amphibia; order Anura; family Aromobatidae; genus Anomaloglossus; species Anomaloglossus baeobatrachus. The sequence goes on from NC_134355.1 coordinate 536,973,275, forward strand.
CAGAAGGCCAATGGTCACACGTTTTGGAGGAGATTTGATGACAGTCTCTCTCTGAGGTAACTTTTCTTTGTCTCTTTCTCGGTCTCTGCTCTGAGGGCTCTGTGACTCCCTCTTTAACCCACTCGTTAGTCTCGTCACTGATTTTCCCAGGGGTCTGATGCTGCACGATCTCTTTATCTATCCCGCAACAGCGTCCTGAACTCTGCTTGGGGTTAGTAGTCAGACTCTTGATGGGTACCGGGCCTCCTCTTATTTAGGATCCCAGGTTAACGGTCAATGGTTTTGGGGATAAACCTGACAAACCTCCTCGGTCCCGTTATACCGGTGTCGACCTGAACTCTTCAGCCGGCTCTCGCCAGACCTAAAGCGTCCCCTTTCCGTCTGGGTTACCCCTTTTCCAGTGTCTTTCTTTTCTTTTGGGGTACCCTCGCTCACAACGTCGGGCCTATGTTATTTCTAGCCCTTATTTCAGTCATCAATTTACTTTAGTCTCTTCTTGTCACTCCTTACTGACTGACTGTTAACTGACCAACTGTCACTCAGTCGTCCTGTCAATCACGTCGCGTCTCAAACTCAGCTAGGCTCCACCCCCCTATGGACCTACTATATAAACAGTCCCAGGAATATGAAGGTAGGGGCTGCTGAGTCAATGTTACTTAATCTAATATAAGCCTCTGCATTTCCTCTCTCTTTCACCTGTGACCAAAGAGCACTGCACCTTGATGTTAAGGTGCTGTATTCCCCTGTAGCGCCTAACCACAGGGGCACCACATGTCCCATTTTCAGAGATGTCTAGGGTGCACAAATGGAAGTGCTGAGAATTCTGATCATGCACACTGAGCCTAAACCTGGTGTCTGAGGTGGTGACAATAGACACAAATATGCGCGTCATTGCCGATAATGCTGGGCATTGAACCTCATGTTAGGATGCCCAGAGGGGAGTGCTAACATGCTAAGAGGGAAGGCTATTAGGGGGAAATAATGCCCTTTTGATTAGTCCCTGAGCTAAATAGCAACTCATAAAGGATCTTTAGAAATATTTTTTGTAAAGATCCCTTTATCTATGCTACTAGATACAGGGACGGTTAGGCAGGGATTAGAAATATGCACCCAGAACTGCTCGTGGTTCTGGTTACATTTTGGACCTGACAGGTTCCCTTTAAAACATTGCTTATTAAAAAACAGTCATTCTTACAACATATTGAAGCTATCATAGTTCAATAAAAGCTATAAAAGCTTTTTGTAAAGGGTAGAACAAAAGCAGAACAATGTTTAGTAGAACAATGCAAGCAAACTGGTGTCAAAAACAAAAAAAAAAATATTTACTGTGGGCCAATAAGCACATACAGGGTATTGTGCTCTGACAGGTATAACATATTTACTCCTGTCATACTTGCTTTGAATGTCACCATTCTTCTAAATATATATATATGTATATATATTTATATGTACAGTACAGACCAAACGTTTGAACACACCTTCTCATTCAATGAGTTTTCTTTATTTTCATGACTCTGAAAATTGTAGATTCACATTGAAGACATCACATCTATGAATGAATACATGTGGAATGAAATACTTACAAAATTGGGAAAAAACTGAAAATATGTATTATATTCTAGGTTCTTCAAAGTAGACACCTTTTGCTTTGATTACTGCTTTGCACACTCTTGGCATTCTCTTGATGAGCTTCAAGAGGTATTTACCGGAAATGGTCTTCCAACAGTCTTTAAGAAGTTACCAGAGATGCTTAGCACTTATTGGCCCTTTTGCCTTCACTCTGTGGTCCAGCTCACCCCAAACCATCTCAATTGGTTTCAGATCTGGTGACTGTGGAGGCCAGGTCATCCGACGTAGCACCCCATCACTCTCCTTCTTAGTCAAATAGCCCTTACACAGCCTGGAGGTGTGTTTGGGGTCATTGTGCTGTTGAAAAATAAATGATGGTCCAACTAAACGCAAACCGGATGGAATAGCATGCTGCTGCAAGATGCTGTGGTAGCCATGCTGGTTCAGTATGCCTTCAATTTTGAATAAATCCCCAACAGTGTCACCAGCAAAACAACCCCACACCATCACACCTCCTCCTCCATGTTTCACGGTGGGAACCAGGCATGTAGAGTCCATCCGTTCACCTTTTCTACATAGACACGGTGGTTGGATCCAAAGATCTCAAATTTGGACTCATGAGACCAAAGCACATATTTCCACTGGTCTAATGTCCATTCATTGTGTTCTTTATCCCAAACAAGTCTCTTCTGCTTGTTGCCTGTCCTTAGCAGTGGTTTCCTACCAGCTATTTTACCATGAAGGCCTGCTGCACAAAGTCTCCTCTTAATAGTTGTTCTAGAGATGAGAATGTGTGTCCAAACGTTTGGTCTGTACTGTATATATAATATGTGTGTATATAATAGATGATAGCCAATTCCAATATGGTGACTGTAATTGGGCATGTATCCATCCAAGGGCAGTGTCGTTGTCCCAGGGCAGTGAGTTTGGATGAGATGGCTTTCTTCCCTCTACCCCACCCACTTTGAGTTTTAATATGGGAGTAGAGTAAGAGTGTAGCAGAAGCCGCTTTGGTGAGTAAATGGAGTGGCATTGTTCCCCTTAACCCTCCCCTAAATGAATGTGGGAAACAGCTTCCCTGGCTGGTGGGAAATAGAATCCTCTACATCATAAAAAAATAGGTATCAAGCCCCCCCTTTGTAGACTAACATTTATCCTCCGATTGGTGGGAGACCAGTATTTAGTTCCCATGTTCCCTCTTGCCCGGCACGCCCCCCGTCGAAGCCGGGTGCGAAACGCGCGTCGGGTTGCCTATGGGACCGGGGCACCTCTACATCCTCCGTACAGGTATGTTTTTGCTGTATTTCCATCTTGCCACTGAACGGTTTAGTATATTGAAGTGTCACTGATTGAGAGTGCGCATATCGCCATGCACTTGGCCCATATATGGGGTACTGTGATCTACCCAGAATTTGGAAAGCTGGTATGGTTAGATGGCCCACTTGTTCATTTCTGACGCATGTAGAACAGTGCATATAACTCTTCGTGGTTATTAGCTTACAGCATTAGTAGGAGGTGGCAGTCATTGATTGTCTTAAGTCCCTACATGACAAATAGTTTTTTCCATGGTAATGCTGCTTTCTCTTTACCTATCTACCTCATTGGGATGCATGTGCAATTGGGCACTATATGCACTTTGTTAGGAGTAGGTGACATTGTTTTGCATTCACTTGATTGGATGTTTAACAGCTGTCAGTTTGGAATGATCATTTTTGATGCCAACTTTTATATGCCGCTGGTCCCAGTTTTATTTTTGTCTGTGTGCATCTCTTTTAATAGTGTGGTATTTTGTGTATGCTATCATTAAAAATAAAAAATCAATTTGTATGTAGATTGGACTGTGTACTCTCATTTTGAAAAAATATATCTCTATTTTTTCTTGGGTTATTTAACATTTATGAATGCCTTAGAAAGCAATGTGGCCATCCAACCGCATAGTGACAGTATTTTGATTACAAATCAACACAGGGGAAGCTAAGACCAGTTTCATACACCCACATATGTGAGCACGGACCGACCTTAAGACCCTCTACTGAAATTATCACCCTCATAGGCATATGTGTCACGGCCGGGCGGTCGGGCAGACCCAGGAGGTGGATCCACTGGACCGAACTCTAAGATGGAGGTAGGGAGTCCGGCAGCTGAAGCACTGAAGGGCAGCAGGATAGTCCGTGCACGTGAAGACAGCGGAGGAGTCCCTGGGACCACGGAGTCACAGAAGGTAGTCTAGGTGACGTAGCTCAGGTTCGGAGGCCGAGATGATATCAGGCGGAGTCCGGAACCTCTGGAGCAAGATGACGGGTCACCGCAGGGATCCGAGATGGCAGGTGCTGTCGGATGGCAGACGGACAGCGTGCGGGGTTCGGGATACGGCAGACTGGATGGCGAGGCAGGTACGGCTCTACAAAGAGAGATAGGTGAGTACAGGCACATAAACACCAGGAGACCTGATTCCTAGCTCAGGGAACACGAAGATCAGGCCCCGCCCCCTTGGACAAGAACCCCCTTTATACCCTGAACCTGACTAACCTCATTTCCTGTTACTGGACGCTGGCCCTTTAAGAAAGGGTCAGTGACCGCGCGCGTGCCCTAATGCGCATGCGCGCGGCCCGGGTGCCAGAAGCCAGGGAAGGAGGCTGCGAGGAGGACGCAGGAGAGCCGGCCAGGGCCTGGGAAGATGTCGGACGCCGGGATCGGCGACCAGAGGACCTATGGAGGACGGGCACCGGAGGCTGGGACGAGGGGAGCGTGGCAGGTGAGCCGGGGAGCGGGGCTGAGGACCCGGGGAGGGGAGCCGAGGACCCGGGGAGCGTGACAGTACCCCCCCCCCCACGCCCCCCTCCCCGCAACCGGGACAAGAAGGCACGGATAAGAGGAGTGCCTACGTTCTCCCTGGGCTCCCAGGACCTATCCTCAGGACCATACCCTTCCCAGTCCACCAGGAAGAACTGCCGACCTCGTACGGTCTTCATGGCCACGATATCCCTTACCGCATAGATGTCATCATCGGCAATAGGTGGAGGAGCTGGACTGGCAGCAGCGGAGAAGGGACCAAGGACCACCGGCTTGAGCAGGGAGACGTGGAACGAGTTGGGTATCCTCATCGTGGCCGGGAGCTGCAGCTTGTAGGAGACCTCATTGATCCTGGTGAGGACTTTAAACGGCCCAATGTAGCGAGGACCCAGCTTGTATGAAGGTATCTTCAGGCGGACGTACTGGGAAGAAAGCCAGACGAGGTCTCCAGGAGAGAAACACGGAGGATCCAGGCGTTTCTTGTCTGCGTGTCTCTTCATCCGCAGGGAAGCACGTCCTAGAGACACCTTGACAGAGTCCCAAATGGTGGCAAAGTCACGGGCTACTGTATCTGCAGCAGGGACATCCGAAGAGGGGGATACAGGCAATGGGATGGAAGGCTGAAGTCCGTAAACAACATGGAAGGGAGAGCTGGAGGACGACTCACTGATGTGGTGGTTGTGGGAGAATTCAGCCCAAGGTAGAAGAGCGGACCAGTCGTCGTGATGGGCGTTAACATAGTGACGTAGAAATGAGGTCAAGATTTGATTGACCCTCTCTACTTGGCCATTAGACTGAGGATGGTATGCAGATGAAAAGTCCAGAGTCACTCCCAGATGGTTACAGAGAGCCCTCCAGAAGCGGGAGGTGAACTGAGTTCCTCTGTCTGATACGATGTGTAATGGAAAGCCATGCAAGCGGAAGATGTGTTGTATAAAAGCGTCCGCGAGTTCCTGAGCAGAGGGCAGTCCAGCCATAGGAACGAAATGGGCCATTTTTGAGAACCGGTCCACCACGACCCATATGACTGTGTGCCCGGATGACAATGGCAAGTCCGTAATAAAGTCCATTGCTATGTGTTGCCACGGAATCGAAGGTATCGGCAGAGGCAGAAGGCGGCCATGTGGGAGGTGTTTGGGCGTCTTGTTTCTGGCACAAGAGGAGCAGGCAGAGACAAAGGCGGCGACGTCCGTGCGAAGAGATGGCCACCAGTAATGGCGTACAATTGCACCCCATGTTCTCTTCTGGCCTGCATGGCCGGCTGTTTTTGAGGTATGACCCCAGTGTAAGACCGTTAGCCTGTCGGTCTCCGAGACATAGGTCTTCCCAGGTGGTATCTGGGCCAGAGTGACAGGAGCCACCGGAACAATCTTGCTAGGAGAGATGATAGGCTGGATAGTCTCTTCCTCCTGTTCCATGGGCATGAGAGACCTAGACAAGGCATCAGCGCGTACATTCTTGTCCGCTGGTCGGAAGTGGAGCTGGAAGTCAAACCTGGCAAAGAATAAGGACCACCTGGCTTGCCGTGGGTTCAGTCGCTGAGCGGACCGCAGGTATTCCAGGTTTTTGTGGTCCGTGTAGATAATCACGGGGTACACTGCTCCTTCCAGGAGGTAGCGCCACTCCTCCAGAGCCAGTTTGACCGCCAGTAGTTCTCGGTCACCGATGGTGTAATTACGTTCGGGTGCTGAGAAGCTCTTAGAGAAGAAACCGCAGGTCACCATCTTCCCGGAGGAGGATTTTTGCATGAGCACTGCTCCGGCTCCTGAGGAGGAGGCATCCACCTCCAAGGTGAACTGGCGGTTTAACTCCGGTCGGTGGAGTACAGGGGCGGAGGCGAATGCTCGCTTCAAAGAACAAAATGCGGCGTCTGCCGCAGGTGACCAGTCCTTAGGATTAGCCTCCTTTTTGGTCAAAGCGGAGAGAGGAGCGGTCAAGGCAGAGAAGTGCGGGATAAACTGGCGGTAGTAGTTGGCGAATCCCAGGAAGCGTTGGATTGCCTTCAGTCCAGAAGGCGGAGGCCAGTTGATGATGGCGGAGACCTTCTTGGGGTCCATCTGCAGTCCAGTATCAGAGATGATGTACCCCAGAAAGGGGAGGGAAGACTGCTCAAAGACACACTTCTCATACTTTGCGTACAGGCGATTCTCTCTCAGTCTTTGTAAGACCAGCTGTACGTTTTCTCTGTGGGTTTGGAGGTCCGGAGAGAAGACAAGGATGTCATCTAGATAAACAACCACACAGATGTAGAGAAGGTCCCGAAACACGTCGTTCACCAGTTCTTGGAAGACGGCAGGAGCGTTACACAGACCGAAGGGCATCACGCAGTACTCATAATGTCCATCGCGCGTATTAAACGCGGTTTTCCATTCGTCACCAGAGCGGATGCGTACCAGATTGTAAGCACCCCGAAGATCCAGCTTGGTGAACACACGAGCTCCTCTAAGCCGGTCAAATAATTCGGGAATGAGCGGCAGGGGGTATTTGTTTTTCACGGTGATTTGGTTGAGACCCCGGTAGTCTATGCATGGGCGTAAGTCGCCCTCTTTCTTCTTGACAAAGAAGAAACCTGCTCCAGCAGGAGAGGAGGATCTCCGAATGAACCCTCTTGCTAGGCTCTCTGAGATGTAATCTGACATGGCCCTGGTTTCGGCTGGAGATAAAGGATATATCCGTCCTCTAGGTGGGGTTGTCCCTGGAAGCAGGTCAATGGCACAATCGTATGGACGATGTGGCGGCAGTACCTCGGATTCCTTTTTGTCAAAGACATCGGCAAAGGACCAATAGGCCGAAGGCAGCCCCGTCAGGGTCTCAGGAACCGGAGGTCGTCGGAGGGGTGGTATGGATTTTAGGCACCTCTCATGACACGAAGAGCCCCAACGGGTGACTTCGCCAGTACCCCAGCTAACCGATGGTTCATGTGTCCGCAACCATGGGAGTCCCAACAGGATCTGGTGGGACATGTGTGGGAGAACATAGAGAGCGATGTTCTCGGTGTGAAGAGCACCGATGCGTAGTTCGACAGGCCTGGTGATCAAGGAGATGGTATCAGAGAGAGGCCTCCCATCCACCGAGGCAATCACTAGGGGTTTGTCGAGTGGCATGACAGGCACCCGGTACTTGTCCACCGTGGCCTGCTGGATGAAATTGCCTGCTGCCCCGGAATCGAGGTAGGCATCAGCCGTGAACCGCGTCTCTCCCGTGGTCACTTGCACTGTCCATGTAACTGGGTCAGAGAGGGTCCCAGCACCTAGGGTGGCCTCTCCTACCAACCCTAGGCTTTGGAGTTTCCCGGCCTCTCTGGACAGGAGCGTAGCAGGTGGGTGTCCTCACCACAGTAAAAGCAGAGGCCCTGGGCGAGCCGCTCTGCTCGACGTCGTTCAGACTGCCGCACTCGGTCGATCTGCATGGGCTCGTGGACGGGAATCCCAGCTGTTGATGACTGAGGAACGGAGGACTTCTGCGGCGGAGGAGAATGCCGTACCGGGCGTCTCTCCCGAGATAGCTCTTTGGAGCGCTCCTGAAAACGTATGTCCACACGAGTTGCTAGGGCGATCAGTGCATCTAGGGTGGAGGGCACGTCCCGACCCGCCAACTCATCCTTGATGCGACTCGAGAGTCCTTCCCAGAAGGCGGCTGTTAGGGCCTCATTATTCCACCCGAGTTCTGAAGCCAAAGTGCGGAAACGGATGGCGTATTGACCCACCGTCAGTGTCCCTTGACGTAGGCGGAGGAGTGATGAAGCAGAGGCAGAGGCGCGTCCTGGCTCGTCAAAGGTACTGCGGAAGGCCTGTAGGAACTGTTGAAGATCCTTGGTCATGGGGTCCTCCTTCTCCCACACGGGGTTCATCCACGCCAGCGCCTCGCCCTCTAGGTGGGACATTATAAAGGCGACCTTGGCTTGGTCGGAGGCGAACAGATGTGGCAGCTGCGTGAAGTGAAGGGAACATTGGTTTATGAAGCCCCTGCAGGTCTTGGGATCTCCAGCATACCGAGGAGGTGACGCCAAACGGAGTCGGGAAGCATCTGAAGAGGCTGCCACTGGTACGGGAGCCATGGCTTGCCTGGCGGGGGACCTGGGTGCCGCAGGCGTCATTGATGCTTGTAATGTGTACAGGCGGGTGTCCACGGAGGTCATGAATTGCAGCATGCGGGTCTGGACTTCACGCTGGCGTTGGAGTTCCTCTTGCAGGGCCATTAGTGCAGCAGCGGGATCCATGGCCTGATCTTACTGTCACGGCCGGGCGGTCGGGCAGACCCAGGAGGTGGATCCACTGGACCAAACTCTAAGATGGAGGTAGGGAGTCCGGCAGCTGAAGCACTGAAGGGCAGCAGGATAGTCCGTGCACGTGAAGACAGCGGAGGAGTCCCTGGGACCACGGAGTCACAGAAGGTAGTCTAGGTGACGTAGCTCAGGTTCGGAGGCCGAGATGATATCAGGCGGAGTCCGGAACCTCTGGAGCAAGATGACGGGTCACCGCAGGGATCCGAGATGGCAGGTGCTGTCGGATGGCAGACGGACAGCGTGCGGGGTTCGGGATACGGCAGACTGGATGGCGAGGCAGGTACGGCTCTACAAAGAGAGATAGGTGAGTACAGGCACATAAACACCAGGAGACCTGATTCCTAGCTCAGGGAACACGAAGATCAGGCCCCGCCCCCTTGGACAAGAACCCCCTTTATACCCTGAACCTGACTAACCTCATTTCCTGTTACTGGACGCTGGCCCTTTAAGAAAGGGTCAGTGACCGCGCGCGTGCCCTAATGCGCATGCGCGCGGCCCGGGTGCCAGAAGCCAGGGAAGGAGGCTGCGAGGAGGACGCAGGAGAGCCGGCCAGGGCCTGGGAAGATGTCGGACGCCGGGATCGGCGACCAGAGGACCTATGGAGGACGGGCACCGGAGACTGGGACGAGGGGAGCGTGGCAGGTGAGCCGGGGAGCGGGGCTGAGGACCCGGGGAGGGGAGCCGAGGACCCGGGGAGCGTGACAATATGTGACGGCCCTGACTGCATCAGGGTGTCACAGGGAACTGCACTCTTGTCTCTTCTGGTGCAGAACCCACCCTCCATGGTTCTAGGTTCCTAAACACTGATATTTATCTCATCAGCACTCAAATCCCAACCACACCTCACACCACACCAGTGTGTTGTTTAGCTGGAATAGGGCCACCCACCTAGGGGTCAGGCAGACTGGTGGGAGGGACTTAGTCAGTTCAGTAGTAGCTCCCAATGAGTGAGAAGCTGAGGGTGTTGTAGCTCCTTGTGTGATCTTGGTTGGGTTGCAGATGGTGGTCTGGGACCAAAGGAGTCGGAGACCCATTCGCAGGGTATTGGAAAAGGTTGTACTGACTTAGATTTGGAGAACAGTTGGCACCAGAAAGTCCAGTAATCGGACCGGTACCGAACACGGTGGGGTACAGGACCCTAGATCGGGGAGTAGCTTCACGCAACCTGATAACCTGTGGAGGATAATCTCTTTATGAACTTTGCCCAAGAGCTCAGAGATTGAAGGCATCAGCACAACGAGGGGGATAGGGTTTTCCAGCTTATGCGACCCGCTGAAATCCTAAGTGCCAGCCATCAAGAGCATTGCTCTACTAAATAAAGGGAGCGGGACCCTGATAACTTCAGGCCAACTGGTCTCTTAGGAACATCTACACAATTGTGCATGGAAGCAGACTCCAGACGACTAAGTAATACCAGTGGGGACAGACACCCGGACGGGGTCCCCAAAGCGGCAGTGATACCCAGAGACTTGGTTTACTTCTGTGTCAGAGTCTGTTTATTGGTCGCATCTACATCCGCATGACCTTAGTGAGTACACTGCCCTCCCTGCGTCCTGCCTGCCCGTATAGCCTGCACAACACTATCCGCCACCTTCCTCCAGAGTCCTGGGGCCTCTCCTACCTGTGGAGGGATCTCCATCTGGCTGCGCCACTCCATCTGCCCCGGGGGTACTTCCATTGGCTGACCCAGTACCGGGTCCAGGGACCCTCGAGCCACAGCAAACCCCGGATCCGAGCAGCCCGACTGCTGCAGGGGCGGCACACATATATAGAGCTATTGACTTTGGGTCAGGAGGCAAGTAATCAGTCCACCCATTGCAGTCTGTTTCCAAACCATGAAACCAGTCTAAATCATATTTTATTTAAATATATAATAGATATAATAATACGCAAAGGTTTTGTATGCTGCAAAGTAAGTATGTGTTTAAAAAAGAAGTATGAATAGTTTATTTTTAACAATTAAAAAATGTAAGATGAATGAACAACTAGGAAATGTACCACATTTTTCGTTTTATAAGATGCACCAAATTATAAGACACACCCCAAATTCGAAGAAGGAAAATAAGAAAAAATAATTTTACTGTTAAAATGAGGGTCCGTCTTATAATCCTAATGCCTTTTATATTCGCTCAATGGAGGAAGTGGCAGTGGTGGAGCAGTTCAGGAAAGTCACAAGAGGCAGGGTAGGCGATGCTGCAGGCTCAAAGGAGGGGGTGTCGTAGCTTAGGAGGGTTGGGGATGCTACAGATTCGGAATAGGGGGAATCGTGGCTCAAGAGGGTCAGTGTATGGCAGCTGAAGGTCGGCCATACTGCGGGCTCGTGGTGTGTCATGGCAGCCAGCGCCATTGATCTGCCAGCGGGCTGTGGGCTCCATTGAATCTCTGGCCATTTACATGATGGACTTCAAGAAAATGGCTGCGAAGACAGTGTGTGTGCAGATTGGGCTCTGCGTCCATTTTCTTGAAGTCCATCGTGTCAACCACAAGCGATTCAAAGCAGCCCGCAAATCAATGGTGCCTGCCGCCGCTACACCCCACAAGCCCGCAGTTTCACTAACCCTCTGCTGCCACACACTGACTCTCTTGAGCCATGACTCTTCCTCCTCTGAGCCCGTCAACAGATCAATTGCGCCAGCTGCCGTGACACCCCACTGGCCGACCGTATCGCTGACCCTCCAGTGCCCCACACTGACCCTCCTGATTGGCTCTACTGCAGGGACACCCCCTCCAAATCGCAACCCTGCACCACCACTGCCGCCCTGGTGAGTCATATGTGGATTGTAAGATACACCCCCATTTTTCCCCCAGTTTTGGGAGGAAAAAAGTGCATCTAACAAACTAGAAAATACAGTAACTCAAACCAGTATTTGGTGTAAAATATTTTGCCTTCAAAACAGATCAATTCTTGTAGATATATATGTGCACAGGTTTTGAAAGAACTCCGCAGAGAGGTTATTTAAAAAATCTTAGAGAACTACATCTGTGGATGTAGACTTGTGCAACTCTCTTCATTCAGTTTCGGGTAAACTTGATGTTGAATTCAGGGCTGTGTGGGGGTCATAACAACACTTTTAGGATGCCTTAGTTTTCTTTGCATTGAAAATACTTTTTTTAAAAAATTCACCTATTTTCCTGGGAAATTCAATTTGCTGAGAAGTTATTCTCTGTGAATTTATTGTCCATTAATATGCTCTTGGGCCTCTGGAGATTGAAGACCATAATAAACATAAGATGTAAAAAATGTAAATAATAGTCTGACCTTTCTGCTCAACTCTCTGACCATCCACTCCTCACCATCAACAGTCCAGGGCTCCTAGCATTTTCTGGTTGAATTTCCCTGGCCTCTTACATTGGGCAAGGACGTCCCTCTTTGATGATGCCCAGAAGGATTCTGCACACACACACATGCACAAAGTCATGGTGCACACTGAAATGTCATGATGTTGTGATCTTTTACATGCTTGCCCCACCAAAGCCAGAGTACTGGGATGAGGATTTCAACATGAGCAGCGGCGATCTGAAGATGTGATGAGGACTGAAGTGCTGAGCAATAAGGTGAGTATAAGGATTTTTTTTTCATTCTTTAGTATTTTGATGGCTTTTTATGGTTCATAAAAATAGTGGTTAATGACCTTCATCTTTATGAATCTGCGCGTAAGTGAATTGTAAAAACTGCACATTTTAGCTAATGTGTATTTTTTGTAAAGTTTAAGTTAAATTTAATACCACTTGAATGTATGTGCTTAACTCATCTAATAACTATCTTCAACATAAAGAAGTGCAATGAGTCCTGAAAGTGATGATATGGCCCACACATAATCCTGATCTCAAAATCGTCGACTCTTTATGGGATTACATAAAGAGACAGAAGAATTCTGCACCAACAGAAGATTTGTAATTAGTTTTCAGATATGCCTGGAGCAACCTTCTTGCCAAGGTCAATCAAAACCTGTGAACTAGTGTACCTAGAAGATTAATGATATTTTGAAGCCAAAGTGTGGTCACACCAAATATTGATTTGATTTCTCTTTTGTTCATTCACTTTGCAATTTTTAAATTGATAAAAAAATAAAACAAAACCAAAGAAATGAGCCAGAACACGTTGTGGTTTAATGAAGTTGTTCAGGTGCATATTCAGGGTAGCGTTAAAACCATCCCACCACAACAAGGTGTACACAATCACGATGGACTCTAACTCTTTATTTTACCAGGTATAAATCCAATGTTGTGTAGGTACACATTAACACTATTGCCATTTAACATACCAAATCCCAGAACATAAGCAAAATGAGCAAATACCTTGCATTTATTAAACAACTAAATAGTAATAGCACATATAAATAACATAGGGAATTTAGTTGACCCAATTATGATAAAAAAAGGTTAAAAGTCACCCACCCACCCCCACTGCAAAATATACTTAAGGCCCCCTTCACACGTCTGTGTCTCCGGTACGTGCTAGGTCCATGCCCGTATGTACCGGAGACACGGGCACACGTATACCCATTAAAATCAATAGGTATATGTGCACGCACGTGTTCTGCCAGTGGCCCGTTCCTCCGTGTGGAGCAGACGTGTGCCATGTCCTCCACACGGATGCATGTCTGTGTTTCTCCAGCAGCACGGTCCCGTACACGTACCCCACGGATGTAGTGTGGATGCGGGTGCACGTGACACGTGCGGGAGAAACACACGTGGCATTGTAAAATATAGAAAAACACAAACTCACCTCCACGAGCCCTGCAGTCTCTGCCGCAGCTGTCACCTGCATCCGTCCCCCAGTGAATTTGAACAACGCATCTTCTTCACTGGGGGCCAGAAGCAGCATCAGTGGGGCGTGGCCTGTGCCGGACGTTGTCAGTCAGCACCACAGACAGCTCCGGAAGAAACAGATAAGGCGGGGCTTTCCGTTCTCCGTGTGTTTTTACGTATAACACACGATGAACAGGAATGTGCCACAAACACGGCACATGGGGAGCAAACCACCCCTTTAACACGTACGTGAAATAACGGATCGTTTTTTTCACGGACGTGTGAAGGGGGCCTAACCAGGATCATAACTTTTGCATTTCACCATACTATATGTCTGCAGATTTCAAAATAGATGTAGGCAGAGCAGGATCCAGACTTGACTGTTTTTCACTCTCTGTGTAATGCCATATAAGCAAAATGCACAGCCCAAAAACGGGGAGCCATGCCCTGCTATGCAGAAAATACAAAAAGAAAATAAACAAAACCAAAGAAATGAGCCAGAACACATGTTGGTATAAGTGCAATGAGTAAGTGCACATTTACATTGTGACCATTTACAGACAAAACCTAGGATAAAAACAAAATAAGCAAATACTCTGCAGTAAGTAAATAAATAGTAATAGTACTTACATATGGTACTTAGTTGCCACCAGGGGTGGACATATCATTGGCTCAGCCTGTGCAGCCAGGGGCCCAAGAGATAAGGGAGTCAATTTCCAACTCCAAAGCCGCAAGCAGCTATTGTCATAGCAGAACTACTGGACTGCAAAGGATCTATATGCTCTTCTTACACAAAAATCCTTTTCTGTCTGTGTCTGATACTGGTTGACACTATTTCAACCAAAAGAGCTTAAAAGTCATCCCACTACAGCAGGGTGTATCCAGTCAGGATGGATGATAACTCTTGTAGTTATCCTTGCTATGTGTGTACAAAAATAAAAAAGGTTTGGGGCAGAGCAGGACCCAGACTTGACTGTTTTGCACATTTTCATAGAAAGCTACAAAGACTTAATGCACAGCTCAAAAGGGCAATCGCAGCTCTGGATGCACAAAGTAAAAAGTACAAAACAAATTTAAGCAAAACAAAGGAAAAAAACAGATATTGGTATAAGTGCAATGTGTAGGTGCACATTCAAATTGTGGCTGATTAAATAGTAATAGTAAATGAAACTAACATAGAGTACTTAGTTGACACTGTTTTGATCAAAAGAGCCACCCCACCATAAGAAGGATAGACCCTAGCTCTTGTATTTCACCTATTTATTTGTCAGCAGACTTCAAAATATATTGGGCAGAACATTTTATTGATAAAAATATAATATTAACACTTCTACCTTTGAAAGCAATCCTATTTTTTCCACACTAGCCTAAAACTTTTCCACTGTAATATATATATTAGTCCTCCTCATCATGCTGTTCACATTTTGACATCATAAGACCAATACGACATCTAACATTTGATTAACAGTACCACACCATTGCAAGGCTTCAAACAGGATGTTTTCAGATAGAAGTGGCCACTGAATTACAGTGTCACAGTGTGTCATCAGCAGGTTGCAAAAGAGAAACAGTGAGACTGGCAAAGTCACAGTAAGGCTATGTGCACACGTTGCATTTTTTCCACGGAAACGCTGCGTTTAGAACTGCGTTCTCCACCCATTGAAATCAATGATGTGGGTCAGAACGCAGCTACACTGCAGTTTGCTGCATTTTTGTTGCGGTCCGCATGCTTTATCGGCATACAGAACGCAGTCATTTTTACCTGGAAGTGAGGTCAAGAAGTTTCCTGTTGACCTCACTTCCTGGCAAAGTTCAGGTAAGCCGGTGTCGCCAAAGTGCCCGCCCAGACCCCCAACCCGCTTCCAAAAATCCAAGACGGCCGCGCGCACAGCAGCGCACCGGCCGCCCTATTCCTCTGTTTCTGTCGCATGTGCCATAACACATGCGACAGAAAACTGCTCCCCAGGCCCTGCCAGGTCACCCCCTATTCCCCCGGTGTCCCCCGGTCACAGCGCTGATCCCCCGTGGCCCCCTCCTCCTTCACAGTGCGCGCCGGTCACATGTGCAGAGAGCAGCTGTCAGGTCGGCTTCCTGCCTTCAATGACGCTGGCTGCTGCTCGCTCTCTGCAGCTGTGACCTGGGGAGAGTGGGTGCAGATTCTTTGCACCCACTCTACTCAAATGGAAGGTCTGCACTCCTAGAAAATGGGGGACACGTTCCCTGAGTGTGCCCCCCATGTTCTAGAAGGTCCAGAGTCGTGGGACGTCAAAAATGGATTACAGGGACCTAATTTTTCTTTTCTTTTCAATAAATTGGTGAAAGAGAAAATATTTTGGGGAGTGTTTTTATAATTAAATTTTTTTTTTGTTGTCAATTTTTTTTGCTATTACTGTCAATTAGTTATGTCGGGTATCTGATAGACGCGTGACATCACTAATTGCTGGGCTATATGCCAGGTGACATTACACATCTGGTATCAACCACATTTATTACCTCATTTGTCACCGCACCAGGGCAACGGAATGAGTTGGGGCGAAGCGCCAGGATTGGCACATCTAATGGATGCGCCACTTCTGGGGCGGCTGCGGCCTGCTATTTTTTAGGCTGGGAAGAGTCCAATAACCATGGCTCTTCCCACCCTGAGAATACCAGACCCCACCTGTCAGCTTCACCTTGGCTGGTGATCAATTTGGAGGGACCCCAAAATTTTTTTTAAGTATTTATTTATAAATTTAAAAAAAACAGCTTGGGGAGCCCGCCAAATTGATCACCAGACAAGATGAAGCTGTCAGCTGTGGTTTGCAGGGTACAGCTGTCTGCTTTACCCTAGCTGGCTATCAAAAATAGGGGGGACCCCACATCATTTAATTTTTTTTTTGGGGCTAAATACAAGGCTAGGCACCCTTTAGTGCCACATGAAAAGCACTAAAGGGCGCCAGCTTAGCATATGCAGGGTGGTGGGACATTATAGATATGTTTGACATCCATTGACGCATTTTTGGCTGTGTGCCCACAATCAGGGTTTGCAGCGTTTTAGGTGCAGAGTGTTTTCCCTGCGTCCATAACGCTGCGTTGCACAGTAGAAGCACAGTGGAAGGATTTTTAGAAATCCTGTGCCCATTGTGCTTCTTTTCTCCGCAGCATAAACTGACCTGTGGTGTGGCTTCCCGAGCCTCAGCATGTCAATTTATGCTGTGGAGACGAGAGTGTTCTCTGCAGGTAGAATAGAGCTAAAGTCCACACCAGCCTGAACCCAAATCGTGGGCATGGCCAGCTGCGTTCTCCCGTGGACAACACTCAGATCTCTGCAGGAAGGCTGGCACTGTGTACTAGACGCCTTGTCACTGGATCATGTGGTCAAAAAATGTACCTGAAGAGAACGCATGGAATACGCATGAAAAACGCATGCGTTTTCGATGCAGTTTTTTCCAAAACGCATTGTTTACAATTGTCCTCTCTTCCAGAGGGTGCGTTTTTTCTGCACTGAAAAAAACGCAACGTGTGCACATAGCCTAAGGCATAAAAAGTGAATATCTTTTGGCCATATCCCACATTGATGAACACTTAGGCTATGTGCGCATTGCGTAATTACATGCAGTTACGCTGCGCTTTGTAGCGCAGTGTAACTGCTTGCATCCTGCATCCCCTGCATAATCTATGAAGATTATGCAGGAGCCGTGCTCACGTGGCGTCTTAGAGCGCAGCGCTTTGGCTGCTGCCCGAAGCGCGCGTTCTAAGAAGTGACATGTCACTTCTTCCATGCGCTTTGTCTGCAGCCCCTGCTGTCTATGGGAGGAGCTGCAGTCAAAGCGCATGGAATCGGCTTTTTTTTTCTCTACAGACATTTTCTGCAGCGATTTGAAGCACACGTGTGCTCTTCAGATCACTGCAGAAATTTCTGCAGTGACTGTACGCAACGTGCGCACATAGCCTTAATTGTGAGCCATGCCCGGTGAATGCCACACAACTCCAGGCATATTAAATGAAGTTGAAAGGTACCCAAGTGTCTTGTCAAAACAGGTGTAATCCTCTTGCTGAATGAGGAACCAGTTAACCTCAGTGCTGTTTACTGATGAAAGTCGATTCACACTGAGCTCAAATGATGAGCACCAAGAATGTTGGAGAAATCAAAGACAGCGCTATGCATCAGCGACTGACTGATTTAGTGACAAAATCTATAATTGGTGGAGGAAGGTTGAACTACATGGACCTAGGCCTTTTTTCAACCTATGTAACTATGTAACACTATTGTCACCAGGCAAGCCTGTGGTGGTGGTGGTATTAGTGTGGGAAGATGAGTCTAGTGTGTCTTGTCAATACAGAACTACCCTACACTTTGCAAATGGTACAGTGACAAGCCCCTACTACTTGATTAACATAAGTAATCCAGTCATTGTGCCTCTGCCTTAAAAACACAGGCCAAATTTCATCATCATCGATAACAATGCTCCAGATTATCGATGTTGCATCATGAGGGAACAGCTGCTGGATACCTCAAATGGAGTTGCCTGCACTTTCTCCAGACCTGATTCCAATGGATTTGACATTAATGGCCGTGTGTTAAGTTATTTAGAAGACACATCAAATATACACTCATACAGGCTATACACATTATTTTACCTTGTAACAAAGTGTCATATCTTCAGTGTCGTCCTGTTAAAAGAAATAAAATATTTACAAAAAATGTGAGGGGTGTACTGAATTCTGTGATATACTGCATATATATGTATAGATATACAGTACAAACCAAAAGTTTGGACACACCTTCTCATCTCTAGAACAACTGTTAAGAAGAGACTTTGTGCAGCAGGCCTTCATAGTAAAATAGCTGCTAGGAAACCACAGCTAAGGACAGGCAACAAGCAGAAGAGAATTGTTTGGGCTAAAGAACACAAGGAATGGACATTAGACCAGTGGAAATCTGTGCTTTGGTCTGATGAGTCCAAATTTGAGATCTTTGGATCCAACCACCATGTCTTTGTAGAAAAGGTGAACGGATGGACTCTACATGGCTGGTTCCCACCTTGAAGCATGGAGGAGGAGGTGTGATGGTGTGGGGGTGCTTTGCTGGTGACACTGTTGGGCATTTATTCAAAATTGAAGGCATAGTGAACCAGCATGGCTACCACAGCATCTTGCAGCGGCGTGCTATTCCATCCGATTTGCGTTTAGTTGGACCATCATTTATTTTTCAACAAGAAAATGACTCCAAACACATCTCCAGGCTGTGTAAGGGCTATTTGACTATGAAGGAGAGTGATGGTATGCTACGCCAGATGACCTGATCTCCACAGTACCAGACCTGAACCCAATCGAGATGGTTTGGGGTGAGCTGGACCACAGAGTGAAGGCAAAAGGGCCAACAAGTGCTAAGCATGTCTGGGATCTCCTTCAAGACTGTTGGAAAACCATTTCCGGTGACTACCTCTTGAAGCTCATCAAGAGAATGCCAGGAGTGTGCAAAGTAGTAATGAAAGCAAAAGGTGGCTACTTAGAACCTAGAATATAAGACATATTTTCAGTGGTTTCCACACTTTTTAAGTATTTCATTCTACATGTTTTAATTCATTGTTTTGATACATTCAATGTGAATCTACAATATTCAGAGTACTGAAAATAAGGAAAACTCTTTGAATGAGAAGGTGTGTCCAAACTTTTGGTCTGTACTATATATATATTATATATATAAAATATATATATATATATATATACAGCAGCAACCAAAAGTTTTGCATTTTGCTTTAAAATTTGATTACTTCTAACTCGTTGATTTTTTCATACCGGAAGCAAATGGTTGAAAACTGTATTTGACATTGTTTTACCCCTTTATGTGTTGTTTTCCACATTTGCTGGGCCAAATGTTTTGCATATTTTTTCATGTGTAGTCTTATTTTGCCTACAATCTTTTTTTGTGTGTATTTTTCAGATAAAACATGGCAAAGACAAAGCCAAATTTTCACCATAGGTCAGTAAACTTTGTATTTTGAGAGTGAAGTCATCCAAAAGCCAAAAACGGGTAGTTACTGTACAGAATTCAACTGTTCTCAGAGTCAAGTATTAACGTAAAATAAAAAAAGAAAATGAAGGTTGTGGAACAGCTGACAAACCTAAAAGAGAACAAGTTTGGAAAACTTTTTCTAAAGTTGATCACATTATTAAGACAAAGTCTATATCTGATGTCCAGAAAAGTGCTGTACAGATTTTGCAAAAAATTAACAAAGTATACGGGATCAAAGTAAATCACCAAATGGCTAAGAGCAATAGGCTTGAATGTGCGAGTCTCAGTCAAGATGCCTTTCATCTTGCAAAGAATCGGAAGGTCCATATTGAATTTGCCAAAGCACACAGCCAATGGAAAGAGACAGATTGGTCTAAGGTGTTGTGGTTAGATGAATCCAAGTTGAATCTGTTTGGCAGTGATGGTAAGCACTAAATATACCACCCAATTTGAAAAACATAATGATGTAAGGTGTCAAACACCTACAGGGATACATGGTGTTGGCAGTGTCATGGTTTGGGGCTGCTTTTTTGTATCTGCCATTGTCCCTTTGCATATAATTGATGGAAATATGAAAGCTACCATGTACAAGGATATACTGGAGAATGTAATGCTGATACATGGTAAAACCAAAGTGGGCAGGGGCTGGAAATTCAAGCAAGACAATGATCCTAAGCACACATCCAATTTAGTAAAAAATTGGTTAGGAAAGAAAATTGTTCACCTGTTGCATTGGCCAAGCCAATCACCTGATTTAAATCCTATAGAGCACCTTTGGATGAGTTAGGGCGGAAATTTGGGGCCCTTAACCATAGCAATAAAGATGATTGCTTTGCAGATTTGCAAATGGAATGGAGCAAGATCCTTAAGATTTCTTGAATATCCTATTGGCTTCAAAGCCCCGTCGGTGTGGTACAATAGTTAAAGCAAGAGGATATGCTACAACATACTAAGCTGTGGCATTTTAAACAAATAATTAACAAAAAAAGGGGGGAGCCAGCACTGCTTGAAAATGGTATGTAACAAATAAAAAGTGCAAATTCACAAATTCATTCCAACCATACAATAATGCAAAATGAGATTTTTAGTAAATAATTAAGCAATTTTTTGAGCCGCCCCTGCCATGTCACGGCAAATTTCAATATGGGGGTCCTAATCTATATTTTATATTTCCATTGTGCCATGCGGCACAGTTGGAATGAATTTGTGAATTTACACTTTTTATTTGTTGCATGCCATTCTCAAGCAATGCGGGCTCCCCCCTTTCTGGTTAAACAATTAATTACTCTCTATGCTGTGATCAATAAATAGTAAATGCAAAACTTTCGGCAGTCAGTTTTCTTTAATTAAAAGACCATACCTACTGTATATTCAAATGCATTTTGGTTAAAAATAAGGTCCTGCATAATGACAACTTCATGCACGTTTAATCACCAGGAAAAATGGCATCATGTATATATATATATATATATAAAATATATATACAGTTAGGTCCATAAATATTTGGACAGTGACACAATTTTCGCGAGTTGGGCTCTGCATGCCACCACATTGGATTTGAAATGAAACCTCTACAACAGAATTCAAGTGCAGATTGTAACGTTTAATTTGAAGGTTTGAACAAAATATCTGATAGAAATTGTAGGAATTGTACACATTTCTTAAGTCTTAAGTCTTAAGCCTTAAGTCTGGAACCCATGGACATCACCAAACGCTGGGTTTCCTCCTTCTTAATGCTTTGCCAGGCCTTTACAGCCGCAGCCTTCAGGTCTTGCTTGTTTGTGGGTCTTTCCGTCTTAAGTCTGGATTTGAGCAAGTGAAATGCATGCTCAATTGGGTTAAGATCTGATGATTGACTTGGCCATTGCAAAATGTTCCACTTTTTTGCACCCATGAACTCCTGGGTAGCTTTGGCTCTATGCTTGGGGTCATTGTCCATCTGTGCTATGAAGCGCCGTCCGATTAACTTTGCGGCATTTGGCTGAATCTGGGCTGAACGTATATCCCGGTACACTTCAGAATTCATCCGGCTACTCTGGTCTGCTGTTATGTCATCAATAAACACAAGTGACCCAGTGCCATTGAAAGCCATGCATGCCCATGCCATCACGTTGCCTCCACCATGTTTTACAGAGGATGTGGTGTGCCTTGGATCATGTGCCGTTCCCTTTCTTCTCCAAACTTTTTTCTTCCCATCATTCTGGTACAGGTTGATCTTGGTCTCATCTGTCCATAGAATACTTTTCCAGAACTGAGCTGTCTTCATGAGGTGTTTTTCAGCAAATTTAACTCTGGCCTGTCTATTTTTGGAATTGATGAATGGTTTGCATCTAGATGTGAACCCTTTGTATTTACTTTCATGGAGTCTTCTCTTTACTGTTGACTTAGAGACAGATACACCTACTTCACTGAGAGTGTTCTGGACTTCAGTTGATGTTGTGAACGGGTTCTTCTTCACCAAAGAAAGTATGCGGCGATCATTCACCACTGTTGTCATCCGTGGACGCCCAGGCCTTTTAGAGTTCCCAAGCTCACCAGTCAATTCCTTTTTTCTCAGAATGTACCGACTGTTGATTTTGCTACTCCAAGGATGTCTGCTATCTCTCTGATGGATTTTTTCTTTTTTTTCAGCCTCAGGATGTTCTGCTTCACCTCAATTGAGAGTTCCTTAGACCGCATGTTGTCTGGTCACAGCAACAGCTTCCAAATGCAAAACCACACACCTGTAATCAACCCCAGACCTTTTAACTACTTCATTGATTACAGGTTAACGAGGGAGACGCCTTCAGAGTTAATTGCAGCCCTTAGAGTCCCTTGTCCAATTACTTTTGGTCCCTTGAAAAAGAGGAGGCTATGCATTACAGAGCTATGATTCCTAAACCCTTTCTCTGATTTGGATGTGAAAACTCTCATATTGCAGCTGGGAGTGTGCACTTTCAGCCCATATTATATATATAATTGTATTTCTGAACATGTTTTTGTAAACAGCTAAAATAACAAAACTTGTGTCACTGTCCAAATATTTCTGGACCTAACTGTATATATATATATATATATATATATATATATATATATATATATTTATATATATATATATATACATATATATATGCATTAGATAGATAGAAAATATATGTACTATATATATGCTATACTATAAATATATGTACTTTACTGTAATATGCAACATTTTTTTTTGTTCCCATTATTCATGAGCTTAACTCTAAGATCTAAGACTCTAAAGGCCCCGTTACACGCAACTACGTATCTAAGGATATATGTCGCTGGGGACACGGATTCCATGACGCACATCCGGCATCGTTAGCGACGTCGTTGAGTGTGACACCAACGAACGGCCGTTAACGATGGAAAATACTCACCAAATCATCCATCCTTGACACGTCGTTCGTTTTCAAAAAATCGTTGCTTGTTGAGTACGCAGGTTGTTTGTCGTTCCCGAGGCAGCAGACATCGCTATGTGTGACAACTCGGGAACTACAAACTACAGCTTACTTGCGGCCGCCGGCAATGAGGAAGGGAGGAGGTGGGCGGGATGTTACGGCCACTCATCTCCGCCCCTCTGCTTCTGTTGAGCGGCTGCTTAGTGACGTCGCCGTGATGCCGCATGGACCGCCCCCTTAGAAAAGAGGTGATTCGCCGGCAACAGTGATGTCGCTAGGCAGCTAAGTCCGTGTGATGGTTCCTAAAGATATTGTGCACCACGGGCAGCGATTTGCCCATGATGTACAATCGACGGGGGTGAGTGCTTTCACCAGCGACATCGCTAGTGATGTTGCTGCGTGTAAAGCCCCCTTAAGACTTTTCTGCAGTCAGATGGACACCCGATGTGGACAATGAGCATGTTGATGAGCTTCCCTGAGATGGTTTTGACACCTTGTGCAAAAACATTTTTGGCAATCAAATTGACTGTTGCAGCTGCTGTCCAAGAGGCTAGTCTCAGATGATCTTGGAGATGAAGATGCTGGATGTTAAGGTCCTGAGCTGGTGTGGTTACATGTGGTTTGCGGTTGTGAGGCCGGTTTTACGTAGTGCCAAACTCTCTGAAAACACCTTTGGAGATTATTTTGCTATTGTTATTAGCGTCTTGGATTCTTTGCAAACACACAGTCTTTTTTTTAACATTAAGCCACAAATATCTCCCCTGTTCATACACCATTATTTTGGACCTTTCTTTCAAAAAATGACCACCTTTTTTTTTTTTTTTAAAGAAAGGTCCAAAATATTATTTTGGATCACAGATTATTGGAAAGCTACCACAGACAAATACATTTGTACTGCAGATTGGACAAGCTTTAATAAGGACAAGAATATAGAGTTGTTGGGAAATAGGGAAAGCATATGGAAATAGCTAAATACCAGCTAAATAAGATGCCTAAAAATTAACTTTTAATAGTTCCCATTTAAAAACTGTACAAACAAGACACATGTAAATAGCACCGCATGTGCCAGATGTGAAGGGGTGTAATGATGACTCTGATCCCCTCTGGGTAGCAACAGAAAGGGTATCAGAATACACCAAAATGACAGACACCCACTAATACTGCAGTGATACAGATGTAGAATGCCCTCAGAAATAATTTGTAGTTCTATCTATAAGAGCCAGGTAACACTCAAAAAAGTGACATCTTCTCAAAGGCAAAATGTCTTCCAAACAGGGAACATGTTGCTTACCATTGCTCTGCAGAACTTTAAAGGGCATAATTCACACTGCGTCTCATAAAACAGTGATTCTCAGATTTGTCTAGCTCTAATGACGCAACACACACCATTATGGGGTAGTCACTATGATAAATCTGTACAGCTAGAAAAGAAAAGGAACCGTCTCACCAGTTTTCTGTAGCTAAGGTCTGACGTTCCTGTTAAAACACTGTCAGTCTGTCAGATAGCTGGCCTTCCATGAATCCCCTGGTCCTCCTAGGTATTGCTGAAGGATCCAGGTATTATGCCAACTTCTGATAAAGCTAGGGCTCCACTCTCAACGTGTTTCCCTTATCATCAGGAGAGCGAAGTGTCTGGACAATAAATGTCCTCACATGAATAGACACATGCTGTTTAAAATATAAAAGATATTCTAAATAGACTCACAAAGATAGTTAAAGCTGGTGTCACACATAACGACGACGACAACGACGTCGCTGCTACGTCACCATTTTCTGTGACGTTGCAGCGACGTCCCGTCGCTGTCGCTGTGTGTGACATCCAGCAACGACCTGGCCCCTGCTGTGAGGTCGCCGGTCGTTGCTGAATGTCCAGCTTCATTTTTTGGTCGTCACTCTCCCGCTGTGACACACACATCGCTGTGTGTGACAGCGAGAGAGCGACGAAATGAAGCGAGCAGGAGCCGGCACTGGCAGCTGCGGTAAGCTGTAACCAGCGTAAACATCGGGTAACCAAGGGAAGACCTTTCCCTAGTTACCCGATGTTTACGCTGGTTACCAGCCTCCGCTCTTGCTGCCAGCGCCGGCTCCTGCACTGTGACATGTGGCTGCAGTATGCATCGGGTAATTAACCCGATGCATACTGTAGCAAGGAGAGCAAGGAGCCAGCGCTAAGCAGTGCGCGCGGCTCCCTGCTCTCTGCACTGTGACATGTAGCTGCAGCACACATCGGGTTAATTAACCCGATGTGTACTGTAGGAGAGCAAGGAGCCAGCGCTAAGCGCGGCTCCCTGCTCTCTGCACATGTAGCACAGCGACGTTATGATCGCTGCTTCTGCTGTGTTTGACAGCTAAGCAGCGATCATAACAGCGACTTACAAGGTCGCTGTTACGTCACCGAAAATGGTGACGTAACAGCGACGTCGTTGTCGCTGTCGCTTAGTGTGACACCAGCTTAACTCTGGCCATTTAACCTAAGGTAGTATACTTACTGTGGTCCCGACCTCAGACGTGCACCAGACTGCACAGCCGTACCATCCCTCACTAACCTGTTAGGTTTTTAAAGCTGCCGCGTTGGCGTGTGACATCACATCCGCCCTTCTGACACGTGCCTCTTACTCAGGCACGCCTTCCGATGAGGCGTGTGCGTCAGCAGAAAGCATGGTGGAACGCATCATTCTGGTAAGCGCAAAATCGCAGTAGCGTTCTTAGTTACCGCACAGAACCACTTATCGTATTAGTATAGGTTTAAGAGGCGGAGAGGGCACAGAGGGCCCCCGGTGACCATGCATCCTACGTATATTACTAGTGTACAGTTAATTGCCACACACAGGTAATAATCCAGATAGAGATATGGTAGTAATCATTATTTCTAGGCAAAACGGATACATTTTAAATCAAATAAAACGCATCAGTATCAAGCATAAAAGAAGTCTTCCAAGAGGGAAAATGAGTAACAGAAAAAGAAAGGGATTTTTTTGTGGGTTAGGAATCATAATGTTTTATATAGACTGCCTCATTATTCTTGTTAAACATATCACTAAGAAGGAGGAATGGATATTAGGGACCCCATTTTTTTAGGTGAGCGAAACTGTACTATATGAAACAAGTTGCACAAACATACCAGGGGCCCGAAAAATAATAAGAAGGAGGAATACCATCACCACCCTATATTCTAGCCCTGGTCTGAACCAAGAATTGCCCTACCTATCATGTGGGGGTCGGCACCCTAAGAGACGGTGAGTGGTACCCCCACTCAGCCATCAGATATCCCTCCTATCCACTGGAACCTGCACCTAAACAAAGGGTGCAAAGGAAAGTGTGTCGTTCAGGCCCCGTGGTTTTACAGTTTGTAGCCAAAATATCCACTTGGTTTCTTGTCTCAGTATGCTCTTATCCCAATCTCCTCCCCTCATTGGTACTGGTACCATGTCAATACCTTGGAAGGAAATGCTATTAAGGTCACCTCCATGCCCATCATTTATGTGTCATGCCAGTGGGGTGTCATTCTTCAATCTAATATCTCAGAGATATTCTCCAACTCTTCTCCTGAATTCTCTTTTTGTCTTTCCAATGTATTCTTTTTTACACATGCATGTGGCCTTGTAGATGACTCCTTTTGTTCTACAGTTAATGAAAGTTTTTATCTCATACTGTTTATTTGTAACATTGGAGGTAAAATGTTTCCCTGTTTTTATATGACTACAGGCTATGCACCCACTACATTTGAAGCAGCCTTTGACCTCACTGGAAAGCCATGTTTTTTTAGGGTACAAAATGGCTGTGTACCAATCTCTCTTTCAGAGATCGTGCCTTCTTTTGGTAACCGCGGGTAATTCTGGTAATAATAAAGGAGGCGATTCGCCGGCCACAGTGACGTCGCTAGGCAGCTAAGTCCGCGTGATGGCTCCTAACGATATTGTGCACCATGGGCAGCGATTTGCCCATGACGTACAATCGACGGGGGCGGGTGCTTTCAACAGCGACATCGCTAGCGATGTCGCTGCGTGTAAAGCCCCCTTAAGACTTTTCTGCAGTCAGGTGGACACCCAATGTGGACAATGAGCATGTTGATGAGATTCCCTGAGATGGCTTTTACACCTTGTGCAAAAACATTTTTGGCAATCAAATTGACTGTTGCAGCTGCTGTCCAAGAGGCTGGTCTCAGATGATCTTGGAGATGAGGATGCTGGATGTTAAGGTCCTGAGCTGGTGTGGTTACATGTGGTTTGCGGTTGTGAGGCCGGTTTTACGTAGTGCCAAACTCTCTGAAAACACCTTTTGGAGATTATTTTGCTATTGTTATTAGCCTCTTGAAATCTTTGCAAACACACGGTCTTTTTTTAACATTAAGCCACAAATATCTCCCCTGTTCATACACCATTATTTTGGACCTTTCTTTCAAAAAATGACCTCCTTTTTTTAAAGAAAGGTCTAAAATATTATTTTGGATCACAGATTATTGGAAAGCTACCACAGACAAATACATTTGTACTGCAGATTGGACAAGCTTTAATAAGGACAAGAATATAGAGTTGTTGGGAAATAGGGAAAGCAGACAAATACCTAAAAGGTACTTTTACACTGGTCAATGTAAAAAAAAAAATTCAGGAGAATTGTATCCACTACCTCAATAATTATTTAACTAAAAGACATTTCTGCTTTTTGACTTGGACCAGTGATGTCATTATGTCAGTATGATGACATCATTAAGGCTGGGGAGCTAGATAGCCAATTGGCTTAAAGCAGCTATTAGTAGAGGGAAAAAGGGGTATCTCCTGAGCTCTATAAGATAACTTAAAAACTTGGCCTGTATTACCTTCCACTCTCAGGACACCAATTATTAACCATTTGCTTGCTATATATGGATATACTGTATAGTATACCATTAGACTTGCACTCCTAATGTTATTTTTTCTGTTTATTCTGCAAAACAGTAACATTTTATATGTGTAAGGTTTATATGAAAATGAACCGTGCTGTGTTATATTTCCTTTTGCATGATAAATAGCAGAATGATCTAAATTACCTAATATAATTAGAAAGCAATTAGAAACTCTACCAGGCATCGACCCAGTATATATATTTTTTGGAGACAGAAGAAACCAGCCCAGCTTGGCACTTTCCTTAATGGCTATTCTTTTCCAGGCAGGAAAATAAGCACTAGATTTTTTTTTATTTTTTTGGATGTGACAATTCCTTTGGTGAAATGCATGAGGGGGGGTTAATATAGTCATTTCATTTGTATGCCAAGTTCATGGTGTTACTTTTAGTAAAGGTTTAAAATTTGAGTTAAATACTTCAGGATGTCTACAAGGTCTCTCTTAATTTAAGCGGTTCAATGACATTACATATTTAGTACACTATTTCCATAAATGGGTTTGCAATCAGCTGTTTAGAAGTTGCTTCCCTTTTGGGAAATAAGACATTTGTATTGCATCAATTAAGAAAAATGTCAGCATTTCCGTGTAGGCAGACATGGTAGTTCATTAGCAGAATGCAGCTTGATGTTAAACAAAGCTCCTATCAATATCCGGTATAATTAACACAATCGTACGAGCTGTTTATGACTTTACTACCAGTGGGCAACCGAACATGGCAATTCTCACCATTTCTTAACTCCTGGCGTGAAACCACAAGAGACTGCCACTGCGCCTTAGACTACGACCCCTGACCCGCTCACTTTCTTTATTCAATATTACTACTTTTGCTCAGTTAATGAACTTTGTACACGGTTAAAAAGATGTCAGCACAGTGAAATCATAAGACCTGCTGTGAAAATCTCCATTGTTTCTAGAGGTCTAATTGACCTTTCACATCCTAGAAAAGCAGAGAAATCAATATGCTTACTTAGTCACTCTCTTGTATTATTAACATGTTAAATATTGCTCCCCAGTCCTTGGCACCTAAACAACCTAACATGTACAGAAATGACTTCTCATTAATAATCATAATATTAATCACTGTTGCCCAGAACTAGAATCTGGCTGCGAAATCTCTCAGTGGAAATTGCTATAATCTTTCAAACTACAGGAACAAGTATTTTTTTTTTCCGGTATAATTACTGCTGTCTTCATATTGAAAAATATCCCATTAAATGGCAGATTTTACTTACATAAATTGTGTTGATTAATTTTTAATTTCTAACATTTATATGGCATTGCATAAGTAAAGACCTTTGATAATTCTGAATGGCTATCAAAGCCATTATTAAAATAACCTGCATCTGTTCGAAGACTCATTTAGCTACGAACAAGGCAAACTATTCATTAGCAACTTCTGTTACAGACCCCCAAAACAATTAAATTCAGTACAGTTCCACTTTATCACAAAGTTCATTTTCTCCTTTGTCAAGCAAGATTGTTTGCATTTAAGAAGCAGGAAGAGGTTGGAAAACCAAATAGTAGGCACCAAACATTACTTATAGGTGATGCATCATGATGTCTCTGTTTACAATGAATGGCTTCTTTAAGTAGTGGACGGAATGACTTAAGATGTAATAACTTATTTCAGACAGTAGTAAATATACTTTATTACTGCATGACTCATGAGAATTGTATAAATCCTCATTTTTTGTAACTGAAATGTAATACATGATACGTGATCTTCACTTTGGAGTGGATGATGTGTGAAGGGGCCCAACATTAAACTGGGTGTAGAGGAATTATATTTTGGCTAGCGGATAAATGACCGCTACTCTTTTCTGGAAAGTTTTATAATAAATTGCAGCTTATATCATACCTTTGAGCTGGTGAGACTTTGGCAACAAGGATAGTAAATAAAAAATTGAAGTTCATTCCATTGGGAATTTTTCAAAACTTAATTTATGTGCAACGATGGGAAACATTTTCTGAGCAAGTAGAATTTTATACTTTGCCCTACTGATTGAAACAAAAGTAGTGATGGAAGATATCATTAAAGGTAATCTGTCACCAGATTTGGCGACTATAAGCTGTGGCAAACACCAGTGGGCTCTTATATACAGCATTCTAATATGCTGTATATAAAATCCTAAACCGCTGTGTAGAACATAAAAATCGCTTGATAATACTCACCTAAAGGGTGGTGCGGTGCAGACTGGTCAAATGGGTGGCTTTGTTCTCTGGTACTGGCACCTCCTCTTTCGACCATCTTTGTCCTCTTTCTTCTGAAGTCTGGGTGCATGACGCATCCTACGTCATCCACACGATCCGGCATTGAGGTCCTGCGTAGGTGCACTTTGATCTGCCCTGAGCAGGGCAGATCAAAGTATTGTAGTGTGCCTGAGCAGGACCTCAATGCCAGATAGTGTGAATGACATAGGATGCATCATACACCCAGGCTTCAGAAGAAGGAGAACAAAGATGGCCGAAAGAGGAGGCGCCGGTACCAGAAAACGGAGACACCCAACCAACCAGTCTGCAACTGCACTGCCCTTTAGGTGAGTATTATAAAGGGATTTTTATGTTCTACACTGTGGCCTGGGCTCTTATATACAGCATGTTAGAATGATGTATATAAGAGCCCACTGATGGTGGCCGCAGCTTATAGGCCCCAAATATGGTGACAAGTTCCCTTTAATACTACAGTTTGTTGCACTATTTCAACTCTTTCCAAATAGTTTCGCAACTCTGTTTGCCTTGTCTTTTAAAATAATTCTACCCAATGACAGAACTTACATATTTTTTAAACTCATATTACTAAAGATATTTATTAGATCAACGCAATCAGCCATTACATTTTACGATGGTAACAACATCCATAAAATCATAGTAGGGATCCTTTCCCTGAATTCTTAAGTGTTTGCGCCAAACAATTTTCAACGCAATAATAGCTGCACAAGGAATAGATCTGGATCACTAAAATAGACTCCAGCTTCATAAAGTCAATCAATTATGTATTTCAAGCCATGGACATGTATACATTTGTGAGACAATTAAATATTTCCAATGACTTTTTCAATTTAGGTCATTGATATTTAAAGGGAGTATTTAATCATAAATGACAATTTTGAATCCATGTTTTATGCTAAACATATTTTTAAAGAATATATTTTTTCATGTCATTATTTATTAAAAACTGTCCTGAATTCAGTATTTACTCTGCTACCGATCCTTTCAATAGGTTGAAATAACCTGTTCTATAAAGATCTTATTACACAACTCATCAGGTCTTATTCCAATACTGTATATCCACCAGTCCCTCATCTGTCCTGCCATAGAGCTATCATCTTCTTTCGACCGGTCAATTCTTAAGTAGCATTATTGGTGTCTCCGGTACTTGGCATCTTTGAGATCTCCAGTACTGACTACTTGCTAATATGTCATAACATTGCAGGGTGACACATGTAATGATTTTGTTTTATTATACAATTACTTCTACCACCTATTCAGCTCATCAGGTACTGATGATGTTACTGACGACTCAATCAAGCTGAAGAAAACAGCCGAAACAGAGTGAGAATGTGTGAAAGGACAGTTGAAGGCTGGGTGAGCCCAATTTTTTTTTTGTCTTACCTATGCAAATTATACTCTTAGGTATGGAGAGATATTAGAGTATTATAAAACAAATTCAATTGTCATTGAGTACATTCAATGCAAATCGAATTTCCCACTCAATATTGATTGAGTCTGTCAAATTAGAATTTTGACAGATTCAATCATTTTACTCCTAGGTCTTGAGTCATGGATAGGCATAATTTTGCCTTCAACCACATCCATTAGATTGGTGACAAGTGCCGCTCAATGTCTTGCAAGTGTAAATTATATTGAACTTATTAAAGTATTATAAGGCCCCGGTAATTCTTGGAAAACCAGTTTAGGTTAGTAGAACTTGAGATATTTTATTGTCTTTTGGAATTCAGTCACTGGAAATCTCTTTTTAAGAGCAGTGGCTACTATATTTTATAGCATGAACATTTTTATGTAGGCTTTTGTCACTTTGTAAAATGAAATACTAATATAGAAATTCTTTGCCATTCAATCATTATGTTAGGTATAGGTAAAAAAAATGATTTGTATTATACTTGCTTCTTAGAAATTGCTTCCACTCATTGCGCAGCCCCCAGTGATCCCAAGACCAAGGATCTAGAACCTTCCTGAACCCCATCCTAAAGAGGAGAGGAGGGTGCATTCAAGTCATGAAATAGCTAAAGTGGTATTCCACTTCTTTAACATTGATGGGTTAGCCTTAGGATAGATCATTAATATCTTATTGACTGGGGTCCACTAGTGCAAGGGGCGGCGGCGGCGGCAACAGGCAGCCAGAAATTCTCAGTTCTGAAGCAGCCCCATCTTCTGATAGTGGCCGAGGCCAGGTAATGCACATCCGCCTCTCATTCAAATCAATAGTAGTGAATGTACATACCCAGCTACGGCCAATATCAGAAGATGGGGCAGCTCTGGAACTGAGCATTTCCAGCCACAGGTTACTGTCACTGTCACTGGCACTGAGAACTGCTGATCGGTGGTGTTATCGGATGTCAGATAATGTACCGCCCCCGGTAGACCTCTGATGTCACAGTTGTGTATCCGAGTGGCGATGTGGCCATATTGGGTGCCTGCAACAAGCTTTTGTAATGGGGATTTAAAAATAATATTAAAAAGGGCGAAAAAAATAAAATAAATAAAAAGTTTGTAATGCCAGTTGGGATGTTCAGCTTTGGTATAGCCGGGCACTGCTGGAGGACCCTAGGAGTTAGGTGGGGATGCACAGCAGTAGGGAGTTATCCCCTCACCCCCCCCAATAGGGCTGGTTCTTGGGGATGTTAAGGTATGGATGGTGCAGCAGAGAATAATTCCCCCAGAGACAGGACAGGGAGCTTTTACCTTTCACTGGAGCTCTGCAGAACCTTCCAGAGTATTTCTCACAGCCGTTACAAGGATGGTGGTCTTTCCTGCCCTTATGAGAGTTTAACTTCTCTACTGTGTGGTGGTAGTGTATTTCTCCTGCCACTTCCAGTTCCCTATCTGGGAATAGGTGTTTTGAAGTTCTGGGATTTTCAAGACAAAAACAATCTGGATCTTTAATCTCTTCTGACGAGCAGGCAACTTGAATCCTTAAGGAAAACTCACTATTTCTTTTAGAAGTTTCCAAACTGAAACATGTCACTGTGCTCCCAGGCAATTTATTGCTTTTTATAAAAAGGCTAATAGCAGTCTCTCAGTTTGCCACTGACCTTGGAAGTCCTGGTGCCCTAGGGACTGATACACTGCCAATGTGTAGCTGGCCCCTCCAGAGGTTTTAGCAGTTACCTCAGGACAGGACCGTCTCCATATAACACTCCTCACTTCACCCTGGCTCCAACTACAACTCTGAATCTACCTCACACCTAAGCTCCTCCTCTATTTCCTTCTAGGGCTCACACTTAAGCGTTGTTTTTTTCTCAAGTGAACAGCCACAGTAAGGGAGTGTGGGCAAATGTGTGTTTGTAGCAAACAACAGAGAAAGACAAATCTCATTAAAGCTAACAATACATGTTATGCACATTGAAATACACGTGTAGCTATTATTTGTGGCGACTAGGCATAGGGCACCACAATAAGAAATTGATTACCTAGTCTAAGGATAGGCCATCAATTTTAAAGTTGTGGAGAGCACCTAAGTATGGTGATTGAAGCACAAAGTTATGTGTACTTTGAATCAAAGAGACCTTTTTGTCAGATAGCTGCTTTAATTTTTCACTAGTGTTTGCATTGATTGCTGACTTCAACCTCTTAGTGCCTAACTTGTGATGTACTTCTTTGATACATACTTTTGACATGTTAAGCTCCAGCCCTGGTCATTCCTGGGAATGTATGTATTTAACCCCTTCACCACCGGACGATTTTCCATTTTTCCGTTTGTTTTTTATTTTTTGTGCTGCCCTTCTTCCGAGAGCCATAAGGTTTTAATCTTTCCGTCAATCTTGCCATATAAAGGTTTGTTTTTTGTGGAACGAGCTGTACTTTTAAATGAAATCATGAGTTTTACCATACAGTGTACTGGAAAATAGCAAATAAATTTCAAGTGTGGAAAAACTGCAAAAAAAAGTGTGATCACACAATAGTTATTGGGATATTTTATTCACAATGTTCACCATATGGTAAAACTGATGTATTGATGTGATGTCTCAGTTCGGTATGAGTTTGTAGACACCAAACATGTATAGGTTTAGTTTTACCTAAGGGGTTAAAAAAATTCACAAGTTTGTCCAAAAAAAGGCGCACTTTTAGCATTCTCATTTTTTGGGATCTATGGCTCAGTGACAGCTTATTTTTTGCGTCTCGCCATTTTTAATGGTACTATTTTTGCGCAGATGCTACGTTTTGATTGCCTGTTATTGCATTTTTGCACAAAATTTGCAGCGACCAAAAAACAAAATTTTGGAATTTGGAATTTTTTTGCTGCTGCGCCATTTACTGATCAGATTAATTGTTTTTATATTTTGATAGATCGGGCATTTCTAAATGTGGTGATACCAAATATGTGTATATTTTTTTTAACCCTTTAATTTTCAATGGGCTGGATAGGGGGTGATTTGCACTTATACTTTTTTTTTTTTTTTTATTTTTTGAACCTTTTTTTTTTTTTTTTAATTTTACTAGGTCATCGCAGACTGCCCACAGCAACCTCTGGGGATTAACCTCACATGATCCATGACCTACCCAGTACGTCATGTGTCGTGAAGAGGTTATGTATTTGTATGTATTTATTTTATTTCATTGCAAAGTAATAATACAATTCTAGGACATCATGTGTATAATAGCATCACCTATAACATATTTCTTGCAAACTCTATTCTTTACTTACAGCATATGTCGATGTGTGAAAATTTAACAGCACGTCATAGTCTGTCTTTGACTTAGTGATGGCTTGCCGGCTTTCTCTATGAATGGACACAACTTGTTACATTATATGCATAGCAAAACACTTCTAGTGTCATAAAAAAAATAATAACTAGAATATTTGTATGTTCTGGACTCAAAAAATATATACTAATGTACATACAGCTTTTCTAAAGTTCCATGAACATATTAACCGAAGAATGAATATTTGTTTGAAATAACAACATGTTTTAAAGAACTCAACTTATCCAAATGTAGGAATATTTCAGGCTTACTTTACTACTCCATTGATGAGAAATATTGAGACATATTTTCCTCCTTAAAGGGTTATTCTTCTGACAGGTGGCTGAATGTCTTAAAGGCAGTGGGCTCACCAAAAGGATCTGATATTTTAAAGGAATTTCTATGGCTTAATGGAAGGCAGGTAATGGCCTCAAAGGAGAAGAAATAGCAGAGTGATGACCATATATTAATGACTATTTCTTTAATAATCTACAGTGTGTCCACCCATATCCTGTCCACCGCCATTAACTTGAGAATGGCGGCAGCTATGGAAGTGGTATCTAGGTATAGTAAAGTAGCCATGCGCTACACAATGAAACCACCTATAGCACCACCTGGTGGAAAACAACGGAGTTAGCATTTTTATTTCAAAAACGGAACGAGAGAGAGAAAAAAAGTGAATTACGAAGTTCTAGGGCATCATCAATTCAATACGAATCAACACATTGTATACAGAAATGCTATGATTAGAAGATGTAAAACTCACAAGGCTGCGGACGTGAAGCGATACCTCATGGAGACCTTCCTACAAGTCATTGAGTATGGTGGCTGCGTGGAGTGGCGGTGGACAGGATATGGGTGGACACACTGTATATGAGTTATAGAAAAAACCAAGCTCAATGAGCTAATAATCCAAGCAGGTCAAAATCTGATACATTTCTTTTAACAGCAAAAAAAAAATACAGTAGAGTTAAGGTATGAATACACTTTATTCAGGACTTTATTCAGGACTGTCAGTTTCCCCTATTTGACCTCACCAATCAACGAAGGCTGCCAATTAGAGCTAATCTGGTCGCTTTTCATAATCTCGATCCATTGTCCAGATCAGTAGTCTATGGCTAAGTTGGTTGATGTCATCTGTGCAGCTTATCATAAACAAAGCCTGGTATCCCAGAAGATAAGGAAATTTGCGCAGATCCTTCCTATGGCTAGGTACTATTGGCATGGACAATTGCGAGGAATTCGTTTGGTCCTACTACCAATGTATTTAGGTATGTTAAACAGCTGTCAATGAGTAACGTCATAGAGGAAAAAACATCTGCTTTCATTATTCAGAGAGGTGGGGTGACAGGAAACGATAAGGGGAGATCAAGCCTTTTATCATATTTTTTTTTTCAAAATAATATTCAAAAGGAACAAAATGTGTTGTGCCTTTTCTTATAACTAGAAATTAGTGGACTCAAATTTTAAAGTTCAGTGTTTGTACTGAACACATACTTTACAAAAAAAAAATCAGTATTCGAGTTTGGCGTTCAAGTGCTTTATGTATGCAAACCACTGAAGTGAGCATTGCTGTGCTCGGGTACACTCAGTGATCGGCCCAGTGCAAGCTACATGCAGTGTTTAAATGGCTCGCATTGGGGTAACAAGAGCGCTATCAGATATAGACAAAGAGAGAATCAAGCTCACCGATCAGCTGAAGGATGGTTATGAAAATGTCCTGCGCACGGAATTGTCTGGCCACCAGGTAATAGGATTAGAAAAGGAGATTCAGCGCTGTCCAATCAATAAAACTCCACTTTATTTAGGTTTTCCTACTACAATCCAGCATACACAGCTAATGATACAGAGGTCAGTGAGAACTATGCGTTCCGACGCTAAGTCTTAATCATGTTAAGATCTAGCGTTGAAACGCATAGTTCTCATTGACCTCTGTATCATGAGCTGTATATGCTGGATTTTAAGAAAACCTAAATAAAGTGGCGTTTTATTGATTGGACCGTGCTGGATCTCCTTTTCTAACGCTATCAGATATGTTATGTACAAAAAAAAGTAAAATCTGCACCCCCCAGATGTGTTCTGTTTATGGCTGGCAGTATGTGGGCAGAGAGCTGAACTGACCAACTAGTGACGTCCTTTGGGGTTCAAGTCAAGTCCGAGTCCAGAACAGAACTTTATCTAAAGTCCGGCTGAACCCACACAACCCAAATTTACACGGGTCTGTTCATCTCTAGTTATAACGCCTTACTGGACCCGTCATTATATTTCCCCACCCGTTAAAATTTGGTGCAGGGATAACATTTTTCGTACACAACCCATATAACCAATGTCAGTAGCACAGACTTATGGCAGACTCAAAACTTTTCCTCATATACAGATATCATGTAATGTTTACTGGTTTTTAACTGTTAATTCTAATTTATTTTCTTTAATAAAACTGCTTTATATGAAACCTGTACAAAACATAATGACAATAATAGCATACGTAAAATGTGCTACTTTGTATGTTTTCTCTAGCTGAAGTTACTGCTTAAGGATATGCACTTTTTAGCGGAGACAGAGGAAATGTGTTTTAGTTAAGGCTGTGATGTGGAAGCCCTCAGAGCTTTGATTAGCCCACCAATTATCTATTTATACAGATGTTCTGTGAAACTGGATTTAATCTTCTTCTTCTGCCCTCTGACTCACCTTTGCCTTAAGAATTCTCTGCAAAGTAGTGTTGAATTGCATTTGCAAACTGTATTAAATTCAATAGAATATCTCTTTTCACATTGTCTCAAGAGAATTTATGGTAATTTTCTAGTCTAAAAATGAAAACATCGGGTTGAATATAACATGGACAAATTCCTTACCATTGAAATCTTGTGAATAGTAGTCTTATTATTTAAAAGATAAAAAAATAAATCCGGATACTCAGCTATACAGACTCTCCAAAACAATGCAGAAAAATAAGGTTATTATAGCTGAACAGAGAATTAATGACGCAAACATTGAGGAGATAATTATTAAATATGATGTCTAATCTTATTAGTTTTTTCTCTAGTCTTTCTCTTTTGTGATTTCATTCTCTTGGGCAAATTTATAAACACAATGGTGCTTATGCACAAAAAACATTCTAAAATAAAGTGTTGGTTATACTAACCAATTAGCTTCCAACTTTGATTTTTAATCTTGGTATGGAAGTTTGAAAGCCAAAAAACAGAGTTCCAACTTTCTTCTTATTAGTAAGCAATTCCTCTAAATTAGTATCCAAACAAGTGGCTTTGGAGTTTCAGGTCCTCTACATTTGTTCCCTTCCAAGCCCTATTGTCTGCTCCAAGGGAAATGTTCCTTTTACTGGTTCTCCAATATTCAACTATCATCCACATTGTATTCCAGCTTAAAGGGAATCTGTCACATTCATAAACACTATTTATTTGGAGATATATGATTAATATACAAGTAAATAGCATTTGAATCTACCATAGCTAATTTAGTGAAGCAGTGGCTACAGGGAGAAAATTAAGCTATATTTTCCCTGCTGCCGCTCATTCAGTTATACTGGTGGTGCAAGGGGGCTGTAACAGTCAGGGCTGACCATACAGTGAGTGTGGCTGTAATCACTCCCTGATGCTTTGATTAGCACAGACTTTCAAAGTGCTAGCAAGTGACTACAACACGTGGTTTGATAAGCAGTGGCTGTAATAGCTCCCTGCACTGCCCTGATGACTAAAAGCAAGAGGTTGAAGGGACACTAAAGGCCCCGTTACACGCTAAGATATATCGGGCGATATGTCGTCGGGGTCACGGATTCCGTGACGCACATCCGGCATCGTTTGACATATCGTAGCGTGTGACAGCTCCGAGCGACTGTTAATGAGCAAAAATACTCACCTTATCCTTGCTTGTTGACACATCGTTAAAATATCGGTCACATTCCTGGATGCAGGTTGTCGTTCCTGAGGCAGCACACATCGCTCCGTGTGACACCTCGGGAACGACGAACACAGCTTACCTGCATCCCGCCGGCAATGAGGAAGGAAGGAGGTGGGCGGGATGTTACGTCCCGCTCATCTCTGCCCCTCTGCTTCTGTTGGGCGGCCACTGTGTGACGTCACTGTGATGCCGAACGTTCCCTCCCCCTTCAGGAAAATAATGTTCGCCGCCCACAGCGAGGTCGTTTGGGAGATAAGTGCATGTGACAGTGGTGACCAACTTTGTGCGTCACGGGCAACAAATTGCCCGTGACGCACAAACGATGAGGGCGGGTGTGATCGCACATGCGATCGCGCGATAAATCGATGCGTGTAACGGGGCCTTAAAGCTTAATGTTTTCTGTTTCCTCTGCTCTGGTAAGGGCTAAATACTATTTATCTGTATAACACCTCTATATTTGCAGGAAAATAGCATTTGTGGACACAACATGATCTCTTGAAAGAAGTTATTAAACCTATGTAGGCCCTCCTCTTACAGGAGGTACATAAATATAAAGCTATTTCTCAGTGCTACAGAATACGAGATTCTTCAAGTGAGGCCTTTCACTCATTTAATTTGACTTGGGAATGAGAACTTGGTAGACAATTTTACTCTGAACTGTGAGAACAGGCTTTTATAAGCGTTTACATGCTCCCTGTGACTTGTTGGACCAATACTGTAGCATAAATTAATAAAAATGATTATTGCTCACTCTGGTAGAAAGGTGTGAAAACACAGAGTGCAGGGCAGTAGGCAGTGTATGGGGCTGCATAGCCATGGACCAGTCAGTGCCCAATGTTGACCCTTGTTCACTTATCAAGATATTTACAAATTGCATATAAGCATCAGAATTGGACCACAGTAGAAGGTAGTCTGTTCTTCACACAATGATTTTTTTTACTTTTTGTCTTTTCCTTGCTACATGGCTAGAAATAGATTGCAATAGGAGAAGAAGGCAAGCTAGTGAAGAGTGTGATGACCTAGGCAATGTTTTGAATGGTTGTTTTATTTACATGGCTGTTACTTTGACATGTGCTACCTAAATGCAAATTGTAGCAGACCACATAGGCCCCTTCAAGGCAACAGCAATAGTATTTCATAAAGGCTGAGACCTCTTTTGGTAACATAATGCACCCTGCCACAATACAAAGTTTGTGAACATGACATATAGATCAAGATTTTTACCTTGTCTTTAAGGTCCTTAAATCAGCCATTAATTTAGGGGATTTTAATTTTATGATTGATTAGCATTAGTGATGCGTGAGCACTACCATGCTCGTGTCCTTGGTACTTGTAGCTTGCAGTTGGATGCTCTGATGGCGCCACTCAAGTACCCAAGTAGAATGTAAGTCAATCGGGAAATCAAGCATTTTTTCGGGAAATCTTATAGAAAATGATTGAGTTCCCCATTGATTTCCATTGTACTTGGGTATTCAAGTCATGCCCATACGAGCATTATCGGCTTGTTACAAGTAACTGAGCATGGTAGTGCTTGCTCATCACTAATCAGTATATATGGCATCCAATTTCTCATAACAGTTGGATACATCTTTAGGTTGGCACATAGAATCAATGATATCCAACATTCTTGATAATTCTTTTTTTTTTTTAAGCTGGTGAGGTTTTGCCACTTATCTCTGGATAGCTTAAGCTAAGAGAAAAGATAAACAAGTATATATCTGTATATATTATCTGAAACATATTTTATCTTGACTAGAAGCCATATAAAATCTATATTTTGCTTGAAATAATTAGATTAATTGCTATTATATTTGTTCATAAAAGCCTTTTTTGTTAAAATGTAACTAAATAATCTGACCCGGCTAAGTAAAAATTAATGAACCCTGTTGTGATATTTTAAAAGCTTGTTTTACTTGATCATTTTATTTAATTTACTCTTTACAGAATTCCATAGAATTTCTGTAATATCGGTAATGGTGTACAATACGCTATCAATTGATTTTACCTTTTAATTTGATTCTCTTGTTTGAAAGAATCAGAAATTCAGTTTATAGAAGGGCTTATTCTGTCAGTCCTTTCTGCCAATTTAATCTTTAGTTTTGCCTTTTGAAATTCTGCAGGTGCCCATATCCTGCTGGTTGGCCAAGTGCAAACCTCCCACTGGGATTTTTACTCAGCCAGGTGTCATGGCTGCTACACACTGAATGACAAACACTAAGTAGAACCTGTCACACGAATATTTGCATTATGGGCTTTGCTTAAGAGTCGATGTGTTATAGGATGGCATTGAAGACCTTATAATAGTGACTACGCATTTCCTATACTCCAATATCTCTAAAACTAACTTCCAACCCACAAGTCATACCGGCCTCCTGCAGGAAAGACTAATAACTCTATAACTCTAGTGCCTATATCTCTGTACACCTTTTACCATAAAGCAAGTATTGTCTTTGATTGTCCATCAAACCTAATCCACTCTCAGTGGGATACTAGTTAGCATAATTGCTCTAAGGAAACCAAAAA
The DNA here is from genome assembly GCF_048569485.1 of Anomaloglossus baeobatrachus. Lineage (NCBI taxonomy): Eukaryota > Metazoa > Chordata > Amphibia > Anura > Aromobatidae > Anomaloglossus > Anomaloglossus baeobatrachus. The sequence continues at coordinate 537,014,315 of NC_134355.1, forward strand.
AAGGCATTATGTTTCCTTGTCTCTCTCTGGCTCTTATTTTCATAAATGACGCCGGCCATTTTGATGGAAAGGTCACTGTATTTATCAAGCTAATCCAACATTTATGGATTTGTTCCTTCACCCCCCTCCCCCATGCAAAAAAATATTTCAGCCTTGTGTGTTTTCATCCTTTTGTGTAACACGAAGGTCCTGTCCAAAGCGCAAAGAAATCTTTGTAATAACCGCCATTAGCATTATATCAAATCAAAAGAGACTCTTGGCTAATATTGAAATTGTTACAATTTGGAACTTTTAGCACTTCTACTCCTGCTGTTTTAAATTATGTAATTTACTGTACATATTCACACATGCTACTTTTATATGTCATTAACTGTAGAAGAAAGTTTGGAGCTTCTGCTACAGTATATGCTCGAGGTATTATTTTTATTCTACTGGTGGAACACAAGAATGCATTCTGTCAACTATATTAAAGAGTTAGAAAAATGTTCATTGTGATAAGATTTCTAAAAGAACTCCCCGTGGACATAAAAAGACCATTTTTTTAAATCATGAATTTAACTGATATCTATACCCATAGCATTGAAATGAAAAACTTAGGAAGAATTTTGTATTGTTTAGGTTCCTTGCGAAACAACAGACCTTCACAGCAGTCTACTCTACATAAATATAATACCTTTATCCGTATTCCAGCTTAGTTCTTCAGGTAGATAAAATATAAAAAATAAAGGTAGATAGCAACAGAATAAAAGATGGTTAGATATGAAACAAGGAGAGAGGAGATAATGCACCATGAAGATGAATAGACATACAGACAAATAGCTTGACAGATACATTGACAGCTAGATATAAAAAAAAAGTATTCCCCACTTACAGTTATCAAACCATGTCTCTTATTTGATATAATAATAGTTTTATTACAGAATTTATTTAAATAGAAAAGTTAGCCAACACCATTATGCAAAAACACAGCCAGGTTTCACTTTTAAAAATCTATTATATATCGAACCTTACCCTGAAAGTGATGTAGTCAACAAAAGTTCCCCTATTACATTTATATCACTGGTATAAATAATTCCAGAAGAGATAGGAAAAATATATAAAGAGATAAGCTCACCACACACATCAGCTGTTAGTTGAGCGGTCATGCGCCAAACCTTTTTCTCTCCTGACTGCTTGATTCATAGGACATCTAGGAGACAGAGGATGCCATTATCCACTCTTGGTGGCTTATCTACACTCCAAAAAATAAAATTGACCATTGAAATTTATCAGTCTTGTTCCTTCTTTCACTCAAAATCATTGGTAGGGGAACAGTTGAATGGCTGATCTTGCTAAAATCTGAAAGTTGAGTTGACTTTTAATAACTATGTTTGTGGGTATTTAAAGAGGTTTTCCCATCAATAAAGTGCATTTTAATCAATAGATCTTGAAATAATAATAAGTTCCACAATTGGATGAGTTTAAAAAAATATATTTATATGCTGAGATAATCTTATAAATGTTCCCCTGCTATGTACTGTGTAATGGCTGTGTCTGACCCTACAGGGACATGGTCTGATTTTACCACATCTTGTGGGTCAGGGAGGAAGCAAAAAATCAAATAGACATTATAGCATGGAATTGCAAATGATTCTTTGTTGAAACATTATTTAAAAACAATCTGGATAGTGTTTTACCTCACAAAAAAATCAGCTGTGATCTCTTGTTGTAATGTCTATATACTCTTGTGTGTCCTCCCCAGCCCAGAAACTATGATATGATCAGACCATATCCTTGTAAAGTCAGACACGACCATTACACAGTACATAGGAGGGCTACATATATAAGATTTTCTCGCACTGGAACATTTTTTCTAAACACACCCAATTGTGAAGATTATTATTATTCCGAGATCTATAGATTGAAATGAACTTTAAAATTAACTTTTTTTGTGGGAAAAAAATCAAGTTCTAAAATGTCTGGAACCTTACAGTGTATTTGTTTTATGTTCTTGTATTGCTTTGTTAATTTCCATAACACTTCACAGACGTTATCAACAATGTCAACATTATGGCTCGCAATCTAAATTACCTATCAGTATGTCTTAGGAGTGGGTGAGGAAACCGGAATACAGAGAGGAAACCAATACGATACAAGGAGAACATACAAACTCCTTGAGGATGTTGTCCTTAGTAGGAGAAGCCTGGATGCCAGTACTGCAGGACTACAGTGCAAACCACTAAGCCACGGCACTGCCCCAGTTAGGGCCATTATTTCTAACAGTGATCCAAAGTGATGTACTCCAACAGCTATTCTATGGTGATGTAACAGCTTATCAGTAAACTTACAAAATATCCCTGAAGGACAAAAGGTCACGTCAGCCTCAGTTAAAAGTAAGTGTTCACATGACTGCTGACCACTGCATTTCACAATAAAGTAAAATATTGAGAACCACAGAAAACCAAAGATAATCTTAAATAAGGGCTCATCTTTAATATAAAAAAAAAGTCTCAAAAAGCCAGCTCTATTCACCAGAAAGATGGTCTGCAGTCACTCTGCAGAGCGGAAGAGTCTATGCGCTGCTGTGCAAGAAAAGACAATGAGGGAGAGCATCATGTGCTTCATTCTCAGAATCATTGAGGATCCCAAATGTGGGTCCCCTTCACCTTCACATAAAGTGAAGGTGTATCATTACCATGTCCATAATTTGCTGATATCTATGTGAATGGAGTTCGAACCTGAGAAATCTCTTGCCAGAGGTGTCTTTCAGTTGACTGGGTAACAATTTTTTTTTTCATTTTCTGTTGCATGAGGTTTTAGAACTTTTTTCTATATATTTCTGCATTGCTGATTTTAAATCTGAAATCCGTTTTTTTGGTGCATGTTCTAGTTATTTTGGCAATTTTAATTTCTTTTTGTTACAGTTTATGGCATGCATTGGTTTTTAAATTGGAGTTAAAGGGCAACGACTATTGGATTGATCATAACTACAAGGCAATTAAAGAGGACCTGTCATGCTTTGGTGTGTATCTTGCATATAGGATCATGTACAGTAGCATAAGGAGTAGAGATGAGCAAACCAATCGCAGTTCGGCTCGAGGTCGGTTCGCCGAACGGAGGTCCCGTTCGAGTTCGGTTCGTCGAACCGAACTCAAACCAATAGGCTATAATGGGAGGCAATCACAAACACATAAAAATGCATGATAAATGTACACAAACAGTTAATAAACATTGCCATAACACTTACCGGTCCCCGCGATCCCTCCTGCACTCTGTCTCCTGCCGCTATTCCATCCGATGATCGCTGAATCCTCCCGGTGACCAGCACTACCAGCAGTGAAGCAGGACCTATCGTGACATCAAAATAGCCATGTGACCAGTCACGTGGCTATTATCTCATTGGCTACAGACTGGTCACATGACTATAACGCGTCATGTAGGACCTGCGAGTGCATCTCTCCGGTACACGGTGCACATTTGTGTATCGCCGTGTACCGGCGACATGCTCTAGCACACGGTCGACTCCCCGTTCCGTTAGGGACCGGCTGACACAGCCAGTCATTAACGGAGATCACCGTTGCCATAGCAACGCAGTTAGCGGTGACATCACCGCTAACCGCGGCTCCAGGAGCACCGTTGCTATGGTAACGCATCTGTCAGCGTTACCGCTGTTACCGCTAGCAGCACTGATCACTCACGGAGTGAAGGCTGCACGCTGCTTCTCGTACAGCTTTCACGGAATGAATGCTCCACGGGAAGCAGAGTCTTCCCCCATGCAGCAGTGATGTAGCAGAGCTGCATTTGTTGAACGAGAAAGACAGAAGAGCAGGATCGTGGAGGGCTGACAGGGGGTAATAAAGATGGAGTCTCTAATGTGTCTGTGTATTGGAGATTCTTAATGGCCGGGTCAAACGTGCCTGACATTAAGAATCTCTGGCTTAATACTGGCTAGTAAAACAAAGCCAGTATTAACTCATTACCCAACAAGCCACCCGGCTCCATGGCTGTTGGAAGAGTTGGATACAGCGCCAGATGATGGCGCTTCTATGAGAGCGCCATTTTCTGGGACGGCTGCGGACTGAAATTCGCAGCAGAGGCGCCCAGAAACCTCGGGCTAACCTGTGCTGCGGATTCCAATCCCCAGCTGCCTAGTTGTACCTGGCTGGACACCAAAATGGGGCGAAGCCCACGTCATTTGTTTTTTAATTATTTCATGAAATAAGTGAAATAATTAAAAAAAAACGGGCTTCCCTATATTTTTGGTTCCCAGCCGGGTACAAATAGGCAACTGGGGGTTGGAGGCAGCCCGTGGCTGCCTGCTGTACCTGGCTAGCATACAAAAATATGGCGAAGCCCACGTCATTTTTTTGGTGGGCAAAAAACTTCTGCATACAGTCCTGGATGGAGTATGCTGAGCCTTGTAGTTCTGCAGCTGCTGTCTGCTCTTCTCCATACAGACAGACAGCAGCTGCAGAACTACAAGGCTCAGCATACTCCATCCAGGACTGTATGCAGAAGTTTTTTGCCCCCTGAAAAAATTATGTGGGCTTTGCCATATTTTTGTATGCTAGCCAGGTACAGCAGGCAGGTACGGCTGCCCACAATCCCCAGTTGCCTATTTGTACCCGGCTGGGAACCAAAAATAAAGGGAAGCCCTTTTTTTATTATTTCATGAATTTCATGAAATAATTAGAAAACAAATGACGTAGGCTTCGCCCCATTTTTGTGTCCAGCCAGGTACAACTAGGCAGCTGGGGATTGGAATCCGCAGCACAGGTTGGCCTGAGCTTTCTGGGCCCCACTGCTGCGAATTGCAGTCTGCAGCCGCCTCAGAAAATGGCATTTTCATAGAAGCGCCATCTTCTGGTGCTGTATCCAACTCTTCCAGCACCTGCCTGCTATACCTGGCTAGCATACAAAAATATGGCGAAGCTCACGTCCTTTTTTTGCAGTTTTTTGGCAAATAAAATAAAAAATGCTTCCCTGGATTTTCCATTGCCAGTGAAGGTAACACCAAGCAGTGGGGGTTAGCAGCCAGTAGCTGCTTGGATTACCCTTAGCTAGCAATACAAAAAATGCAGCGGGAGCCCATATATATTTTTTTTAATTATTTATTTAAATAACTAAAAACAAAATGGGCTTCCCTGTATTTTGATTGCTGGACATCACAGTGCTGTAAAAATAAATCTTTAAAAAAATGACGTAGCGCTCCGCGGTATTTTTGATTCTCAGTGCAGATAAAGCAGACAGCTATGGGTTGCCACCCCCATCTGCCTGCCGTTACCTTGGTTGGCAATCAAAATACAGGAAAGCCCATTAATTTTTTCTATTTAAAAAATAGTTAAAAAAAAAAATGACGTTGGGTCCCCCCATTTTTGATAGCCAGCTAGGGTAAAGCAGATGGCTGCAGCCTGAAAACCACAGCTGGCAGCTTTACCGTGGTTGGGGATCAAATGTGGAGGTCCCCTCAGGCTCTTTTTTATAATTATTTTATAAATATTAATAATTACACAATAAAAGTAGGGTCCCCCCTAAATTGGATCACCAGCCAAGGTAAAGCGGACAGCTGTGGTCTGGTATTCTCAGGGTGGGAAGGTCCATAGTTATTGGGCCTTCACAGCCTAAAAATAGCAGGCCGCAGGCACCCCAGACGTGGCGCATCCACTAGATGCGCCAATCCTGGCGCTTCACCCCAGCTCATCCTGTGCCCTGGTGCAGTGGCAAACGGGGTAATAAATCGGGTTGATACTAGCTGTAAAGTCACCTGAGATCAAGCCCAGCAGTTTGTGATGTCATGGAGTCTATTAGATACCCAACATCATAAACTGTCAGTACTAACAAAAAAAAAAAATCGATAAAAGAAATTTATTTGAAAAATCAGTCCCCAAAACATTTCCTCTTTCACCAATTTATTGTAAGAAAAAAAATAAAGGGGTCCCACGATGACTCTGGACCGTCTAGAATATGGGGGGGAGACACTCAGGGAACGTATCCCCCATTTTTTAGGAGTGCGGACCCTTCATGTGAGGAGTGTGGGTGCAATCAATCTGCACTCACTCTCCCCGGGTCCACAGCAGCAGAGACCATGTCGTAATGGTTGCTACCAAAGCTGCAATGCCCTGCTCATGAGGTAAGGGCATGCCTAATCAGGAGAACTACTGTAGAGGAAGCTCTGCTAACTGGTATATAGGTGCTCAGAGGTAATAATAGATAAAATTAATGATTAACCTCGGCACTCTAAATCTCCCAGACTAAGTCAGTAAGTCACAACGGATAGTAATGCAAAATCACTCTTTATTGGTCCGTATTAAGAAAAATGTTTTTTTCAGTAGATACTGCTCCTATTTTACCTGATGAAAGCAATTCTACTGAAACGCGTTGTAATAATAGGAGTGCCTAATTAATAAAGTTTAAATAACTATCACCAGCAAATATCCTTATTGTGCTATATATAGACCGAAAGAATTATCCATGCTGTTTATAAACGGCAGATCAGAATAAGGCTACATTAACACGACCGATCCATTTTTGCGGTCTGCAAAAAACAGTCCGTTTTTTTTTCACGGGTGCATCCGTGTGGCATCCGTTTCCGTTCCGTAGACGGTCCGTATGTCATCTGTTTGTCATCCGTGTGCCTTCCGTTTTTTTTTGTGTACTGCAAAAAAACTGAAGGAGGGTAAATGCATAAATTTACCCAGGATTCATAGCTTCATCCTACATGAGGCGGTCACATGTTCACTCCAGTGCCATTTTCTACTGCTTTTCACAGCGTAGAGCACTCTGGTGATTTTCTTGTGCTTGTGCACTTCATATCAGTCTTTTCTGTCATTATAATGGCAGAAAGACACATAATGTCCCACTCTCCTGCATTTTGTAATTTTGCACCCTTTGGTGCCTTTCATGTGGCACTAAGGGGTGCTTAGCTTTGTATTTAGCCAAAAAAATGAAAAAAAAAATGACGTAGGGTTCCCCCTAGTTTTGTAGCCAGCTAGGGTAAAGCAGGCGGCTGCAGCCTGCAGACCACAGCTGGCAACCTCACCTTGGCTGGTAATCCAAAACTGAGAGCACCCCACGCTGTTATTTTAAATTAAATAAATAATTTTAAAAAAAAACACGTAGGGGTCCCCCCAAAATTGGATCACCAGCCAAGGTAAAGCAGACAGCTGGGGTCTGATATTCTCAGACTAGGGAGGTCCATGGTTATTGGACTCTCCCCAGCCTAAAAATAGCAGGCCTTAGCCGCCCCAGAAGTGGCGCATCCATTAGATGCGCCAATCCTGGTGCTTCGCCCCAGCTCATCCCGCGCCCTGGTGTGGTGGCAAACGGGGTAATATATGGGGTTAATACCAGATGTGTAATGTCACCTGGCATCAAGCTCTGGGGTTGGTGAGGTCAGGCGTCTATCAGATACCCAACATCACCAACCCAGTCAGTAATAAAAAAAAATAGACGACAAACACATTTTTATTTGAAAAAACACTCCCCAAAACATTCCGTCTTTAACCAATTTATTAGAAAGAAAAACAAATCCAGGTCTGGTGTAATCCAAGGGGTTGCCATGACGATCCACACTGTCCCAGTCAATGAAGAGCAGAATGTTCCCCATTGGCTGGGAGAGCAATGCAGTGACCTGAGCTAACATCAATGGGTCAGCCCAGGTCACTGCAGGGCATGACAAGTGCTGCTGTCAGCGAGGTACATTACCTGCGCTGATCTCCAGCACACTGACAGCACCTGTCACTGAGTTCAATGACCGCCGCCTTCACAGCCAAGTATCGCGAGAGGCCCGTGACGTCACCGCTAGTCAGTCTCGGGTCGGAAGCGAGAGAAGGTGATGTGACAAGCGGCGGCCATGGAGGACAGTGACAGCGCTGAGGTCGGGATGGCGGGACTTCATCACCGCAGGTAAGCCGAGCGGGACCATGTGTGCAGAGTGTGTGTGTGTGTGTGTACGTGTGTACATGCCGCAGGCAGGAGGGGGCGGAGCGAGCTGAGCGGGGAAGTGTGGGCTTCCTGCACGTAACTAGGATAAACATCGGGTTACTAACCAAAGCGCTTTGGTTGGATACCCGATGTTTATCTTGGTTACCAGCTTGTGGCAGGCTGCCAGCGATGGCTCCTGCACACTGTAGCTGTAAAAAGCCCTGCTTTTTGCTGCTAGAACCGTTCTCGAACGTATCTAGAACTATCGAGCTTTAGCAAAAAGCTCGAGTTCTAGTTTGATCTAGAACAGCCCCCAAAATCACTTGAGCCGCGAACTGGAGAACCTCGAACCGCGAACCGCGCTCAACTCTAATAAGGAGCACTATTTTTTAGTAGCATTAGTAGCAATTAGTACCATTAGTAGCATTAGCACATACATAGATACAATCTGCTGACAGAGACTCTTTAATATTTTATAAACATCCCTTTTACGTAATTATAGTTGTTTTGAAATGTAAAAAAATATATTTTTTGATAAAAACACCATTTTTTTTTTGTTTTTAGATTGTATCATGGCTTCCTTGACTAGGCATAAATGTAAGAATTGTCCAGACACCTTCTGTTATTTATGTGGCTGTTATACACTTCAACATCAAATGCACAATATTTCATCATTTGTGACACGTGCATATATTGGCTATTATCAAGTTCCCCTTTGAGATCAATTCAAGAATCAGGGTCTTCATATTGTGTCATAATTGTGAGGAAATGCTTTGTGACTGGACAAAAGGAAATTGCAAAGGAATGCCTTTTGGTATTCACATGGTTTGTCGTGAATCTAAGGACCACAGCAGTGACTGTTATTTCTATCTGATCTATACAAAGGGCACTGGCAAGAAAAAACAGCATATGATGGCACATCCACTCTGGCACACTCCCGGTTCCAGTTTTCAATGGTTTTATGTTTTGTAAAGACGAAGGAAGTGAACATGTTGATCAAGTGTATTTTGATAAGACGCATAAGGAAATTAATGTAGAATCTGAAGGGTCTTCTTCTGATGCCAATTAATCATTAACCCCTCAGCAGTGTACCCAATCTGAATTTAATGATTTTGTAAGAGATTTCGGTCTATCAAAGAAAGCAGCTGAGCTATTAGCCTCCAGGCTTCAAGAAAATAATGTACTGGTCAGCTAAAGTATCCCATTTCAGGAACCGTGAAGACATTTTTGTGGACTTTTTTCAGAAGACAAACGCTTGGTTTTCTGTCATGATGTCAGTAGTCTTCTCAGCCAGCTAGGTGTTACCACTTACAGTCCAACAGAATGGTGGCTATTTCTTGAGAGATCTAAACAGAGTAGGAAATGTATTCTCCTAAATAACGGTAATGTTTATGCAGTGGTTCCAATTAGTCATTCAGCTCATCTGTGGAAAGATTATAATGACATAAAAATTGTCCGCGGCTTACTGAAGTATGAGGAGCATAATTGTATCATTTCTGTAGATCTTAAAATGGTAAATCTCCTGCTGGGACAACAGAGATGTTTCATGAATAGTGATGAGCGAGCATGCTTGTCACTACTCGGTACTCGCACGAGTATCACTGTACTCGGGCTGCTCGGCGGGGACCGAGTAATCTCGCGATACTCGTGCTTTACTCGTGGTCTTCATTTCTGCATGTTGGCGCTCTTTTGAGAGCCAGCCCTCATGCAGGGATTGGCTGGCAGACCACTGCAATGCCACAGCCCTGTTAGTTGTGGAATTGCAGTGATTGGCCGGCCTGCACAGCGTCACCGAGCCTTTATATCGGCCGGCGCGCTGTGCTCTGCTCACAGCTATTCTGACAGTGAGTGTAGGGAGAGTGTCGCTGATTCAGGGAAAGCTTTGCGGCCCTTTATAGCTTTTTCAGTTGCAGGGCTGCAAACAGTGTGACCAAAAGTCCTTCTCAGGACTATTCTAGTTGTATACAGGCAGGCAGGGTATAGCCAGGTCGGAGTACAGTAGCAGAGTCCTTCTCAGGACTATTGTTGCTATATACAGGCAGGGTATAGCCAGGTCTGAATACAGGCTAGTGACCAAAAGAGTCCTTGTCAGGACTATTGTAGCAGTATACAGGCAGGCAGGCAGGCAGGGTAGTGGTGACCGTATACCAGCCTTCATATCTGGGGCTGGTGTACACAGTGTAAAACAGTCCAGATAGTGTCTGACTTGTCTGTACTGTAATTGTCGCTCCCCAAAAAAACCTGTTAGTAGGTTATTATTGCGTCCGTGCTTGGTTTTTAAAACCGCACGTGTGTGCCTGTTGGTGGCAGCGTACAGGTGCACTGGTGTGCGTTTACCAAACTATTATATAACGCACAAGTGTAGTGTATAATACACGTCAGTCAGCAGTGGCTGATAGTGTCAGAGTTCTTAATTTTTGCTCCTAAAACCTGTGTTAGGTTATTATTGCGTCCGTGCTTGGTTTTTAAAACCGCACGTGTGTGCCTGTTGGTGGCAGCGTACAGGTGCACTGGTGTGCGTTTACCAAACTATTATATAACGCACAAGTGTAGTGTATAATACACGTCAGTCAGCAGTGGCTGATAGTGTCAGAGTTCTTAATTTTTGCTGCTAAAACCTGTGTTAGGTTATTATTGCGTCCGTGCTTGGTTTTTAAAACCGCACGTGTGTGCCTGTTGGTGGCAGCGTACAGGTGCACTGGTGTGCGTTTACCAAACTATTATATAACGCACAAGTGTAGTGTATAATACACGTCAGTCAGCAGTGGCTGATAGTGTCAGAGTTCTTAATTTTTGCTCCTAAAACCTGTGTTAGGTTATTATTGCGTCCGTGCTTGGTTTTTAAAACCGCACGTGTGTGCCTGTTGGTGGCAGCGTACAGGTGCACTGGTGTGCGTTTACCAAACTATTATATAACGCACAAGTGTAGTGTATAATACACGTCAGTCAGCAGTGGCTGATAGTGTCAGAGTTCTTAATTTTTGCTCCTAAAACCTGTGTTAGGTTATTATTGCGTCCGTGCTTGGTTTTTAAAACCGCACGTGTGTGCCTGTTGGTGGCAGCGTACAGGTGCACTGGTGTGCGTTTACCAAACTATTATATAACGCACAAGTGTAGTGTATAATACACGTCAGTCAGCAGTGGCTGATAGTGTCAGAGTTCTTAATTTTTGCTCCTAAAACCTGTGTTAGGTTATTATTGCGTCCGTGCTTGGTTTTTAAAACCGCACGTGTGTGCCTGTTGGTGGCAGCGTACAGGTGCACTGGTGTGCGTTTACCAAACTATTATATAACGCACAAGTGTAGTGTATAATACACGTCAGTCAGCAGTGGCTGATAGTGTCAGAGTTCTTAATTTTTGCTCCTAAAACCTGTGTTAGGTTATTATTGCGTCCGTGCTTGGTTTTTAAAACCGCACGTGTGTGCCTGTTGGTGGCAGCGTACAGGTGCACTGGTGTGCGTTTACCAAACTATTATATAACGCACAAGTGTAGTGTATAATACACGTCAGTCAGCAGTGGCTGATAGTGTCAGAGTTCTTAATTTTTGCTCCTAAAACCTGTGTTAGGTTATTATTGCGTCCGTGCTTGGTTTTTAAAACCGCACGTGTGTGCCTGTTGGTGGCAGCGTACAGGTGCACTGGTGTGCGTTTACCAAACTATTATATAACGCACAAGTGTAGTGTATAATACACGTCAGTCAGCAGTGGCTGATAGTGTCAGAGTTCTTAATTTTTGCTCCTAAAACCTGTGTTAGGTTATTATTGCGTCCGTGCTTGGTTTTTAAAACCGCACGTGTGTGCCTGTTGGTGGCAGCGTACAGGTGCACTGGTGTGCAATTTCCAGAAACTTTGATATAACGCACAAGTAGTGAATATACACGTCAGCAGTGCACAGCATTGCAAAATGCGCAAGGGCATTGGCAAGGAACAAGGAAGTGGACGTGATGGTGGTGCAGGCAGAGGCCGAGGTCGTGGGCAAGCTCTAATTTCGCCACAACAAAGGGCCACATCTAGTCGCTCGCACGTCCTGTCCCAAATTCTTGGGGACCGCAGCAGTACACCGCTCTTGAACCAAGACCAGTGTCAACAGGTTGTTAGTTGGATAGCGGATAATGCTTCCAGTCAGATTGGCACCACCACAAACACTCTGTCTTCCACACGGTCAAGTGTCAGTAGCCGTGATACTGCACCGCACATTTCTGAACCTGATCCTCCTTCCTACCACCAGGCTGAGTACACGTCCTCCTCGGACATTAATGATCCCACACTTGGACACTCGGAAGAGCTGTTCACGTTTCCATTCACACATTCTGGCCTCTCGCCAGCTCATATTGAAGTGGGTCATGAGGAGATCGTCTGTACAGATAGCCAAATATTTGAGCAGCCACGTTCTCACGAAGTTGGCAACGTGTCTCAACAAGTGGTGGACGATGATGAGACACAATTGTCAGCAAGTCAGGAGGAGGAGCAGGGTGCGGAAGAGGAAGACGACGTGGTGGATGATCCAGTAACTGACCCAACCTGGCAGGAGGATATGCAGAGCGAGGACAGCAGTGCACAGGGGGAGGGAGGCGTAGCATCACAACAGGCAGTAAGAAGCAGGGTGGTGGTCCCAGGCAGAAGTCAGGCAACCGTTCCCCGTAACAACACGACGACACAAGGTGCCTGTACAAATGTTAGGTCTTCACGAGTCTGGCAGTTTTTTAAGTTGGATCCAGATGATTCAAAAAAGGCCATTTGCAACACCTGCCGTGCCAGCATCAGCAGGGGTACCAAAACTAGCAGCCTGACCACCACCAGCATGATCAGGCACATGTCAGCCAAGCACCCGACTTTGTGGGAAGTACAACAGAGTCGAGGAGCAGTGCTTGCTGATGTCACTGCTACGTCTTCGCTGGTTGTGCATGCGAGCCAATCCTCTGTCCATGCTGCCTGCGAACAAGCCTCCTCCACTCCTGCACCTGCAGTTGCCTACGCAGAAAGAACACCATCATCAAGCACGTCCTTGTCCCAGCGCAGCGTTCAGTTATCCATTCAGCAAACCTTTGAACGCAGGCGCAAATACACTGCCAACACCCCACATGCCACAGTTCTAAATGCTAACATTTCGCGACTGCTTGCGCTGGAAATGTTGCCTTTTAGGCTGGTGGAGACAGAAGCATTCCGTGACCTGATGGCGGCAGCTGTCCCACGTTACTCGGTCCCCAGCCGCCACTATTTCTCCCGGTGTGCTGTCCCCGCGTTGCATAACCACGTGTCACAAAACATCACACGTGCCCTGAACAACGCTGTTTCACCCAAAGTCCACCTAACCACAGACACGTGGACAAGTGCTTGTGGGCAAGGCCGCTACATCTCGTTGACGGCACACTGGGTTAATATTGTGGAAGCTGGGACCCAGTCTGAGCGAGGGACGGAACACGTCCTTCCCACACCAAGGTTTGCAGGCCCTACCTCAGTCAGTGTTTCACCCACACTCTACAGCTCCGGAATGTCATGCTCTTCAGCCTCCTCCTCCTCCTGCGCATCCTCATCCACTGTGCCCTCCACACCAGTCACAAGCTGGAAGCACTGCAGCACTGCCTCGGCGAAGCGGCAACAGGCTGTGCTGAAGCTAATCTGCATAGGTGACAAACCCCACAATGCAGAAGAGCTGTGGACAGCTCTGAAACAGCAGGCAGATCACTGGCTCACACCTCTGAACCTAAAGCCAGGAAAGGTCGTTTGTGACAATGGCCGGAACCTGGTGGCGGCTTTGAGGCGAGGCCAGCTGACACATGTTCCATGCGTGGCCCATGTGCTCAACCTCGTGGTTCAGCGGTTTATAAAGTCATACCCAGAGCTGTCTGATCTGCTGGTAAAAGTTCGCCGCCTGTCTGCACATTTTCGAAAGTCACCTACTGCTTCAGCCGGCCTTGCCGGCTTTCAGCGCCGTTTGCATCTTCCGGCTCACAGACTGGTGTGTGATGTCCCCACGCGTTGGAATTCAACTCTGCACATGTTGGTCAGGATATGTGAGCAGAAGAGGGCAGTTGTTGAGTACCTGCATCACCTAAGCCGTCGGGAAATGGGTCAAACTCCACACATAACACCTGAGGAGTGGAGATGGATGTCAGACCTATGTACCATCCTCCAAAACTTTGAGGACTCCACCAAGATGGTGAGTGGTGATGACGCCATTATTAGCGTCACCATACCGCTACTCTGCCTTCTAAAACGGTCCCTTTTGAAAAACAAACATGATGCATTGCAGGCGGAGCGCGATGAGTTGCAGCAAGAAACAGTAGTGGGTGTGGGTGATAACACACAGCCCAGCCTCGTCTCATCACAACGTGCAGTGGAGGACTATGACGAGGAGGAGGATGAAGACATGGAGCAACTCTCCGGCCAAATTGAGGATATGACATGCACACCAGTCATATCCTCGATTCAGCGTGGCTGGCCAGAGGACAGGGTAGATGAGGAGGAGGAGGAGGAGGAGGAGGACAGCATGTTCAGTCATCTTGTTGGTCAGGCTACTGAAGTCCTGGCTGTTAAGAGTCTGGCGCACATGGCTGACTTTATGGTAAGCTGCCTGTCTCGTGACCCTCGCGTTAAGAACATCTTGGCCGACAATCATTACTGGTTGGTAACACTGTTAGACCCACGCTACAAGGAGAACTTTTTGTCTCTTATTCCCGTGGATGAGAGGTCAACCAAAATGCAGCAGTTTCGGAAGGCCATACTCACGGAAGTAGGCAAAGCATTCCCCTCACAAAACGCTAGCGGCATAGGTCAGGAATCAGTGGACAACCGAGGCGTACAGCCGAGAGAGGCACAAGTCCAATCCGCCAGAGGTAGGGGAACAGTCTTTAAGATGTGGGACAGTTTTCTCAGCCCCTCACGTACCACAGCCCCTGAGGTGCGGGGTAGTGCCACAAGAAATCCTAAGTTTGCCCAGATGCTGAAGGAGTACCTTGCAGATCGAACAACTGTACTCCGACATTCCTCTGTGCCTTACAATTATTGGGTATCCAAGCTGGACACGTGGCATGAATTGGCTCTCTACGCCTTGGAAGTCCTGGCCTGCCCTGCTGCTAGCGTTTTGTCAGAGCATGTTTTTAGTGCCGCAGGTGGAATCATTACAGATAAACGCACCCGCCTGTCAACTGAAAATGCTGACAGGCTGACTCTGATAAAGATGAACAAGGGTTGGATTGGGCCAGACTTCACCACACCACCAGCAAATGAGAGCGGAATTTAAAGTTTGCCATGTACCTCCACTCACCCATGGGTACACTTCTCGACTTTGGATAATCGCTGGACTGCTCCTCCTTCTCCTCATGCGCCATCATGATGACCGTTACAATAGTTAGGTCTTTGTTTCAGGTATACCCCCAGTGGTAAATTTTTTCGCCCATTCTTTGCAGAATGGACATTACAACGACAGGAGACCCGCTCCTTTGCAATGGGAACAATGTTTTGAGGCCCTCATGCACGTCTCTACCCAGGGACAACGTGTAGCCTCCCAATTTTTGGCTGCCCTGCCTAAGGGCTATACTGAAATACACCCACTTCCTTAAAATGGACACTTAATGTTTTGAGGCCCTCATGCACGTCTCTACCCAGGGACAATGTGGAGCCTCCCAATTTTTGGCTGCCCTGGCAAAGGGCTATACTGAAATAGACCCACTTCCTTACAATGGGCACTTCAGGTTTAAAGGCCATCATGCACGTCTCTACCCAGGGACAATGTGGAGCCTCCCAATTTTTGGCTGCCCTGCCTAAGGGCTATACTATAATACACCCACTTCCTGACAATGGACACTTAATGTTTTGAGGCCCTCATGCACGTCTCTACCCAGGGACAATGTGGAGCCTCCCAATTTTTGGCTGCCCTGGCAAAGGGCTATACTGAAATAGACCCACTTCCTTACAATGGGCACTTCAGGTTTAAAGGCCATCATGCACGTCTCTACCCAGGGACAATGTGGAGCCTCCCAATTTTTGGCTGCCCTGCCTAAGGGCTATACTGAAATACACCCACTTCCTTAAAATGGACACTTAATGTTTTGAGGCCCTCATGCACGTCTCTACCCAGGGACAATGTGGAGCCTCCCAATTTTTGGCTGCCCTGGCAAAGGGCTATACTGAAATAGACCCACTTCCTTACAATGGGCACTTCAGGTTTAAAGGCCATCATGCACGTCTCTATCCAGGGACAATGTGGAGCCTCCCAATTTTTGGCTGCCCTGCCTAAGGGCTATACTGAAATACACCCACTTCCTTAAAATGGACACTTAATGTTTTGAGGCCCTCATGCACGTCTCTACCCAGGGACAACGTGGAGCCTCCCAATTTTTGGCTGCCCTGCCTAAGGGCTATACTATAATACACCCACTTCCTGACAATGGACACTTAATGTTTTGAGGCCCTCATGCACGTCTCTATCCAGGGACAACGTGGAGCCTCCCAATTTTTGGCTGCCCTGCCAAAGGGCTATACTATAATACACCCACTTCCTGACAATGGACACTTAATGTTTTGAGGCCCTCATGCACGTCTCTATCCAGGGACAACGTGGAGCCTCCCAATTTTTGGCTGCCCTGCCAAAGGGCTATACTATAATACACCCACTTCCTGACAATGGACACTTAATGTTTTGAGGCCCTCATGCACATCTCTATGCAGGGACAACGTGGAGCCTCCCAATTTTTGGCTGCCCTGCCTAAGGGCTATACTACAATAGACCCACTTCCTTACAATGGGCACTTCAGGTTTACAGGCCATCATGCACGTCTGTATGCAGGGGCATTGGTGAACCTCACAATTTTGGACTGCCCTGGCAAAGGAAAATACTACAAAGACTCAGTTCCTCAAAATGGGCACATTAGACTCAGAGGCCTTTATGTACGTCTCTTCTCAGGGACATCGGAGTGCCACACAATGTTTTACGTAAAATCTTTCATGTATTGATCTCAAAAAGTAACATACATTAGCTCTATCTCACTATTGGGTATGTGCCCTTAACATTTCCGCCATGAAAATTCATTTTGGTGTCATTTTGGAAGGTTTTCTGGTGAGTCCGTAAAAATGGCGTAAAACGCGGACAAAATTGTTCACAGCTGTGACTTTTGAGTGATAAATGCTTCAAGGGGTCTTCCCCATGCTGTTGCCATGTCATTTGAGCACTCTTCTGAGACTTTTGTGCCATTTTTAGGGTTTCTACATGCTGCCGGGGGGTCATTTCACAAAAATACTCGGGTCTCCCATAGGATAACATTGGGCTCGTTGCTCGGGCCGAGTACACGAGTATCTTGGGAGGCTCGGCCCGAGCTTCGAGCACCCGAGCTTTTTAGTACTCGCTCATCACTATTCATGAAGTATCCTTGTTTTCTGTGTTTGTGGGAGAGCCGAGCTCGGGAGAAACACTTGGCACAAAAGGAGTGGCCGAAATGTGAAGCTCTGGAAGTAGGGATGCAAAATATTATGAATGAACCTGTAGTTGATTGAGACTGATTGATTGAGGATAATGTTTTCCCCACTTCACATAAAACTTGGTTTAATGAAGCAGTTTGTTCAGGCTTTGAATAGAGAAAGTGAATGCTTTCACCATATTATTTCTGCTTTTCCAGCCTTGTCTTTCGAGAAGATAAAAGAAGGTGTATTAGATGGACATCAAATTCGAACCCTCATATGTGACAAAGAATTTGCCAAGAAGATGAGTAAGCAGGAGAAAGTAGCATGGCAGTCTTTTGCGGCAGTTACAAAGAACTTCCTTGGCAACAAAAATGAAGAAAACTACGAACTTCTGATTCAAAGGATGCTGCTGGCTTTCTGTAACTTTGGATGTAACATGAGGGTTAAGATTCACTTCCTAAACAGTCACCTTGAAAAGTTTCCTGAAAATCTTGGAGGTGTTAGGGTTGAGCAGGGAGAACGCTTTCATCCAGATATGAAGATGATGGGATAGGGGTGATGGGACAAAAATGTGATGGCAGACTACTGCTGGAGAATCAAACGAGATTGTCTTCAACAAGTACACAACGTAAGAGCTACAAATGCAAATTTTTGCCTGAATAGAATTTAAATACGTTTTGCGCAAATCTTATGATTAAAATAAGTATTTTAATATGTGCTATTACAAAATTGTAGACAAATTCTTATGCAATCATATCTTTTAGTATATTAGTGTATTTACTGCATTAGATTACTACATTTTTACAAAGAGGGTGCCCAAGAAGACATTCTACTTCATTATGTTAAACTAGATGTTAAAATTTGTACAAGAAAATGATAACCTAAAATCTTGAATTGCAAAAAACTGTAGCTTACAGAGAAAAACGAATTCCAGATTTGAGTTTGGCACACTCAAATTAAGTAAGAACAAGTGTTTGTGGATAAAACAAAAATTTTGTTCCCCAGTGACTGCTCTCTCCCTATTGAAAACACATGCACATCTTAAGATGAGCATGTATGTATATTGAATAGCCAGCAGCTACTGAAATCATATTGACACCTTCGAAAAAGGAGATACAGTACCTTGGAAAAGTATTCAGCCCCTTTGAATTTTTCAACCTTTTCTCACATTTCAGGCCTCAAACATAAAGAAAGAAAAATTTAAATTTTATGGTGAAGAATCAACAACAAGTGGGACACAATTTGGAAGTTGAATGACATTTACTGCTTATTTTAAACTTTTATGAAAATAATAAACTGAAAATTGGGGCGTTCAATATTATTTGGCCCCTTTAAGTTAATACTTTGTAGCGCCACCTTTTACTGCGATTACAGCTGCAAGTCGCTTGTGGTAAGTCTCTATCACTTATGCACATCGAGAGCCTGAAATTCTTGCCAATTCTTCCTTTGAAAACAGCTCAAACTGAGTGAGGTTGGATGGAGAGTGTTTGTGAACATCAGTTTTCAGCTCTTTTCACAGATTCTCAATTGGATTCAGGTCTGGACTTTCACTTGGCCATTCTAACACCTGGATATGTTTATTTGTGAACCATTCCATTGTAGATTTTGCTTTATGTTTGGGATCATTGTCTTGTTGAAAGACAAATCTCCGTCCCAGGCTCAGGTCTTTTGCCGACTCCAACAGGTTTTCTTCAAGAATGGTCCTGTATTTCCTATCAATTTTAACCATCTTCCCTGTCCTTGCTGAAGAAAAGCAGGTCCAAACCATGATGCTGCCACCACCATGTTTGACAGTGGGGATAGTGTGTTCAGTGTGATGAGTTGTGTTGCTTTTACGCCAAACATATCGTTTGGCATTGTGCCCAAAAAGTTCGATTTTGGTTTCTTCTGACCAGAGCACCTTCTTCCACATGTTTCGTGTGTCTCCCAGGTGGCTTTTGGCAAACTTTAAAGAACACTTTTTATGGATATGTTTGAGAAATGCCTTTATTCTTGCCACTCAGTCCATAATGGCCAGATTTGTGCAGTGTATGACTGATTGTTGTCCTATGGACAGACTCTCCCACCTCAGCTGTAGATCTCTGCAGTTCTTCCAGAGTGATCATGGGCCTCTTGGCTGCATCTCTGATCAGTCTTCTCCTTGTTTGTGATGAAAGTTTAGATAGATGGCTGGGTCTTGGTAGCTTTGCAGTGGTATGATACTCCTTCCATTTCAATATGATCGCTTGCACAGTGCTTCTTGAGATGTTTAACGTTTTGGAAATATTTTTGTAACCAAATCCAGCTTTAAACTTCTCCACAACAGTATCACGGACCTGCCTGTTGTGTTCCTTGGTCTTCATGATGCTATCTGCGCTTTAAACAGAACACTGAGACTATCACAGAGCAGGTGCATTTATACGTAGACTTGATTACACACAGGTGGCTTATATTTATCATCATCAGTCATTTAGGGCAACATTGGATCATTGAAAGATCCTCAATGAACTTCTGGAGTGAGTTTGCTACATTGAAAGTAAAGGGGACGAATAATATTGCACACCCCAATTTTCAGTATATTCTTTTTTACAAAAATAAGCAATACATTTTGTTTAACTTCACAATTGTGTCCCACTTGTTGTTGATTCTTCACCATAACATTAAAATTTTTATCTTTATGTTTGAAGCCTGGAATGTGGGAAAAGGTTGAAAAATTCAAGGGGGGGCGAATACTTTCGCAAGGCACTGTAACATATGTTTAGCAGATAGTTGTAGTGATTTGCACTAAATTTAGACACGCATCTCATAATAAATTTGGTGCTTTTGGACCTTTTTAAAAAATCTAATTTATTCCGGCAAACATGCAAATTTTTGCACAAATTTGTTGCATGTAATAGTTTGTTAATTTTGCTGGTCACTAAATACTCTACACCGAAAGAAAACAAAACAGTGTACTTAATTGCAATTGTAACGCAAGGAGATTTATGGGGTTAAAGCTTTCCTTTTGTGAATCACTCTCACTAGATCATCACAATACTATCATAAGCAAGACTTTCAATAAACAATACTGACTGCTTATCAAAGGTAAAGATTACACATGAGATTTTCACCCTTCACTAGCAGATGGCAGACAGCATTGCATACAGACAGCACGTCACAGATGGTCCACGTATCACAGCTAGCTGAAACAGTTAAGGCAAACTTTACCAAACCACCTCTTTGAGAAAGGTCATAGAAGCATAGTAGGTAAACTTATATAATGTGTCAAAGTGTATGTGTGCCCCAACAGTTAAACGAAACCTGTCAGAACCAAGAGCAGTTCTGGTTGCATATTGCTAATCCCTGCCTAACTGTCCCTGTATACACTAGCATCGATAAAGAGATCTTTAGAAAAAGTATTTCTAAAGATCTTTTATCTTATGCTAATGAGCGAGGGCAGTAGCCTCAAGGGCATTGCTTCCCTTGCTAGTCGCCCCCATTAGCATGTTAGTATGCCCCTGTGGGTCCCTGCCATTGTGGGTCCCTGTGGGCCTGAAAACATGCTAATGAATGCGCAGCATCAGAGGAGATCTCGCTCACCTCTCCCTCACCATTGCCGCTTGATGCTAGATTTCAGCTCAGTGCCCATGACCCCGGAGGTTCGGTCATGCGCACTACTTCAGTTTGAAGCCAGAACGCGTACACCCGGCTTCATAGTGCACATGAACCAAACTCCGGGGCTACTACCCACGCTCATTAGCATACAATATAAGATCTTTAGAAATACTTTTTCTAAAGATCTCTTTATCTATGCTAGTGTATTCATGGAGGGAACTGCTCATGTCTCTGGGGGCATATTGCACCTGACAGGTTCCCGTTATGGCAAACTTTACCAAACCACCTCTTTGAGAAAAGTCATAGAAGCATCTTAGGTAAATTTATCTGATGTGTGAAAGTGTATGAGTGCCCCAATATGTGTGCGTGCCCAACAATGTGCTTGTTTTATGTCACAGTATGTATGTGTTAGTATGTGTGATTTCATGAACATGCATTGCCAAAAGTTTTTAAACTGACAAAAACTTTAATAATGAAGAAAGGGAGAAGGATAGCTCACAGTGGATGGTTTGTCTGGAGTTAATCAAAAGATACACCCGGAGCCGCCCTGGCTATGGTTGACCTAAATACTGTAACAAAAACAGATACTCTCCAGCAAAATACTGAAGGCACAAAAGTCTAAAATAGTCCAATTTATTGACATAACTTTAAGAGCTGTAACCGCACAACTACCAGACCACAGCTGAATTTAGCCTACGCGTTTTGGCATTAATGTCTTAATTATGGTTTAACAGCAAATACAAAACAGTGAGACACATAAATAGATCACTTTGACAGCGCATCCAAAAACACTCCATGTGAACCGATTTGCAAACAATTAAATATGCAAATATAAAAAGTACAATATACACTAGAAATCTCATGAAACATACATAAAATAAAAAAATAGAAACTCATATGCCATAATAATCCTTTAAGAATGTAATCTAGATAGGATAACAATTTATTTAATAGCCCAAATAAATATAGGTATATTATCATTTAAGAATATTGTAAAATAATTTCGACTCATGGTTTTAGAGAAAAATTTAAAACAATGAGTCATACTGGATCTTTTTATGTGTCTTGAGTAGAGATGAGCCACCCCCTAGAGTTCGAGTTCGAGTTCGGTTCGTCGAACGGTGCCCTGTTCGAAGAACCGTTTTACGAACCGTTCGACAAACCTCTCGAACCCCATTGAAAACAATGGGAGACAATCACAAACACATAAAAACACATTATAAATGTACGCATACAGTTAATAAACATTGCCATAACACTTACCAGTACCCGCAATGCGTCCTGCAAGCTGTCTCCCACAGATTTTCCATTGGTAATCGCTGCGTCCTCCCGGTAACCAGCAGTGATGACAGGACCTATCGTGACATCAAAAAAGCATGTGACCAGTCACTTGTCTATTATCTCATTGGCTACAGACTGGTCACATGTCTTTGACGTCATGCTAGGTCCTGTCATTGCATCTCTCCGCTACACGGTGCACGTTTGTGTATTGCCGTGTACTGGTGACATGCTCTGGCAAACGGTCGACTCACCGTTCTGCTTCCCCGTTCCGTTATTAACCGGCTGACACAGCCGGTCAATAATGGAGATCACCGTTGCCATAGCAACGCGCCTGTTAGCGGTGGTGTCACCGCTAAGAACACGCAGCAGCACTGGGAATCACGTGATTGGAGCACCGTTGCTAGGGTAACCCGTCTGTCAGCGGTGACGTTACCGCTAACAGCCTGCAGCACTGATCACTCACGGAGTGAAAAGCCTGCATAGGGAGCAGCAGCGTCTTTCTCCCATGCAGTGCTGCTAATGTAGCAGAGCTGCATGGGCTGAAAGAGAAAGAAGACAGAAGACCATGGATCGTGGAGGGATAAGAGGGAGTAATAAACATGGAGTCTCTAATGTGTCTGTGTATTTATTTCTATTAAAGTATTTTTTCTCTGTGTGGTGTCTTTTTTTAACCCTTTATTGGAGATTCTTAATGGCTGGATAAAACTTGCCTGACATTAAGAATCTCTGACTTAATACTAGCTAGTAAAACAAAGCTAGAATTAACTCATCATTACCCAGTGAGCCACCCGGCTTCAGGGCTGCTGGAAGAGTTTGATACAGCACCAGAAGATGGCGCTTCTATGAGAGCACCATTTTCTGGGGCGGCTGCGGACTGCAATTCGCAGCAGGGGGGGGCCGGAAAGCTCGGGCTAACCTATGCTGCGGATCCAATCTCTAGCTGCCTAGTTGTACCCGGCTGGACACAAAAATGTGGCGAAGCCCACGTCGTTTTTTTTTTTTTAATTATTTCATGAAATTCATGAAATAATTGAAGGGAACCTGTCATCAGAAATTTTGCTTTAAACCTAAAAGTTTCCTCTTCTGCAGCTTGTGGGCTGCATTCTAGCAAGGTTCCTGTTGTTTTTTTGCCCCCTTTTAGACCAAATATAATACTTTATAAAGTTGTACCTTTTGGGATGCAAATCTTCTAAATCGTCCATGGGGGCGGGCTCTCTGGTGTCCGTTACTGTCCCTCCTGCCGATTTACGCCGTCCCCCAATGAGATTATGGGCGGCGCTGATTGTCATCGCACGTGCCCGCCCTTAATCTAGTGCCTGCGCTTTTCCCTCTAGCTCCAGCGTTCTGCACAAGCGCTGGCCATAACCGGTGGTGTCCTGCTCCACTCCTCCCATCTATTTCCCACTGCAGGGAAAGATGGGAAAGAGGAGATGTGCGGTCATCTGGCCAGCGCTTGCGCAGAACGCTGGAGGCAGAGGGAAAGCGCAGGCACTAGATTATGGGAGGGGCACTTGCGATGACAATCAGCGCCGCCCATAATCTCGTGCCTGCGCAAACGTCACCAGCGGTCACACTGTGCACGCAGTGCACAGTCCCGCAACAGTAGCACTGCGCATGCGCCGGACCTCGGGCGCACTGGTCGGCGTCCTGAAGTATGAAATGGAGCATTGATGGACGGCATAAATCGGCAGGCGGGACAGTAACGGACAACAGCGAGCCCGACCCCATGGATAATTTATAAGATTTGCATCCCAAAAGGTACAACTTTATAAAGTATTATATTTGGTCTAAAAAGGGGCAAAAAAACAACAGGATCTTGCTAGAATGCAGCCCAGGAGCTGCAGAAGGGTAAAAATTTAGGTTTAAAGCAAAATTACTGATGACAGGTTCCTTTAAAAAAAGGCCTTCCCTATATTTTTAGTTCCCAGCCGAGTACAAATAGGCAGCTGGGGGTTGAGGGCAGCCCGTACCTGCCTGCTGTATCTGTCTAGCATACAAAAATATGGCGAAGCACACGTCATTTTGTTTGTAGTTTTTTGGCAAAAAAAATAAAAAAATGCTTCCCTGGATTTTCCATTGCCAGTGAAGGTAACACCAAGCAGTGGGGGTTAGCAGCCAGTAGCTGCTTGGATTACCCTTAGCTAGCAATGCAAAAAATGCAGCGGGAGCCCATATATATTTTTTTAATTATTTATTTAAATAACTAAAAACAAAAAGGGCTTCCCTGTATTTTGATTGCCTGACATCAAAGTGCTGTAAAAATAAATCTTTAAAAAAAATGACGTGGCGTTCCACGGTATTTTTGATTCTCAGCGCAGATAAAGCAGACAGCTAAGGGTTGCCACTGCCATCTGCCTGGCATTACCTTGGCTGGCAATAAAAATACAAGGAACCCCATTAATTTTTTTTATTAAAGAAAATTGTTAAAAAAAAATGACGTTGGGTCCCCCCATTTTTGATAGGCAGCTAGAGTAAAGCAAAAGGCTGTAGCCTGAAAACCACAGCCTGCAGCTTTACCGTGGTTGGGAATCCAATGTGGAGGTCACCCCAGGCTCTTTTTTTATAATTATTTTATAAACATTAATAATTACAAAAAAAAAGTAGGATCCCCCCCAAATTGGATCACCAGCCAAAGTAAAGCGGACAGCTGTGGTCTGGTATTCTCAAGGTGGGATGGTCCATAGTTATTGGACCTTCACAGCCTAAAAAAAGCAAGCAGCAGGTGCCCAAGAAGTGGCGCATCCACTAGATGCGCCAATCCTGGCGCTTTCCCGTGCCCCGGTGCAGTGGCAAATGGGGTAATAAATGGGGTTGATACTAGCTGTAAGGTCACCTGACATCAAGACCAGCAGTTTGTGATGTCATGGCGTCTATCACATACCCGACATCACAAACTGTCAGTACTAACAAAAAAAATAGGTAAAAAAACTGTATTTGAAAAAACACTCCCCAAAACATTTCCTCTTTCACCAATTTAGTGTAACGAAAAAAAAATAAGGGGGTCCCACGATGACTCTGGACCATCTAGAATATGGGGGGACACGCTCAGGGAATGTATCAACCATTTTCTAGGAATGCAGACCCTCCATGTGAGGAGTGTGGGTGCAATGAATCTGCACCCACTCTCCCCGGGTCCACAGCAGCAGAGTCCATGTCGTAACTGTTGCAAACAAAGCTGCAATGCTCTGCTCATGAGGTAAGGGCATGCCTAATCAGGAGAACTATATTACATTTCCAAATATTGGTATTTGCTGGTATTATTGCTATTCCACCTACTATATATTGGGGATAGGATCTTGGAGATGGAATACCCTTTTAAGTCCAGTTATCCAGCTGAATGAATGCTAAACAACAGAGCTTGCTATTTAGACATGTTTTCTTGTGGCCTATAACGGACTCTCATGTTTGGTAGTCGTTCAGCAGGGCAACTATAAAATCAAATACCTCCATTTGGAAATGTAGTATAGCTCTCCAGATTAACTATGATCCTTACCTCATGAGCAGGGAATTGCAGTAGCTTACAGATGCATGGTTATCACCACTCACTGTGTCTAAACACAGGAAGCTGGGCTGACAGCCGTCTGTGCATGCGGCAGCGTCTATTGTGAAGGAGGGGGCCGCGGGGGATCAACGCTGCTCAGGTACCGTGGGACACCAGGGAACACCGGTGGGGTTATAGGGCCTGGGGAGGATTTTATGTCGCATTTGTCATGGCACATGCGACAGAAATCAGAGGAGTAGGGTGAATGCGGCCGGCGCGCTGCTGTGCGCAAGGCCATCTTGGATTTCCGGGAGGGGGTCGGGGGGGGGACACTTTGGCGACACCGGAGGACCGGAGGGGACCGGGGAGGAGATTTATCTCCCATCTGACATGTTTGTTCATGCCAGATGGGAGATAAATAATTTTTTACCGGCGCTGTCATTTACTGTAACGGGATCATCAGTACCGGTGATCACGTGAGCGGGCACCGGAAAAAAACGGCCTGAATCATGATCTCCAGGGTCTCAGCTACCCCTGAAACCCCGGAGATTTTCTGACGCTGGATGGGCGCTATTCACTTATTTCTGCCTGCTGTTTATAAACGGCAGATCAGAATAAGGCTACATTCACACGACCGATCCGTTTTTGCGGTCCGCAAAAAACAGTCCGTTTTTTTCACGGGTGCATCCGTGTGGTATCCGTTTCCGTTCCCTATATGGTCCGTATGTCATCCGTTTGTCATCCGTGTGCCTTCCGTTTTTTTTTTTGCGTACTGCAAAAAAAACTGAAGGAGGTAAAATACATAAATTTACCCAGGATCCATAGCTTCAACCTACATGAGGCGGTGACATGTTCACTCCAGTGCCATTTTCTACTGTTTTTCACAGCGTAGAGCGCTCTGGTGATTTTCCTGTGCTTGTACACTTCATATCACTCTTTTCTGTCATTATAATGGCAGAAAGACACATAATGTACCACTCTCCTACATTTTGTAATTTTGCACCCTTTGGTGCCTTTCATGTGGCACTAAGGGGTGCTTAGCTGTGTATTTAGGCAAAAAAAAATTTAAAAAAAAAATGACGTAGGGTTCCCACTCTTTTTGATAGCCAGCTAGGGTAAATCAGACAGCTGCAGCCTGCAGACCACAGCTGGCAGCTTCACCTTGGCTGGTAATCCAAAACTGAGGGCACCCCACGCTGTTATTTTAAATTAAATAAATAATTTAAAAAAAAAAACACGTGGGGGTCCCCCCAAAATTGGATCACCAGCCAAGGTAAAACGGACAGCTGGGGTCTGATTTTCTCAGACTAGGGAGGTCCATGGTTATTGGACTCTCCCTAGCCTAAAAATAGCAGGCCGCAGCTGCCCCAAAAGTGGCGCATCCATTAGATGCACCAATCCTGGTGCTTCGCCCCAGCTCATCCCGTGCCCTGGTGCGGTGGCAAACGGGTTAATATATGGGGTTAATACCAGATGTGCAATGTCACCTGGCATCAAGCCCTGGGGTTCGTGATCTCAGGCATCTATCAGATACCCGACATCACCAACCCAGTCATTAATAAAAAAAAATAGACGACAAACAATCTCTTTATTAATGACCTTGTGGATGGGATTGATAGTAAAGTGTCAGTCTTTGCTGATGACACCAAACTATGTAGGATATTAAAAACTGACCTTGATAGGGCTGGATGATTTCCTCAGTACACACAACATTGTTGGTTATAAATGAATTAGTGACCAAATGTAGAACTGGTGGAGGAAGGTTGAACTAGATGGACCTAGGTCTTTTTTCAACCTTAGTAACTATGTAACTATGTAACTATGTTACACATTTTTATTTGAAAAAACACTCCCCAAACATTCCCTCATTCTCCAATTTATTAGAAAGAAAAACAAATCCAGGTCTGCTGTAATCCAAGGGGTTCCCATGACGATCCATACCATAGTCAATGTCCCAGTTAATGAAGAACATAATGTTCCATATTGGCTGGGAAAGCAATGCAGTGACCTGAGCTAACATCAATAGGTCAGCCCAGGTCACTGCAGGGCATGACAAGTGCTGCTGTCAGGAGCGAGGTACATTACCTCCGGTGAAGATCTCCTGCACTGTTGATAGCAGAGCTGTCACTGACTTCAATGACCGCCGCCTTCACAGCCAAGTATCGCGAGAGCCTGTGACATCACAGTCTCGGGTCGCCAGTGAGAGAAGATGTGACAAGCGGCGGCCATGGAGGACAGTGACAGCGCTGAGGTCAGGAGGGCAGGACTTCATCACCGCAGGTAAGCCGAGCAGGGTAATGTGTGCGGAGTGCGAGGTGGGTGGAGCCAAGCGGGGTAATGTGTGCTTAGTGCGAGGTGGGTGGAGCCTAGTGGGGTAATGTGTGTGGAGTGCAAGGTGGGTGGAGCCGAGCAGGGCCATGTGTGCAGAGTGTGAGGTGGGTGGAGCCTAGCAGGGTAATATGTGTGGAGTGCGAGGTGGGTGGAGCCAGGTTAATGTGTGCAGAGTGTGAGGTGGGTGGAGCCCAGCGGGGCCTTGTGTGCGGAGTGTGAGGTGGGTGGAGCCAAGCGGGGTAATGTGTGCGGAGTGTGAGGTGGGTGGAGCTAAGCGGGGTAATGTGTGCGGAGTGCGAGGTGGGTGGAGCCGAGCGGGGCCATGTGTGCGGAGTGCGAGGTGGGTGGAGCCTAGCGGGGCCATGTGTGCAGGCGGCGGAGTGCGAAGTGGGTGGAGCCTAGCGGGGCCATGTGATGCTGCGGACGTCAGTTCGGGGGACTGCATGGCTGGGGACAGGTGACTGTGAGTGTGTGTGTGTGTACATGCCGAGTGCAGGAGGGGGCGGAGCCGAGCAGGGAAGTGTCGGATCCCTGCACACGTAACCAGGGTAAATATCGGGTTACCAAGCAAAGTACTTTGCTTGGATACCCGATATTTACATTGTTTACCAGCTTACCGCAGGCTGCCAGTGATGGCTCCCTGCACACTGTAGCTGTAAAAAGCCCTGCTTTTGGTGATCGAACCATTCTCGAACGTAACTCGAACTGTCGAGCTTTTAGCAAAAAGCTCGAGTTTGAGTTCAATCTCGAGCACCCCCCAAAATCACTCGAACATGAGATTGGCGAACCTCGAACATCGCTCATCTCTAGTCTTGAGTAGAGATGAGCTGACTAGAGTTGAGCGAGTACCTAACTATTTGTACTCTCTATACTCTTAACAAGTACTCGCGTAATGGTTCCAAATAGCATGTGAAATGCAAGTTAAAGGGGAAAATTCATAAAGTAACGAGTAACCTGAATGCTGCACTATTTGTTACTTGCATGAATAGTACGGCTTTCGGGTTACCCGTTACATTGCAAATTTTTCCCCATTGACTTGCATTGCACACACTATTCGTAACGAATATGCGAGTATTAGACAGTGCTCGTTATGAGTATAGAGAGTATGAATAGTTAGGTACTCACTCAACTCTAGAGCTGACCCGTAGAAGTTCATATTCTTCTTGTCCAGCTGAACTTTTTTAATGTTTGGTATTGAACCTGGACTTGACCCCCCACATGCAGCTAGTCATAAACAGAACACTTCCGATGGAGGGTGAGAGGGGTTTTTTTCCAATTTTTTGGTCGAAACCTATATCAATCTGTTTACAGCTTTTAAAGTTATTTCAATAAATTGAGCGATTTTACACTTTCGTACCTGCAGTCTTTCCCTGGACAGTATCTCTTTTCGATTGCTGCTGTATTATTTTCAGGTCTTTCATACAGATAGTTCTATGGTTACTTACCTACAATTATAAGCATTTCATAAGTTAGAATATAATTAATTTTAAAAAAGCTATCAAAATTATACATGACTCAGTGTTTACAGTGTTCACCCTTATGTTTTTAAGACATCTGCACTTTGCACTGATATGCTGGATACGTTTTACTTATTTTCAAAAGTTGAAAGATTAATTTATGATATTATTAATTTCTTAATTATTTTGACTTCCTGTATTAAAATCTGATAATGAAACTTTTTAGTTAACACTTCTTTATATGATATTATAGCGTTTTGCTTTTCTGCTGCAAATAAATTGCTCATAAAAGTTTCAGTACTTTGAAACATCATTATTTTTGCAAATATAAAGATGCAGTGTCGCGGGCGGGGAGGAGGGTGTCAGCACACTACGCTCACCCCCTTCTGCTCGGGTCCGGCGGCTGCTGCTCAGTGGTGGCTCGAGCGGTGGGCCGGATCCCGGGGGTTTCTCGAGCGGCACTCCTCGCCCGTGAGTGAAAGGGGATTGTTGGGTGAGGGGATGATTATTGTCCGTGACGCCACCCACGGTTGTGGTGATTTCACCACCGCTGCTCTATACGGGGCTCCCGGGGATGGTGATGCGGAGCAGCCAGGTGTTGTGTTGCCCCTCCGTGGGTAGGGGTTGGTGATCCCGGGGCCCGGTGATGGTGAGGGAGGTGCAGGGCCTGGTGGGCGCAGGGACGCGGGGGCAGCGCTGTGCCTTGCGGCACTGTGGTACTCACTCAGCCTGAGACGTGACACAGTTTTTACGGTAAACCAAATGGCTGGATAGACGGTCCCACGGACGGCTGCACTTGCTCTCCCAGTAGGTGACGGTGATGTCCCTTTTCCTTGCACCTTGATGTACTTGTTGGTTGCGATGGGTCCCCACCGGTAACCCGCTCCCCGGCTTCAAGCTGGACCGGGGGAGCTCTACTCTTTGCCCGCAGGCGCTGGCCCTAAGAAACGGGTGCCTTGGCGGTGGCGGTGTCTCTTCTATACTGGCTGGGCTGTTGCCTTCAATCGGGACTTTGTTGTTGGGGGATCTACGTCCCCTTCACTGACGGATTTGGCAAATTTGGCGACTCCTAGCCTTGCCGGGGTCCGAGAGGCCCCTGCCCTGGTGCTGACTGTCCTTCGGAACACTGCTCCAGACCGCCGGGCACACAGCCTACGGGGTCCTTCCAGGAACTTCCAAACGGTCCCCCTCCAGACAGTCACCGCCGTTGCTGACCTTGCTGACCTGTCCTGCACACAGCTGGACTACTTCAGGCTTTTGCACGCTCTTTCTGTTCTGTCACCTCACTTGCTTTCCTCCTTTTCCACTTTTCTACTTTCACTTTCACTTCCTTAGCTCATCTTAGCTCCTCACTCCTGCTCCTCCCTGAGCTAAACTGCCTGGTTTCTCCCGCCTCCAGAGCTGTGAACTCCTCGGTGGGCGGAGCCAACCGCCTGGCCCACCCCCTGGTGTGAATCATCAGCCCCTGGAGGAAGGCAACAAGGATTTTTGGTTAGCTGAGATGTTCCTACCTGGGATGTAAGGTATGGTGGTGTGTGACCTGTGTCCCCTGGCTTGCCCAGGGCGACACAGCAGTATATGAGTATATTTTGTCATGCTAATGTTCTGATATTTATTTAGAGGAAACTTTGCAGTGATTCAAATAACGAAACCATGTCTAAACATTATAGTGAATTAAAAACAGTTGAAGAAATTACAGTACAAAATGTGGTCCTCATTCAGTGACCACTCTTTTTTTCTTGTCTGTTGTACTCCTTCATCTGATCATCCATTACCATTGTCCAACATTAATTTGCAAGCACTGATGGATATCATTTTCCTTGATATATATTTCTCCATAGCTGCAATATCTTGGTGAAATCTCTCACCATGCTCGTCACTTACTGGTCAGCAGTTTGGTGGAAAAAAGTCTTGATGTAAATGTAAGAAATTAACCTTTAGGGACATATTACAGCCAAGATCCTTATATGTTTTGAGATTTTCTACCAACTCTTCATAGTTAGCTGCTGTTGAGTTTCCACTAATGTGAAAAATACCCATGCAGCCTTTTCCTTGCCCAGCAACAAACGGAGAAACTCTGGAACTTGAAATATTGAAGTAGTTTACAAATCTAATGTCCAGTAAAGACTGCTTCCTTTATCTTTGCTTCACTTAATCTTGGAAATTTATGAGATACTTGAATGCTTTTGCAATTTTATCCATTGCCTTTACAAAGTTCTTCATTAGGCACAAGTTGATGCGCAAAGGTGGTAACAAAATCTTATGTGAGTGAACAAGTGCTGGATATAGGACATTTTTACTCCCTGGATGAAGTGAATGTTGGAGAGGCCAGTCTTTTTTATTGTAGTGATATTCTCTTGCATGACTATCCTACTAACATAGAAAGCAGCAGTACTTTGTGTATCTACCCTGGAGACCAAGTAAGAGGGCAACCACCTATAAGTCACAACAGAGGGGTCACAAATGTTGGTCATAGTTCAGGAAACGTAACAGCTGTGTCATGTTGTCATAGGTATGTTACATGTTGACTGCATAACACACTGGAATTGAAGGTCGTGTATTGCCATTATACAGCAAGACGGCTTTTAGGCTTGTTTAGGAAGAATCAATGAACAACCTCCATTCGTCTAGATTATGACTTATCTTTTGTACTTCCATTAAACTTTTGATGTTGTTCCATGCCACAAGGTCACTCTCCATGAAGAATTATTGAACAAGATCTTCATCATGGTTGTGGAACACAGAAATCTGAACAACATCCTCTTGAAGATTCTACTGTTGTAGCCTTGAACTTAAGAACTCAGCCTTAGGGGTACTTCTCACATAGCAAGATCGCTAGCGACATCGCTGCTGAGTCACGTTTTTGTGACGTAGCAGTGACCTCATTAGCGATCTCACTGTGTATGACACTGAGCAGCGATCTGGCCCCTGCTGTGAGATCGCTGCTCGTTACACACACTGCTGGTTCATTTTTTAGTTGTGACAGCGAGAGAGCAACAATCTGAATGTGCAGGGAGCAGGAGCCGGCGTCTGGCAGCCTGTAAGCTGTAACCAAGGTAAATATCGGGTAACCAAGGGAAGCCCTTTCCTTGGTTACCCGATATTTACCTTCGTTACCAGTGTCTGCCGCTCTCACGCTGTCAGTGCCGGCTCCCTGCTCCCTGCACACATAGCCGAAGTACAGATCGGGTAAAATTAACCCGATATGTACTCTGGCTACGAGTGCAGGGAGCCAGCGCTAAGCGGTGTGCGCTGGTAACCAAGGTAAATATCAGGTAACAAGCGCTTGGTTACCCGATGTTTACCGTGGTTACCAGTGTCTGCAGCTTCCAGACGCCGGCTCCCTGCAAGCGCAGCATCGCTTCCACGTTGCTGCTGGCTGGGGGCTGGTCACTGGTCGCTGGTGAGATCTGCCTGATTGACAGCTCACCAGCACCCATGTAGCGACGCAGTAGCGATCCTGACCAGGTCAGATCGCTGGTGGGATCGCTGCTGCGTTGCTAAAGTGTGACGGTACCCTTACTCTTGGGCAGATCTAAATCTCTAACAAGATCATTCAGTTCACTTTGTGTTATATATAGAGAGGAACAAACTTGTTTGAAAAAGTTTGCATATCTTAAATTCAGCATGAGCCTTGTCCATTCAGATTTAGATTTGGATTGCCTAATAAGTCTCTCAAAATTGGCAAAATTCATCCTGTGTTCAGTAACTGTTTGCATTTGCACTAATGCTTTTCTTCTACTGTACATTTTTATGACTTTGGTATGACTTTATATGATGAGCGGGGAGAGTGTTTGATGAGCAAGGGAATTGCTTACCAGTCTCTACACAAACAGCTGTCACACTTCTTCCAGGTCTGCTCATTACATCTCACACATATTCACAGCTCCCCCTGCCCACCATCTGCGACAGCGTCTGTGATTGGTTGCAGTCAGACTACCAGTGTCTCTGATTCATTGCCCTCACAGAGGATGTCTGGGTCCTCAAATGGAGTTTTAAAAATAAATGAATAAAAAAAGTTGTATGGTCCCCGTATATTAATAGTCAGCACAATTACAGCAGCCCCCAGCTCTGCATGTTATCTTGGTTATGTATCAAAATACAAGGGACCCCATGAAGCTTTTTTAAATTATTTAAATAAATAAATAAATAATTAAAAAAAATGGCATGTAGTCCCTCCTAAATTTAATACCCAGCCAAGATAAAACCATTAGATGTGTTCTGGTATCCTCAGGCTTGGGAGGCCCAAGGATATTGGGCCCTTCCCAGCCTAAAAATAGCAGCCTGAAATCACCCAGGATTCCATCCATTGGATGGAACCTACCGGCTCATCCGGATTTCCGTGGTACGGTGGTAATCGGAGTAATATAAGGGGTAAAAGACAGCTCACTGCTGCCACTAAGCCCTAGATTAGTAATGGGGAGGGTCTATGAGACCCCTAATTACTAATCTGGTAAGTGAAAAGGAATAAACACAAACACCGGAAAAAATATTTTATTTGAAATAAAATACAAAAAAATCCACCCTCTTTCTCCAATTTATTAACCCTTAAACACCCAGGTCTGACGTAATCCACACAAGGTCCCATGATGGTCCTTGCTCTGCTGTATCCTGAAATTGCAGCATATGGGCACAGAACATGGCCGCCTGCTGCGGCTTTAGGCAGAGTCTCACTGAGCCGCAGCTGTGAGTGGTGATGTCACACGCCTGGAGGCTGGTATTGTCAGGATGGGGAGTGCCACATTATGGGGAGCCCACCACCCTAAAAATATCACCCAGCAGCCGCCCGGAATTGCCACATCCATTAGGTGTGACAGACCCGGGACTCCACCAAGCTCATCCCAAATTGCACTGGTGCGGTGGCAACCGGGGTAATAATGAGTTAATCATGGCAGGCGTCTCCTTGAGACACCTTCCATGATTAAAGTGAAAGTAAAGAAACCCCAACAGCGAAAAATCCTTTATTTGGAATAAAAGACAAAAAAACACCCTGTTTCATCATTTTAATAATATCACAAAATACATCTCCAGGTCCGACGTAATCCACACGACACTGAATTTCATGAAATAAATAAAAAAAAAAATCAACATGAGTTTCGCTCCATTTTTGTGTCCAGCCAGGTACAACTAGGCAGCTGGGGATTGGAATCTGCAGCACAGGTTAGTCCAGGCTTTCTGGGCCCCTCTGCTGTGAATTGCAGTCCGCAGCCACCCCAGAAAATGGCGCTTTCATAGAAGCACCATCATCTGGCGCTGTAGCCAACTCTTCCAGCTGCCCTGAAGCCAGGTGGCTTGCTGGGTAATAATGAGTTAATACTAGCTTTGTTTTACTAGCTGGTATTAAGTCAGAGATACTTAATGTCAGGCAAGTTTGACGCGGCCATTAAGAATCTCCAATAAAGGGTTAAAAAAAAGACACCACACAGAGAAAAAATACTTTAATAGAAATAAATACACAGACACACTTAGAGACTCCATATTCATTACTCCCTCGCATCCCTCCACGATCCATGGTCTTCTGTCTTCTTTCTCCTTCAACCCATGCAGCTCTGCTACATCAGGCAGCACTGCATGGGAGGAAGACGCTGCTGCTTCCCGTGCAGTCTATATCACTCAGTGAATAGCAAAGGCTGCAGGCTGTAAGCGGTGACGTCACCGCTGACAGGCGCATTGCTATAGCAACGGTGATCTCTGTTATTGACCGGCTGTTGCAGCCAGTGAATAACGGAACGGGGAAGCAGAACGGGGAAGCCGACCGTGTGTCAGAGCATCTCACCGGTACACAGAGATACACAAACGATCACCGCGTACCGGAGAGATGCA
Source organism: Anomaloglossus baeobatrachus (assembly GCF_048569485.1). Lineage (NCBI taxonomy): Eukaryota > Metazoa > Chordata > Amphibia > Anura > Aromobatidae > Anomaloglossus > Anomaloglossus baeobatrachus. The sequence continues at coordinate 537,049,562 of NC_134355.1, forward strand.
CTGACAGGACCTAGCATGACGTCTAGCCATGTGACCAGTCTGAAGCCAATGAGATAATAGACACGTGACTAGTCATATACTATTTTGATGTCACGATAGGTCCTATCATCAGCCTACGTCATTTTTTAAAAAAAATATTTACTTATGGATGGACATAGGGTGGGGGTGTGTGTATACAAGTCAAGTCTACAACCAATCACAGACACTGGCACAGAAGGTGGGTGGGGTAAGCAGTAAATTTTCATGAACCTTAATTAGTGGGCTCTAAAGAGAGCATGACTGCAAATTGATCCTCCAGAAAACAACGGGAAACACGGTATGTAAACTATCTTGCTTTTACTACCATAGAACTTGTTCACCCATGGCTAATTTTCCATTTTTCATTTTCATTTTTTCCTCCTCTTTTTCTGAGAGCCATAACTTTTTAATTTTTCCATCAGTATTGCCATATGAGGGCTTATTTTTTGTCGGACGAATTATAGTTAGGAATTAAACTATCAGGTTATATAGTGTGTATATGTATATGTATATATATATATATATATATATATATATATATATATATATATATAGTTACATAGTGTACTGGAAAACAGGGAAAAAAATTCCAAGTTTGGTGAGGTTGCAAAAAAAAGTGCAATTTCATGATTGTTTTGGGGGTCACTTATTTTGTAGTCCTTTATTTACCATATTCACTATATGGTAAAACTGTCCGCATGATGCCTCAGGTTGGTACAAGTTTGTAGCTACCAAACATGTATACTTTTATCTAAGGGGTTAAAAAATTCTGTAGTTTTTTCAAAAACAGAATAGTGCTTTTGTCACCATTTTTCGACACCCATAGGAATATTATTTTTTGGCATCTGGGGCTCACTGACAGCTTATTTTTTGTGTCTTCAGCTGACATTTTTAATTATACCATTTTTGTGTATATGCCCTGTTTTCATCGTCATTTATTGCATTTTAAATAAAATGTTGACCCAAAAGTCAGCAATGTTTGGTTTGGTTCAGTACATGTTCACCGCTTTTTTAAAACTTTAATATTACTTTGGCTACTGTAGTGGTAATGTATGATGAGTGGGATGTGTTTGATGAGAGCAGGGGGTGGAGAGAGGTCAGAGGATTGTCAGATTTATTTTTCTTAACTTTATGTGTGGATGTTCCCTGCAGCCAATAAATGCACAGAAAACACCCACAACGTTCAAATAGAAGGGTTTGTATCATTGCCTGCCTAAGTCACATGTCCCTCTGCATATAAAATGCAGACATGCGGGGTAATTGCTAGAGCTTAGAGATGCTGCTTTCTAGCCAGTTAGGTTAGCTAGTAAATGTAATCATTGGTAGTTGAGATAGATGAACAATAGCGTAGAATAGGAAAGTGCAGTCTATGGATATTGTTCTGTGCCACAAATCAGCATTTCATCATCTAATGATTGGCTAATTGATTGTGTGCTTCAGCTCAAACTTTCTGCTATTTATTTCAATAGGGCCACATGTCTGTTCCAGCTGCAAAGTGCTATTTATGCCTCTAAATACTGTAGTGAAAAATCCTTAGTCCAGCTCCATAGTGCTATTCCTGCCTCTAAATAGTGCAAAATCTGTGTTCCAGCTCCAAAGTGATATTGCTGCCTCTAATTAGTGCAAAATCTGTAGTCCAGCTTCAAAGTGCTATTTCTGCCTCTAAATATTGCAAAATCCGTAGTCCAGTTCCAAAGTTCTATTTCTGTATCTAAATAGTGCAAAATCTGCTTGCAGCTCCAAAGTGCTATTTCTGTATCTAAATAATGCAAAATATGTAGTTCAGCTCCAAAGGGCCATTTCTGTATCTAAATTGTGCAAAACTGTAGTCCAGCTCCAAAGTGCTATTTCTGTATCTAAATTGTGCAAAATCTATAGCCCAGCTCCAAAGTGCTATTTCTATTTCTAAATAATGCAAAATCTGTAGTTCAGCTCCAAAGTGCTATTTCTGCATCTAAAAGCAAAATTGTCTGTTTTATCACCTAAATAGAGATTGTAAAATCTGTGTTTCTACCAGTGATTGCAATTTCAGCATCTACCGTATTTTTCATTTTAAAAGACACGCCGGATTATAAGACGCACCCCAAATTCAGAGGAAAAAAGCGTCAAAAAAAATATATGGGGTCTGTTTTATAATCCGGTGGTGTCTTACCGCTGTGCTGGGGCTGCAGGCTCTGCTCCGCGCTGGCTCTGCTCTGTTCTGTCCTGGCTCTACTCCGTGCTGTCTCTACTCTGCTCCGTGCTGGCTCTGCTCTGCTCCATGCTGGCTCTGCCTTAACCCTTGCTGGCTCTGCTCTGCACTGTGCTGGCTCTGTTCTGTAAGGGGGTGGCGAGACACGGGTTATTCTGAAGATGTGCTTCAGATACATGGCGCCCGGAGGCAGCACGTGTGCAGATGGAGCTCTTGAGCCTCTTGAGCCAAGAACTCCATCTGCGCATGCGCAGACTCTGGGCGCCATTATTTGAAGTCCTTACCACTGACATCGTCAGAATGGCTTGTACCTCGCCGGCCGCCGCTGCTGCTGCTGACGACCACAACAGCTGCGCCGGCTGCCGCCAAGCACAGCAGCTATGCCAGCATCCGTCGCACACAGCAGCTGCGCTGACCGCCACCGACCACAGCAGTAGCGCCGGCCACCGTCGCAGACCACAGCAGCTGCGCTGACCACCGCCGCACTCAGCGGCTCCCCCGACCGCTGCACAAAGCAGCTCCATCGGCCACCGCATAGAGCCCCTGCCTCCTGTGACCTCTCTTAATCACCACCTGGTAAGTTACATTCGGATTTTAAGACGCACCCCTCATTTTCCTCCCAAATTTTTGGGAGGAAATGTGCATCTTATAATCTGAAAAATACGGTATATTCTGACAACTAAAGCTGGTGTCACACATAACGACGACGACAACGACGTCGCTGCTACGTCACCATTTTCTGTGACGTTGCAGCGACGTCCCGTCGCTGTCGCTGTGTGTGACATCCAGCAACGACCTGGCCCCTGCTGTGAGGTCGCCGGTCGTTGCTGAATGTCCAGCTTCATTTTTTGGTCGTCACTCTCCCGCTGTGACACACACATCGCTGTGTGTGACAGCGAGAGAGCGACGAAATGAAGCGATCAGGAGCCGGCACTGGCAGCTGCGGTAAGCTGTAACCAGCGTAAACATCGGGTAACCAAGGGAAGACCTTTCCCTAGTTACCCAATGTTTACGCTGGTTACCAGCCTCCGCTCTTGCTGCCAGTGCCGGCTCCTGCACTGTGACATGTGGCTGCAGTATGCATTGGGTAATTAACCCGATGTATACTGTAGCAAGGAGAGCAAGGAGCCAGCGCTAAGCAGTGCGCGCGGCTCCTTGCTCTCTGCACTGTGACATGTAGCTGCAGCACACATCGGGTTAATTAACCCGATGTGTACTGTAGGAGAGCAAGGAGCCAGCGCTAAGCGCGGCTCCCTGCTCTCTGCACATGTAGCACAGCGACGTTATGATCGCTGCTTCTGCTGTGTTTGACAGCTAAGCAGCGATCATAACAGCGACTTACAAGGTCGCTGTTACGTCACCGAAAATGGTGACGTAACAGCGACGTCGTTGTTGCTGTCGCTTAGTGTGACACCAGCTTAAGTATGTGGTCCTACGGCATGCTACAAATAGGCGTTTAAGAATATAAATACTGCTTGATTATTCTATTATTCTGCCCCAGTATCTCATCAGAGATTAAAAGATTTTTAAACATGTGCGGGCCTCCAATGTATATATATCACTGGAGATAAATATTAATTGATAACTCTGCTCCCATTTCCAAGATTTAGAGTAAAGATTACATTAGAGTGGCATCAATTGCACCAGTGTACCCATAGTGTTTTGCCACCCTAGTGAGTGAGGCATGGCCCATGCACGAGACATGGGTCTGGGCAAGCATTTATAGCTTTCAAATTAATTTTAAATGAACAGTGGATGAGACAGGTGTATGCCTGGTGCTCTGAGACCCCAACCAGAGGCAACATACAACGTGAAGACCCAATTTAGAGTCTCAATATTTAAAATTGTCTCATCAGGACTGGAGACAAACTCTAGTGCAGCGCCACCTATTGGAAGTAGCAATCCTAAAAGTTAAATGTGGATTTTTAACAATCCTTTACATATAACTTAGGATATATATGCCAGATCAGAATCACAATTTGCAGACACGGTGTTTCGGGGTGCTTGCCCCTCGTCAGTGCAAAGTATGGGGTGTCTGATCTGGCTCATGAGAAAGCTGATCTGGCTCATGAGCCAGATCAGACACCCCATACTTTGCACTGACGAGGGGCAAGCACTCCGAAACACCGTGTCTGCAAATTTGGATTCTGATCTGGCATATATATCCTAAGTTATATGTAAAGGATTGTTAAAAATCCACATTTAACTTTTAGGATTGCTACTTCCAATAGGTGGTGCTGTGCTAGAGTTTGTCTCCAGTCCTGGAGAGACAATTTGAATATTTTGCAGAGGGGCGTGGCAGCTATAAGTCCCCTTACTTGAAAGCAGCCAGACTGGCTTGCAAAGTCTCAATATTTCAAAACATTAATGGCAGACACCACTAATGTGGCATTAATAGACCCAAAGTACAAATAGTATAATGGCACAGTGTGGATGCATAGGATGGAGCCAGGGACAGGGACAAGGCCTGGGACAGGGACAGGCCCTGGCCCAGCATTTTACCTTAAACATTAATGATGATGATGATGATGGATTAGATACATGACTGGGGTTAACCTGGACAATTGGGTATGCACAGGTCACAGCTGGATCTCCTTTTTGTGTGTTACCAGAAGTGTAAGTGGTCTGAGAGCATGAGGCCTACACCTCAAACTGATGCATCTCTTACTGATCAATGTTTAAGATAGAAATGCTGGGTCAGACCCTGTCACAAGCTGCGTACTATGCCCCCATGGTGCGCTATTATACTGTTTGTACTTTTAGCTGAGACAATAACAGTCTCAACTACACTAGCTAAGATAACTATCTGTCTAGTAGCAGCAGCAACGTCCCTAAGCTGTAGCAATCATAAAATAGTGCCGACGCTGCTTGTCCACTTTTTATATGCACAGGGACATAAAACACTAAAACTTAACTTGACTTAAACAGCCCTTGTTGTCTGAATTTTGTGAACTGCTACTGCACCCTGATTGGCTGCCGGGACATACACACATAAAATTAAGAAAAAAAATACCATGTGCTCTCCCCACCCCCTCCCCTCATTAAACACTTCCCGCTACTCATCGTACAGCACCACTATCATGGCCAAAGTAATAATAAGGTTTTGGAAAGCCAAGACAGTTACTGAACAAAACCAAACTGCTGACTTTTGAGAAAATTCCAAACACAAATTCAAATGGGTAAGGCTCATGCCAAATTTAAAATTGGTGATTTTTTTCCGAACATTTCTATCCTGCAGTGATCTAACACTAATCTCAGCTGCAGCCACTCCTTACTGCTATAAATATTCACTCTTCTCTACACTCTACACTCCTCTCACTACTGGCTGTAGCTCATGTCTATGCTGTTCCTGCTGGAGAGGCTGTGGAGTGTTATTTGTGGTGTCTTTCCCCACCTGTTTGCCTTACTTTCCTTGTGTTGTCTTATTGCAGTGTCTCATTGGCCTTCACTATTTAGTGAGTTCAGGGCAAGTAAGGGCCTATCCACATGATGACGAATTGGGGAAGGAACCATCTAGGAACATTAGGGAGTGCACGGATCAACCTCAGGTGCCAGTTAGGAGGTGACTCCGCTCCCCTCTCCATAGCACCAGTGCCTTCATTGAATTGCTACCCAGGTGTTCCCTTCTGTCTTACACTGCTCCCTGGGAGTTCTGTCTTACAAAGTCTGATCCCTGCAATCACATAGTGACAAAAATATAAAAAGGAAATGCATGATCTTTAACTATGCCTTTCAGAGATCATTTCAACTTCAACTTACTTAACTGCTCACAATAACAGTAAATTTGACCCGGGGTGCCCAAACTTTTGCATGCCACTGTAGCAGTGTGATGCACTGCTGTGTATAGCACAAATGATCAGATGATTGCAAGTTCAAGTCCCCCACTGGTACTAACAAATGGACTAAAAAGTGAAAATTTTTTTTTAAAAATGTGAAGAAATAAAATATGAAAATTAAAATCACCCCCCTCATTTCCTCCAATAAAAATAATCTAGCTAATACAAAATACACATATTTGTTCTCTTTGCATTTGAAAAAAGTCTGATAGATCACAATATAATATATTTATAAATCTGATTGGTAAACTCCAAAATACAAATATTGTTTTTTCCCATTCCAAGCCCTTCTGTTTGTCCAAACACAACTTTTGACTACATGTGGGGTATCCCCCACTTATAGGAAAGTAGGTAACAAACTATGCCTCCACTTTTTGATGTTACCTCTTATAAAAGTGCAAACTTCAGTGATAAGACAACATTTTTGTGAAAGAAATTAAAAGTTTCAATGTGACGACCTAATTTTATCAAATTTTATGATGTACCTGTGGGTTCAAAAGGCTCACTATGCCCCCATAAAAAAATTCTTGATGTATCTTGTTTCCAAAATGGGGTAACTTGTAGAGATGAGCGAACCTCTAGAGGCTCGAGTTCGGTTCATCGAACGGAGGCCGCGTTCGAGTTCGGCGAACCGTTCGACGAACCTCTCGAACCCCATTGAAAACAATGGGAGGCAATCACAAACACATAAAAACACCTAGAAAACACCCTCAAAGGTGTCCAAAAGGTGACAAACAACTCACAACACAACACAAACAACTCCCAAGACAACACAAACACATGGGTGACAAACAACTCCCAAGACAACACAAACAACTCCCAAGACAACACAAACACATGGAAAAGTGACAAGGACAAATACTCATGTGAAAACAAAACAGCTGGACGAGGAAAAAGAGGAGGAGACACAGATATATGAGTATATGCAAGTGAACATCGATGCCATTACTGTGCAAATTGAGCCTTGCTCATTCTAGGCTTCCAATCTGAATAAATTGCCTAAGATCACCACGTACGCCTTGGGGATCTTGTCGTGTTCCGCAGCCAGCGTTCTCTCTGAACGTGTATTCGGTGCTGCTGGGTGTGTACTGACAGATAAGCGCACGCGTCTGTCCAGTGACAATGTGGACAGACTAACGTTCATCAAGATGAACAAGTCATTGATCACAGAGGACGTTTCTTCCCCTGTGTCATCCTGGGGAGGCGAAAGGCAGGTGTATTTTTGAGAGTGCTTCATGTAAAACATCTTTGTAAGATTGCAACTGGGAGACAACTGATGCCAGTCAAGTGGTGTGTGTGGGGCCCAATTTTTGAAAATGAGGGAGACTATGGTTGGAGTCCCCTCGCTTTTGAATAAAGGAACCAAGATGAACAAGTCATGGATCACAGAGGATTTTTCTTCCCCTGTGTCATCCTTGGGAGGCGAAAGGCAGGTGTATTTTTGAGAGTGCTTCATGCAAAGCATCTTTGTAAGATTGCAACTGGGGGACAACTGATGCCAGTCAAGTGGTGTGTGTGGGGCCCAATTTTTGGAAATGAGGGAGACTGTGGTTGGAGTCCCCTTGCTGTTTTATATGATTTTAGAAGGGTATGACATGCCTAAGAGGTTGACTTTCAGCATCTGCAAACGGTTGGGTACAGAAATGCTGCCTTTCCAACCTTTTTTCCAGAGGATTTTCAAGACCTTATGCCCATTGCAGTGCCCCAAGAGCCGATGCCCAGTCGCCACTCCTTTTCCAAGAAAGGCGTGCCCGCGCTACACCAGCATGTCGCACACAACATCACCACTCTGTGTGTGACAGGGTGCATTTCTCCACAGATACTTGGCCCAGTAAGCATGGACAGGGGCGTTACATGTCGCTGACTAGGGAAATGGGTTAATATGGGGAGAGATGGAGAAGGGTCTGCTGTACAAGTCTTGCCGTCCCCACGAGTTGTGTGTCAATCCTTCCTCTGTATGTAGAAGTTACTGCACTGCTTCTGCCTCCTCAACCTCATCTGCGTCCTACACCTCCGCCCAAACCCTGTGTGGTCAAGCCACCCGCGTTATAACTGCGCACAAGGATTTCCACACACCTCCTTACTATTCTGGCAGCAGAGCTCAACGGCATCAGGCGGTCGACTCTTTACTTTGAAATGTCTGGGAACTGTGAGTCACACCGCTGAGGAGTTGTGGATGGTATGCTCTGGAGAGTGAGACCGAGTTTCATCAATGGTTGTCTCCACTCAACCAGCAGCCAGGGAAGGCCGGGTGCGACAATGATGCAAACCTGGGTGCGGCCCTTTTCCGTAACAATGTGACACACATGCCTTGTGTGGCTCACGTGTTGAACCTGGTTGTCCAGCAATTTTTAAACCACTATCCCGGCCTACATGGCATTCTGCAGAGGGAATGGTGTAACGCCTGCCTGGGTCTACACACTCAGACTGGCTGTAAAGAATAGGCTAGAGGGAAGCCACTCACCAAGCAGGAGCCCCAGAACCCTTAAACCCCTTAACCCCTATACAGGGATTTGGAATTACACAGGGCCCAAGGTGATCAATATCTGTGGAAGGCTGCAGTCCGAGAGAGTAGTAGTCAGGCAGCGTCAAACCATGAATTGAGAAACAGGAACAGAATGGGACGGCCAGGATTTAATCAGAAAACAAGTAGAGGTAAAATGCGGATGGGCAACGAGGTACATAAACAGCAGGCAGGAGACATAGTCAGGAAACAAGCACACAAAATCACAAAACAGAACTCGGCGGAACAGGAACCAGAGGTTCAGAGCTATGTCTAGCAGTGGTCAGCAGACCGGATGTGCCTAAAAAAGGGTGTGGTGTCTTCACATTGGTTGTAGCTGAATGATGGTACTTCATCTGTGAAACACCCACCACCTAAATTCAGCCAGTGGTTCTGCATATCTCCAGAAAACGCAGCCCAGTGGGTGAGCATAACCTGTGTCCACCGGCGCCGCTGGCATCAACTCCTCTCCCATCATTAGCACTATGCACAAAAGGAACACGGTGTCACCTGGTGACTGGAGTACAAATTGATGGAGCGGACTCCGGTGGTGACTTACCAGCCGTGTGCGGCAATGATGCAAACATAGCTGAGGCCCTTCGTCAGGTCAATGTGACATATGTGCCTTGTATGGGTCACGTGTTGAACCTTGTTCCCCAGCAATTTTTAAACCACCATCCCGGCCTACATGGCCTTCTGCAGCGGGCACGCTCGCTATGTGATCACTTCCAGCGTTCACACCCAGCAGCTCAACAACTTGCATCGCTCCAGACGTCTTTCGGTCTGCCGGTTCACGGCCTGAAATGCGATGTCCAACACGCAGGAATTTGAATCTGCACATGTTGCAGCGTCTGTGGCAGCACCGCCGACCACTGCTGCAATACGTTATGATGTATAGCCTGGGCTAACTAGATCCAGAGGAGGTGCAGCAGATCACGCTGCTGGAGTGGTGTCAGATCAAGGACCTATGCACCCTTCTTCACAGTTTACAAATGTCGATGAAGATGTTTAGCACTGACGATGCCATTATCAGCATGACAATTCCGGTGATCTACATGCTGGAGCACACGCTAAACATTATTCGGAGTCAGGTGGTGGGACAAGAGGAAGGGGAGGAAATACAGGAGGAGTCATATGCGGAAAGGATAACAAGATCTACAAGGTCCAGACGGTCAGTGGCATCAAGGCGGCAGGCATGGGACGGTGGGGGAGAGAGATTAACAAGGGCGCATAGTATCAGCAAAACTGTTGAGGAAGGTGCAGGAGCCCAGTAAGAAATGGAGGATGAACTGGCGATGGGCATGGAAGACTCAGCAGATTAGGGAGATCTTGCTCACATTTCGGTTGTGCGAGGTTGGGGGGAGAGGGCAGAGGAAGGAGGCATGATTCTCACCTCTCCGCCACCAACACAGCAAGGACTTGGTCCTCCTGGATGCGCAAGACACATGAGCGCCTTCTTGCTGCACTACCTACAACATGACCCTTGGATTGACCAAATTCGAAGTAATGCTGACTAGTGGGTTGCCACTTGTCCACATCTGAGGGACCGAGGGCTGGCTGCTGTGCTGCAACGGCTTTGAGTACGGTGTCTCTGCAGAGTTGCAAATTTGGTCATATACAAAATGAGTTGAAAAGGGACAGAAGCTGGTGAAGGGGATCAGGTGTGTTGGAAAGGGGAAAAAGTTTGTGTCCGTGGGTTTGTTGGTTAAGCAAAAGTAACATTTGCTGAAGAAACACCATCTGTATCGGGGGACTGGCAGATTTGGATAAGGTGGTATATAATATGTTAGTGCTATATAAAAAAATAAAAAAGAAAAGTAAGAGAAAGGTATATATCCCAATCGCCAGTCGGTGTCCACTGTGCTCCCAGATGGAAAAGGAGATGTTGGCAATTCGAAGGTTAGATGGAGGATACAGAGCTGGGTGGCTCTGAAACTAATAGTAGTCTGAACCGAGTTAGACGACCTTCGGATCTGGAGACTGGGATTCCTGCTAGCGTCACAGGGTCCACACACACACCCAGCCCAGGAACTCCCTGTTAACAACACAGGGGCCATTGGGTACGCTGTCCGTGTGCGTAGGGGCCACACCTGTGGACACCAGGAGCATCAGCAGCAGCAGCCCAGTTAATGCCACTGGGCTGCTCTAGCAGCACTGGTAGGACAGGAGCTGGTCTTAACCGTTCTGCGTTACCAACTGTGGTGGCGGCCTGCACCGACGCCCTATTCCTGCCTACCTCTGTCTTAAAGCCGCAATGGGTTCAACACATGGAGGTGTGCTCTTTCAGAGCATAATAGATGACTGCGCACCTCCTTGTTGGCTCCAGCCCCTTTTATAACCTGGGTCTGCCAAAACCCAGGGTGGACCACAATGCACCTCCTGGAGACAAAAGCAGAGTGACACGTCATGAGTGGCATAACCAGCGGCTTATTCGGAACTGCCACTTCAATGATGACCTCATGGCAGCCACGACCCAAACACCTCACCAGTCATCGTCTGACCAACAATAATGAGGTGACAAGTAGAGTTGAGCGCGGTTCGTGGTTCGTGGTTCTCCAGTTCTAGGCTCGAGTGATTTTTGGGCTGTTCGAGATCGAACTAGAACTCGAGCTTTTTGCTAAAAGCTCGATAGTTCTAGATACGTTCGAGAACGGTTCTAGCAGCAAAAAGCAGGGCTTTTTACAGCTACAGTGAGCAGGAGCCATCGCTGGCAGCCTGCCACAAGCTGGTAACCAAGATAAACATCGGGTATCCAAGCAAAGCGCTTTGGTTAGTAACCCGATGTTTATCTTAGTTACGTGCAGGAAGCCCACACTTTCCCGCTCAGCTCGCTCCACCCCCTCCTGCCCGCGGCATGTACACATACATACACATACACAAACACACACACACACACACATCCACCCCCCCCCCCCCGCCCGCCCGCCCGCCCGCCCGCTCGCTCGCTCGCTCGCTCGGCTTACCTGCGGTGATGAAGTCCCGCCATCCCGACCTCAGCGCTGTCACTGTCCTCCATGGCCGCCGCTTGTCACATCACCTATCGCTTCCGACCCGAGACTGACACTGGCGGTGACGTCACGGACCTCTCGCGATACTTGATGTGAAGGCGCCGGTCATTGCCCTCAGTGACAGGGGCTGTCAGTGTGCTGGAGATCAGCGCAGGTAATGTACCTCACTGACAGCAGCACTTGTCACCCCCCTGCAGTGACCTGGGCTGACCCATTGATGTTAGCTCAGGTCACTGCACTGCTCTCCCAGCCAATGGGGAACATCCTGCTCTTCATTGACTGGGACAGTGTGCATCGTCATGGCAACCCCTTGGATTACACCAGACCTGGATTTGTTTTTCAATCTAATAAATTGGTTAAAGAGGGAATGTTTTGGGGAGTGTTTTTTCAAATAAAAATGTGTTTGTCGTGTATTTTTTTTTTATTACTGACTGGGTTGGTGATGTCGGGTATCTGATAGACGCCTGACCTCACCAACCCCAGGGCTTGATGCCAGGTGACATTACACATCTGGTATTAACCCCAAATATTACCCCGTTTGCCACCGCACCAGGGCGCGGGATGAGCTGGGGCGAAGCACCAGGATTGGCGCATCTAATGGATGCGCCACTTCTGGGGCGGCTGCGGCCTGCTATTTTTAGGCTGGGGAGATTCCAATAACCATGGACCTCCCTAGTCTGAGAATATCAGGCCCCAGCTGTCTGCTTTACCTTGGCTGGTGATCCAATTTTGGGGGACCCCTACGTGTTTTTTTTTTTAATTATTTATTTAATTTAAAATAACAGCGTGGGGTGCCCTCAGTTTTGGATTACCAGCCAAGGTGAGGTTGCCAGCTGTGGTCTGCAGGCTGCAGCCGTCTGCTTTACCCTAGCTGGCTACAAAACTAGGGGGAACCCTATGTCATTTTTTTTTCATTTTTTTGGCTAAATACAAAGCTAAGCACCCCTTAGTGCCACATGAAAGGTACCAAAGGGTGTTCCACTTTTTCTCCATTTTTTTCTCCACTTTCTCTCCACTTTTTCTCCACTTTTTCTCCATTTTTTTCTCCACTTATTCTCCACTTTTTCTCCTCTTATTCTCCACTTTTTCTCCACTTTTTCTCCACTTTTTCTCCTCTTATTCTCCACTTTTTCTCCACTTTTTCTCCACTTTTTCTCCATTTTTTTCTCCACTTTCTCCACTTTTTCTCCACTTTTTTCTCCACTTTTTCTCCTCTTATGCTCCACTTTTTCTCCTCTTAATCTCCACTTTTTCTCCACTTTTTCTCCACTTTTTCTCCACTTTTTTCTCCACTTTTTCTCCTCTTATGCTCCACTTTTTCTCCACTTTTTCTCCACTTTTTCTCCACTTTTTCTCCTCTTAATCTCCACTTTTTCTCCTCTTATGCTCCACTTTTTCTCCACTTTTTCTCCACTTTTTCTCCACGTTTTCTCCACTTTTTTCTCCACTTTTTCTCCTCTTATGCTCCACTTTTTCTCCACTTTTTCTCCACTTTTTCTCCACTTTTTCTCCACGTTTTCTCCACGTTTTCTCCACTTTTTTCTCCACTTTTTCTCCTCTTATGCTCCACTTTTTCTCCACTTTTTCTCCACTTTTTCTCCTCTTAATCTCCACTTTTTCTCCACTTTTTCTCCACTTTTTCTCCACTTTTTTCTCCACTTTTTCTCCTCTTATGCTCCACTTTTTCTCCACTTTTTCTCCACTTTTTCTCCTCTTATGCTCCACTTTTTCTCCACTTTTTCTCCACTTTTTCTCCTCTTATGCTCCACTTTTTCTCCACTTTTTCTCCACTTTTTTCTCCACTTTTTCTCCTCTTATGCTCCACTTTTTCTCCACTTTTTCTCCACTTTTTCTCCACTTTTTCTCCTCTTATGCTCCACTTTTTCTCCACTTTTTCTCCACTTTTTCTCCATTTTTTTCTCCACTTATTCTCCACTTTTTCTCCTCTTATTCTCCACTTTTTCTCCACTTTTTCTCCACTTTTTCTCCTCTTATTCTCCACTTTTTCTCCACTTTTTCTCCACTTTTTCTCCATTTTTTTCTCCACTTTCTCCACTTTTTCTCCACTTTTTTCTCCACTTTTTCTCCTCTTATGCTCCACTTTTTCTCCTCTTAATCTCCACTTTTTCTCCACTTTTTCGCCACTTTTTCTCCACTTTTTTCTCCACTTTTTCTCCTCTTATGCTCCACTTTTTCTCCACTTTTTCTCCACTTTTTCTCCACTTTTTCTCCTCTTAATCTCCACTTTTTCTCCTCTTATGCTCCACTTTTTCTCCACTTTTTCTCCACTTTTTCTCCACGTTTTCTCCACTTTTTTCTCCACTTTTTCTCCTCTTATGCTCCACTTTTTCTCCACTTTTTCTCCACTTTTTCTCCTCTTATGCTCCACTTTTTCTCCACTTTTTCTCCACTTTTTCTCCACGTTTTCTCCACGTTTTCTCCACGTTTTTCTCCACTTTTCCTCCTCTTATGCTCCACTTTTTCTCCACTTTTTCTCCACTTTTTCTCCTCTTAATCTCCACTTTTTCTCCACTTTTTCTCCACTTTTTCTCCACTTTTTCTCCACTTTTTCTCCACTTTTTTCTCCACTTTTTCTCCACTTTTTCTCCTCTTATGCTCCACTTTTTCTCCACTTTTTCTCCACTTTTTCTCCACTTTTTCTCCTCTTATGCTCCACTTTTTCTCCACTTTTTCTCCACTTTTTCTCCTCTTATGCTCCACGTTTTCTCCACTTTTTCTCCACTTTTTTCTCCACTTTTTCTCCTCTTATGCTCCACTTTTTCTCCACTTTTTCTCCACTTTTTCTCCACTTTTTCTCCTCTTATGCTCCACTTTTTCTCCACTTTTTCTCCACTTTTTCTCCATTTTTTTCTCCACTTATTCTCCACTTTTTCTCCTCTTATTCTCCACTTTTTCTCCACTTTTTCTCCACTTTTTCTCCACTTTTTCTCCACTTCTTCTCCACTTTTTCTCCTCTTAATCTCCACTTTTTCTCCTCTTATGCTCCACTTTTTCTCCACTTTTTCTCCACTTTTTCTCCACGTTTTCTCCACTTTTTTCTCCACTTTTTCTCCTCTTATGCTCCACTTTTTCTCCACTTTTTCTCCACTTTTTCTCCACTTTTTCTCCACGTTTTCTCCACGTTTTCTCCACTTTTTTCTCCACTTTTTCTCCTCTTATGCTCCACTTTTTCTCCACTTTTTCTCCACTTTTTCTCCTCTTAATCTCCACTTTTTCTCCACTTTTTCTCCACTTTTTCTCCACTTTTTCTCCACTTTTTTCTCCACTTTTTCTCCTCTTATGCTCCACTTTTTCTCCACTTTTTCTCCACTTTTTCTCCACTTTTTCTCCTCTTATGCTCCACTTTTTCTCCACTTTTTCTCCACTTTTTCTCCTCTTATGCTCCACTTTTTCTCCACTTTTTCTCCACTTTTTTCTCCACTTTTTCTCCTCTTATGCTCCACTTTTTCTCCACTTTTTCTCCACTTTTTCTCCACTTTTTCTCCTCTTATGCTCCACTTTTTCTCCACTTTTTCTCCACTTTTTCTCCATTTTTTTCTCCACTTATTCTCCACTTTTTCTCCTCTTATTCTCCACTTTTTCTCCACTTTTTCTCCACTTTTTCTCCTCTTATTCTCCACTTTTTCTCCACTTTTTCTCCACTTTTTCTCCATTTTTTTCTCCACTTTCTCCACTTTTTCTCCACTTTTTTCTCCACTTTTTCTCCTCTTATGCTCCACTTTTTCTCCTCTTAATCTCCACTTTTTCTCCACTTTTTCTCCACTTTTTCTCCACTTTTTTCTCCACTTTTTCTCCTCTTATGCTCCACTTTTTCTCCACTTTTTCTCCACTTTTTCTCCACTTTTTCTCCTCTTAATCTCCACTTTTTCTCCTCTTATGCTCCACTTTTTCTCCACATTTTCTCCACTTTTTCTCCACGTTTTCTCCACTTTTTTCTCCACTTTTTCTCCTCTTATGCTCCACTTTTTCTCCACTTTTTCTCCACTTTTTCTCCACGTTTTCTCCACGTTTTCTCCACTTTTTTCTCCACTTTTTCTCCTCTTATGCTCCACTTTTTCTCCACTTTTTCTCCACTTTTTCTCCTCTTAATCTCCACTTTTTCTCCACTTTTTCTCCACTTTTTCTCCACTTTTTCTCCACTTTTTTCTCCACTTTTTTCTCCACTTTTTTCTCCACTTTTTCTCCTCTTATGCTCCACTTTTTCTCCACTTTTTCTCCACTTTTTCTCCACGTTTTCTCCACGTTTTCTCCACTTTTTTCTCCACTTTTCCTCCTCTTAT
The DNA here is from genome assembly GCF_048569485.1 of Anomaloglossus baeobatrachus. Classification (NCBI taxonomy): domain Eukaryota; kingdom Metazoa; phylum Chordata; class Amphibia; order Anura; family Aromobatidae; genus Anomaloglossus; species Anomaloglossus baeobatrachus. Next base: position 537,065,419 of record NC_134355.1, read on the forward strand.
GCTCCACTTTTTCTCCACTTTTTCTCCACTTTTTCTCCTCTTAATCTCCACTTTTTCTCCACTTTTTCTCCACTTTTTCTCCACTTTTTCTCCACTTTTTCTCCACTTTTTTCTCCACTTTTTCTCCACTTTTTCTCCTCTTATGCTCCACTTTTTCTCCACTTTTTCTCCACTTTTTCTACACTTTTTCTCCTCTTATGCTCCACTTTTTCTCCACTTTTTCTCCACTTTTTCTCCTCTTATGCTCCACTTTTTCTCCACTTTTTCTCCACTTTTTTCTCCACTTTTTCTCCTCTTATGCTCCACTTTTTCTCCACTTTTTCTCCACTTTTTCTCCACTTTTTCTCCTCTTATGCTCCACTTTTTCTCCACTTTTTCTCCACTTTTTCTCCATTTTTTTCTCCACTTATTCTCCACTTTTTCTCCTCTTATTCTCCACTTTTTCTCCACTTTTTCTCCACTTTTTCTCCTCTTATTCTCCACTTTTTCTCCACTTTTTCTCCACTTTTTCTCCATTTTTTTCTCCACTTTTTCTCCACTTTTTTCTCCACTTTTTCTCCTCTTATGCTCCACTTTTTCTCCTCTTAATCTCCACTTTTTCTCCACTTTTTCTCCACTTTTTCTCCACTTTTTCTCCACTTTTTTCTCCACTTTTTCTCCTCTTATGCTCCACTTTTTCTCCACTTTTTCTCCACTTTTTCTCCACTTTTTCTCCACTTTTTCTCCTCTTAATCTCCACTTTTTCTCCTCTTATGCTCCACTTTTTCTCCACTTTTTCTCCACTTTTTCTCCTCTTATGCTCCACTTTTTCTCCACTTTTTCTCCTCTTAATCTCCACTTTTTCTCCTCTTATGCTCCACTTTTTCTCCACTTTTTCTCCACTTTTTCTCCTCTTATGCTCCACTTTTTCTCCACTTTTTCTCCACTTTTTCTCCTCTTATGCTCCACTTTTTCTCCACTTTTTCTCCACTTTTTTCTCCACTTTTTCTCCTCTTATGCTCCACTTTTTCTCCACTTTTTCTCCACTTATGCTCCACTTTTTCTCCACTTTTTCTCCACTTTTTCTCCTCTTAATCTCCACTTTTTCTCCACTTTTTCTCCACTTTTTCTCCACTTTTTCTCCACTTTTTTCTCCACTTTTTCTCCACTTTTTCTCCTCTTATGTTCCACTTATTCTCCACTTTTTCTCCACTTTTTCTCTACTTTTTCTATGGTCGGTCTACCCATTAGCTCTGCCATGCATAGTGTAGCTCTACACCTACTGCACATGTTACTTTATGATTGACATCTCTTTCGTACCAGAGCTGTCTAAGTCTACTCTGACCCCATATTTGTCATTACTGTATTGTCCTTGTACTGTATTATGACATTTGTATCATGTGTTTCATTTCTTGCTGTGTTGCAATTTTTTTGCTGCATCCCAATTGTACCTCTACATTGTTCGAGTTTATGTTATTGTTCTCTCACTCTTATGTGATACTGATTATTGTCATTTTTCATGATTACATGCAGATAAGTCCAATCTGACGAAGGCTCAGGCCGAAACGTCATTTGTAACTTGTTTTGGACAAAAACATATATGCTTATGAAAAAAAAATTTTCTTAATACGGACCAATAAAGAGTGATTTTGCATTACTATCCGTTGTGACTTACTGACTTAGTCTGGGAGATATAGAGTGCCGAGGTTACTCACTAATTTTATCTATTATTACCTCTGAGCACCTATATACCAGTGAGCAGAGCTTCCTCTACAGTAGTTCTCCTGATTAGGCATGCCCTTACCTCATGAGCAGGGCATTGCAGCTTTGGTAGCAACCATTACGACATGGACTCTGCTGCTGTGGACCCGGGGAGAGTGAGTGCAGATTCATTGCACCCACACTCCTCACATGAAGGGTCCGCACTCCTAGAAAATGGGGGATACGTTCCCTGAGTGTCTCCCCCCCATATTCTAGACGGTCCAGAGTCGTCGTGGGACCCCTTTATTTTTTTTCTTACAATAAATTGGTGAAAGAGGAAATGTTTTGGGGACTGTTTTTTCAAATAAATTTCTTTTGTCGATTTTTTGTTTTTGTTAGTACTGACAGTTTATGATGTTGGGTATCTAATAGACGCCATGACATCACAAACTGCTGGGCTTGATCTCAGGTGACTTTACAGCTAGTATCAACCCGATTTATTACCCCGTTTGCCACTGCACCAGGGCACGGGATGAGCTGGGGTGAAGCGCCAGGATTGGCGCATCTAGTGGATGCGCCACGTCTGGGGTGCCTGCGGCCTGCTATTTTTAGGCTGTGAAGGCCCAATAACTATGGACCTTCCCACCCTGAGAATACCAGACCACAGCTGTCCGCTTTACCTTGGCTGGTGATCCAATTTGGGGGGTCCCCTACTTTTATTGTGTAATTATTAATATTTATAAAATAATTATAAAAAAGAGCCTGAGGGGACCTCCACATTGGATCCCCAACCACGGTAAAGCTGCCAGCTGTGGTTTTCAGGCTACAGCCGTCTGCTTTACCCTAGCTGGCTATCAAAAATGGGGGGACCCAACGTAATTTTTTTTTTTTAACTATTTTTTAAATAGAAAAAATTAATGGGCTTCCCTGTATTTTGATTGCCAACCAAGGTAACGGCAGGCAGATGGGGGTGGCAACCCATAGCTGTCTGCTTTATCTGCGCTGAGAATCAAAAATACCGCGGAGCGCTACGTCATTTTTTTAAAGATTTATTTTTACAGCACTGTGATGTCCAGCAATCAAAATACAGGGAAGCCCATTTTATTTTTAGTTATTTAAATAAATAATTAAAAAAAATATATGTTAGCTCCCACTGCATTTTTTGTATTGCTAGCTAAGGGTAATCCAAGCAGCTACTGGCTGCTAACCCCCACTGCTTGGTGTTACCTTCACTGGCAATGGAAAATCCAGGGAAGCATTTTTTTTTTTTTTTGCCAAAAAGCTACAAAAAAAGGACGTGAGCTTCGCCATATTTTTGTATGCTAGCCAGGTATAGCAGGCAGGTGCTGGAAGAGTTGGATACAGCGCCAGAAGATGGCGCTTCTATGAAAATGCCATTTTCTGAGGTGGCTGCAGACTGCAATTCGCAGCAGTGGGGCCCAGAAAGCTCAGGCCAACCGGTGGTGCGGATTCCAATCCCAGCTGCCTAGTTGTACCTGGCTGGACACAAAAATGGGGCAAAGCCTACGTCATTTGTTTTCTAATTATTTCATGAAATTCATGAAATAATAAAAAAAGGGCTTCCCTTTATTTTTGGTTCCCAGCCGGGTACAAATAGGCAACTGGGGGTTGGGGGCAGCCGTACCTGCCTGCTGTACCTGGCTAGCATACAAAAATATGGCGAAGCCACATAATTTTTTCAGGGGGCAAAAAACTTCTGCATACAGTCCTGGATGGAGTATGCTGAGCCTTGTAGTTCTGCAGCTGCTGTCTGTCTGTATGGAGAAGAGCAGACAGCAGCTGCAGAACTACAAGGCTCAGCATACTCCATCCAGGACTGTATGCAGAAGTTTTTTGCCCACCAAAAAAATGACGTGGGCTTCGCCATATTTTTGTATGCTAGCCAGGTACAGCTGGCAGCCACGGGCTGCCTCCAACCCCCAGTTGCCTATTTGTACCCGGCTGGGAACCAAAAATATAGGGAAGCCCGTTTTTTTTAATTATTTCACTTATTTCATGAAATAATTAAAAAACAAATGATGTGGGCTTCGCCCTATTTTTGTGTCCAGCCGGGTACAACTAGGCAGCTGGGGATTGGAATCCGCAGCACAGGTTAGCCCGAGGTTTGTGGGCGTCTCTGCTGCGGATTTCAGTCCGCAGCCGTCCCAGAAAATGGCGCTCTCATAGAAGCGCCATCATCTGGCGCTGTATCCAACTCTTCCAACAGCCCTGGAGCCGGGTGGCTTGTTGGGTAATCATGAGTTAATACTGGCTTTGTTTTACCAGCCAGTATTAAGCCAGAGATTCTTAATGTCAGGCACGTTTGACCCGGCCATTAAGAATCTCCAATAAAGGGTTAAAAAAAGACACCACACAGAGAAAAAATACTTTAATAGAAATAAATACACAGACACATTAGAGACTCCATCTTTATTACCCCTGTCAGCCCTCCACGATCCTGCTCTTCTGTCTTCTTTCTTTCTAGTGTAGTAGTAGTGACGATTGTAGTGAGGGGCATCACTTGGGGCTGGGGAACCTCCATCCTAACTACAATGCTCACTACAATCGGGAAGCAGCGTGCAGCCTTCACTCCGTGAGTGATCACTGCTGGCTGCTAGCGGTAACGCTGACAGACGCGTTACCATAGCAACGGTGCTCCCGGAGCCGCGGTTAGCGGTGACGTCACCGCTAACTGCGTTGCTATGGCAACGGTGATCTCCGTTAATGACCGGCTGTGTCAGCCGGTCCCTAACGGAACGGGGAGTCGACCGTGTGCTAGAGCATGTCGCTGGTACACGGCGATACACATATGTGCACCGTGTACCGGAGAGATGCACTCGCAGGTCCTACATGACGTGTCATAGTCATGTGACCAGTCTGTAGCCAATGAGATAATAGCCACGTGACTGGTCACATGGCTATTTTGACGTCACGATAGGTCCTGCTTCTCTGCTGGCAGTGCAGGTCACCGGGAGGATTCAGCGATCATCGGATGGAATAGCGGCAGGAGACAGAGTGCAGAAGGGATCGCGAGGACCGGTAAGTGTTATGGCAATGTTTATTAACTGTTTGTGTACATTTATAATGCATTTTTATGTGTTTGTGATTGCCTCCCATTATAGCCTATACGTTCGAGTTCGGTTCGTCGAACGTTCGACGAACCGAACTCGAACGGGACCCCCGTTCGGCGAACCGGCCTCGAGCCGAACCGGGACCGGTTCGCTCATCTCTAGTGACAAGTCATAGGGACGGGCCTATGTAAGCCAGTCCAGAGTGGCCTGGCCACATCGTCAGGACACGTGATGCCCTGTGGTCTATATGGGCCTGCCACATCAGTGACAGGGCCAAAGAGTTCATTTCCGGACCTAGCCTCTGATGCAGTAAATGCCTGAGCATGCTCAGTAGCATGAACACAGTCTCAGAAAAAAGACTATCAGCTTCAGCACGCTGTCTAGGCACAACACAGGAGTTAGTACCTGTGCAAAGAGGCTTTTTGCAATTAGTGTGGAAGCATGCACTGTAGCCCGAACTGAGGACTTTGCCTCAGGAATAGCACAGTCAGGCTGAGCATACTCACTAGCCGAAACTCTGGACTTAGGCTGCAGCTGGCCACCTCTCCACACTTTGACGTGGAGGATAAACCAGCCAGCTGTACAACCTGAGGCACAGCACAAAATGGCAGCTGACGCCTGGGCGCAACTGGAACCGCAGCAGGCTTCTTGCGTTAATGGTGACACCGATTCATAACAACAAATAGCAGCCAAAAGAACAGGTGTACTTCTTCCTGTGGATAATCTGATATGATCACTTTTTTCACGGACACGACCATCGCTAACAAATGTAGATGAGGCACCAAAACAGCAGCTGCTTCAATGGATCTCAAGTGCTCCATAAAGTGGCCTCTCCTCCACCTCAAGTTCAATATCCCAAATACTACATGCCTCTGTGGTGTCAACCCATCCCACTTGCTTCCTAACAGCTCTCAAGTTTCCACCAGCCCTGCTGAGTATGGAGTAACAGAGATGGTTGAGTCTGCAGAGCTGTTCAGTCACACTATAGCCTGGGAATCAGAGGTCTGCTCAAAAGCTGCAGTGAGTACAGACAAGGAAGTTATTATTATTATTATTTATTTATTTTTTTATAGAGCACCATTTATTCCAAGGTGCTGTACATGAGAAGGGGGTTACATATAGAATACATAGCCAAGTAACAATGGACAGACTGGTACAGAGGGAAGAGGGCCCTGCCCTTGCAAGATTACATTCTAAAGGATTTTGGGGAGGAGACAGTAGGTGGGGTGTAGGTTGGGCGGCAGCTAAGCATGGTGGTGGTGTCATTGAAGGTTACAGTCATTTCTGAACAGAGTTTTCATGTTCCGATTGAAGCTGGCGGGTGTAGCAGATAACCTGACATGTTGAGGCAGCGAGTTCCAGGAGACAGGGGAAATGATCTGCACAGATGCCCTGAAGCTTTGTGAATCGGATCCAGGCCCCAATGAAGAAGGTTCTGAGCATAATGTACACCCTCATTCACAAACTGTAAATCCTCCTGGTAGAGACAATGGGGAACATGCTGAGGAGACTCACATACCTGATTGGAACGACAACTTTACTATTCAGTCAGGGCAGGAAGAGGTTGCCTCGGAGGACTCAGGACGAGGGGAATGAAAACACACATGGTGATGAGGTTGGAGATCCCACTTACTGTCAAACCAAAGTCACCCAGTCGAAAATGTCAGCAGAGGAGGTGGAGGAGGATGCTACTGACGACGAGGTTACGTTGCGTCTTCCTGGACAGAGACAAAGTACTGGAAGCACGTCAACAACTGAATCCTCGTTCACAACTCTGCCTCTGAGCAGAAGTCGTGTTGGCTATGCAGATCACATGGGCTCTAAGCCTTGCCTAGCCTGGGGCTTTTTTGACATCGCAAAGGATCACCCAATTCATGTAATCTGTAAGATTTGTCAACAATCTCTAAGTAGAAGGAAAAAAGTCACAACTTTGAGTACTTCGTCCATGAAGTGTCACATGGATAGGAATTGATAGCGTGAGGGTGTATTGTTCAGCTTTATCCACTGTCAATGCAACATGCTTATTTGCCGTTCATTGCATGCATTGTTGCAGACTACACACAAGGGGCTGCTGTTTTTTTGCATCTGCCTTTGTCTGTTTGGTCACTATAGCAATAGCAAAACGGTCTTCGGCTGTGAACTTGGAGATTCTGTCTATGAACAGAAGGAAAAGCTAAAGGTGTGTGTTACAGCAAGGAGCCACCGCGGAAACACTTTGGTCAATTGTGAGGGGAGTTGTATTTTAGTTTGGTGAGGAGGACCGTAACGCCTGTGAGCAGCATCCTGTGCCACAGACCGACATTCTTCCGGGGCTGCCTATACTGTTTACCGTGAGAGGAGCGTAAAGCCTGTATTTATGGCAACTGGACACCATAGTACCCCGTACGGTAGACTGGGCCCAGACAGTAATGCGTGCACGCAACACTTTGTTTTATTAGCAAAACACATATCTGTTCTGGGTAGGCCGACTATATAGACAATAAGACTTGCTGCCTCTGCACTGTCAAATTGTCACTTACAGATTAAATTATAGAGGGACATCGATACATGTTTGCATTGACTGTTGCTTTACACGATTTCCAGGACTGTGTTGCTGAGCTGTGTGGTTTGCATTCACACTGTTATCATCTGCTTTATCTGTGAGGCTTCAGCTAACAAGGGTATTCAGGGGGGATAATGGGTTTTGTCTATGTTTAGGTAGATAAGTTGTAAGCTCTTGTGATGCGCCACTGGTAAGTCAGACATCGAGAGAACCACCATTGGATGAAAGCAACATTATATCCACGCCTGCACCTTGATCACAGATTGGCTGGACTACCTGCAGTTAATAATTGCGTAGCAGATATGGAGGAGTGTAGAATGCACATGTGGTGTACCTTGCTTGGCAGCAAAGGAACACTAATTTAATATTCCAGACACTTTTAGGATGGCAGAAAAAGTGTCAGCACTTTGTGCAAATAAAATAGCGTGGCAAAAATGTGCAGGAGGGTAGAAAGCAGAGGTGGTGGAACTTGCTTGGCACCAGTGGGAGACTAATTTAGTATAGCAGACACTTTTTGGATGCCACTAAGTTGCAGCACTGTTTGCTATAAAAATAGCACAGCTAAAATGTGCAGGAGGGTAGAAAGCAGAGGTGGTGGAACTTGCTTGGCACCAGTGGGACACTAATTTCGTATAGCAGACACTTTTTGGATGCCACTAAGTTTCAGCACTGTTTGCTATAAAAATAGCGTAGCTAAAATGTGCAGGAGGGTAGAAAGCAGAGGTGGTAGAACTTGCTTGGCACCAGTGGGACACTAATTTAGTATAGCAGACACTTTTTGGATGCCACTAAGTTTCAGATCTGTTTGCTATAAAAATAGCATAGCTAAATGTGCAGGAGGGTAGAAAGCAGAGGTGGTGGAACTTGCTTAGCTCCAGTGGGACACTAATTTAGTATAGCAGACACTTTTTGGATGCCACTAAGTTTCAGCTCTGTTTGCTATAAAAATAGCATAGCAAAAATGGGCAGGAGGGTAAAGTGCCCATGTTCTGTGTGTCAGTGGACAGGAAAGGAACACTAACTTAGTATTCCAGACACTTTTAGGATGGCAGAAAAGTGTCAGCTCTTTGGGCAAATAACATTGCATGGCAAAACTGGGCAGGTGGGTACAGTGCCCGGGTTCTGTGGGTCAGTGGACAGGAAAGGAACAGTAACTTAGTATTCCAGACACTTTTAGGATGGCAGAAAAAGTGTCAGCTCTTTGGGCAAATAAAACAGCGTGGCAAAACTGGGCAGGTGGGTACAGTGCCTGGGTTCTGTGGGTAGCAGGACAGGAAAGGAAGCCTCACTTGCTATCCTACCTAATGATGAAATGCAGCAAGGAATTCCCAGAGATGAGGTACACAGACGCTGTTACCTAACGCTGTATACAGCATTTGCACGGACCTGCCTAGCAGCTATGGCTCTGAGGGGCCTGGAAATCAGCCCTGAAAAGGGCTGAAATAAACAGCAGTTGCTAATCACTACAGCGCTGTGTCTATAGCGCACACAGCTGGAGCGGCGGCAGCAGCAGTGTGAGCGGTGACTGTCACCCACATGCAGAAGGCAGATAATGGTGGCGTGAGGGAAAATGGCCGTATTTATAAGGCAAGGACATGTGACATTCACAGCCTATGACACATGATCTTGCTTGTCTGGCAAAAAATACACTTAGCTGTGTGTGTGTCTGTGATTGGCTGACATCCTGGCCCGCCCCACTGCACGCGCGTTTAGGGAAAAAAAAAAATGTCGATCAGCATTATCTTAGCATTCAGCTGCAGCACAGATCTAAACCACGTCCCCCCGCACACTATACACTGAAATTTGGTAATAGCGTGAATCACAGTGACTCACACTATTACAGTGAAAAGCCAGCTAGTAAATAGCTAGGCTTTTTGCTGATCGAACGGTTCTCGAATGTAACTCGAGCTATCGAGCTTTTAGCAAAAAGCTCGAGTTCGATCTCGAGCACCCCATAAAATCACTCGAACATGAAATTGGCGAACCTTGAACCTCGAACATCGCTCATCTCTAGTGACTTGTGAGGGGGGTTCCTATGTTTATGGAACTTTACGGCCCAGCAAATGCAACTTGGTGCCCGCAATCTATTTCAGCCAAATTAACGCTACAAAATTCAATTGACATGCCTTCCCTTCGAGCATGGCAGTTTGTTAAAACAGAAGTTTCTGACCACATGGCAGGTATCAGATGGTTCAGTAGAAACTGTGTAATAAATTTTTGTGTCCTTTTTATAGTGAATAGACTGGGGCTAAAGCAACATTTTTAGGTAAAATTTGTACATTTTTTCATTGGACATTGCATTCATTCTTGTGAAGCATCTAAAGGGTTAATACCCTTCTTAGATGTGGTTTTGAGTACTTTGATAAGTGCAGTTTTTAGAATGGTATCACTTTTAGGTATTTTCTTTCAAATAGGCCTCTCAAAGTCACTTGAAATGTCATGTGGTCCCTAGAAGAATGGTTTTGTAAATGTTGTTGTAAAAATGAGAAATTGATAAACGTTTAAACCTTTTAACTTCCTCACAAAAAAATTGTTTCAAGAATTGTGGTGATGTAAAGTAGACATGTGGGCAATGTTAGTTAACTATTTTTTGTGACATATCTCTTTACAAATAAACACAAAAAAATATAAACCTAAGTTTACCCCTTTCATGAAGTACATTATCTCATGAAAAAAAGTCTGAGAATCACTGGGACCCATTGAAGTATTCCAGAGTTATTATGTGGCACCCCAGTGGTCACGAGAGCCACAGTGGTGTTGTTCTCTTCACCAGGATCAATGCTATGCTTGGAGGCAGTGTGGGGACATACAACATCTCCTACTCCAGGCCAGCAGGGGGAGCTCATAACCTGTTTTGAAGGGAGCCTCTCTGTACATGCTGACCTGAAAGAAGGGTAAGAATGAACAGGAAGGACGTCAGGCAGAACAGTGTTGGTGAGGAGAAAGAGCGGTCGCTGTTTGAGAGCTGCTGTGTGAGCTTTCCAGGACCAAGCGCTTGGATAGAACACCAGGGTCCTCGACTACTGGGTGCTAACGTCCTAGTAGTAAAACATAGAGGGCAGGAGATTCTACGTTTCCTGGCCCACCTTAGTTCCAAGATGCAGCAGCAATATAGAACTCGGGATCGCAAGTAACACAAGCGGGTCCCATAACCGGTTCACGCTACCCATCTCAGGGGACAGTCATCTTCAAGTAAAGAGAGAGAAAGGGATGCTGTGCTGCTTCAGGCCGCAGTGGCCTCCACCAAGACCACATTAAGGAAGACCTCCAACTTGCCAAGCAAGGAGATATCCACACTGCTTCTGGGCTGACTGGACCACTGTAAACCTGGACCATAACACCTAACCAGTAAACGTAAAGAGAAAACCACCAACCTGTGTCATCCAGTTACTGTCGGCATCCCTGCCCTGCACCTCATTGTACCACCACAACCCCCACCATCCTCCTGGGGCCCGCCAGGCCTGTGGGGAGTCATCACAGCTAAGCTGCACTACCACCAGCCCCAGCAAGTAACCCTGCAGCGGCGGCTAACCCCTGGCCGCATACCACAGGTGGTGTCACAACAAACCTTTATTATCACACTATTTTCACTTCATTTTCTGTACGCCTTGGGGCAACGAAACCGGGCAAGGCCACCCGTGACATCGCCTGACCTGATTCTCATCGGCCTGGCAATGAGTAGGTTAACCACCTGCCCCAGGGGGCGCTAAAATTACATCATAAAGTGACACTGATCAGATTTCTAAAATTTGGCCTCGTCATTAAGGTCAAAATTGGCTCCTTCATTAAGGGGTTAAAAAAATCAATTGCAAAAATGATTTTTAGTCTTGTCTTTAGTTTCGTTTAGTCTTGATTGCATGCATTTTAATTTAAAAAAAAAAAAAATATCCGTAAAGGCGGACATCCCTTTAATGTACAGTTTAAATGATTTATATTTTGGTAGATCTAACATACATGACAGTACCAAATATGTTTAGTTTTTACATTATTTTTTTTAAGAGAAAAAGAGTTGATTTAAACTTTCATTTATTTTAAAAATATATTTTTGTATTTTTGCTTCTTAGTTCCCTATCAGACTTGATTGTTAGAGTACTCATAATCTAGTGTGTATTGATTATGGTTACAGAGGGCTCGTGTGGGTGGGGAAACCCGCCAATGCCACCATCTTTTCAGCTTGTCAAAGGACACATTGAAATGTATTGCGACTCGGAGACCCTTTGGGTATCTGCACTATAATATGCACCCCTGGACAATTAAAGACAGCTGACCTCAGCATGACAATTACAGGTGTTGCTGGATTGGTCCAGGACATTATTACTGGAAGAAGACTGGATGGGGACATTATACCAGGAAGGGGCCCAGGATTAGGGACATATATTACTGGAAGGGGCCCAGGATGGGGGACATATATTAATGGATGGGGCCCAAGATGGGGGTCTTATTCCCAGAAAGGAACAAGGATTTTTAAAATTCTGATTATAAGGGGTCCAAGATGGAGAAAATTCTTATTGGCAGGGGCTCAGGATGTTAGACATTATTACTGCAAGTATCCCAGGATTGGGGACATTATTACAGGAATGGGCATTGGATGGGGGACATTTTTGCTGGAAGCTGCCCAATGCAGAGGACATTATAACAGATAGGGGGTGGGTGACTTTAGTACAGGATAGTTGAAAATATTACTGCAAAGGACCCAGGATGTGGGACATTATTACTAAATAGGCACAGGATGAGGGACATTATTACTAGAAGGATCCCTGCGTTATACCAGGAAGGGGTCCAGAGTGTTGGAGATCATTACTGGAAGGGGCCAAGGATGGGCAACATTCTTTCTGGAAAGATGGCACAGGATGTTGGACATTATTACGGCATGAGACGTAGGATGAGGGGACATTATTACTGCAAGCATAAGGGATATTATTATTTGAAGGGGACCAGGACAAAATACATTATGCTAAGTAGGGACCCAGGATGGGTGATGTTAGTTTTGCGTAGGGAACATTATTACAATTTAATGGGGGATAGCGTTTATATCTTTATGGAAGGATATAAAGGCTTATATATGACCAACATGCACGTGGGGGCCCATGTCCACATTTTTCTGAGGCCTATCACATTCAAATTACACCACTGCTTATAATATATACTGCAATACAACAATATGATTGCTGTTCTACTGTGAAGGTCAGTATTTCATTGAGATTCACAAGAGGACTAAGATGGCAGCTATAGGGTTCATCAATGTGGAGGTTGATGGGCTACATGAAATAATGGTATATAATTAGGAGGATGAGAGGAAAGGAATATGCAAACTAAATGTAATGGCTCATAGACTAAGGTTAAGTATGAGAGGATAGTGACATATAACTTCTGAGTGTGAGAATGGGAAGGCATATGTAAATGAGCCGCTGTCATTCAACCCATAGGCCTCTTTTACACGTCCGTAAAAATCACGCACGTTTTTCACGGACGTGTCAAAGGTGCATATTGCCCTCGGTGTGCCGTATGTATGGCACACGTGTGTTCCCTGTGTGTTATCCATGATAATACATGGAGAACGGGAACTTTCTACTCACCTGTCCCTGGCGTCGCTGTCCGTGGTGCTGATCTACGGTCTCCAGTCCTGCCAACTCCCCGCTGCTGCTGCTGCTTCCAGCCACAGTGAAGTGAATATTCAATTAACATAATGAGGGGGGGCCGGCAGCAAGTGACAGCAGCGGCAGAGACTGCAGGGCTGGAGAAGGTGAGTAAAGGTTTTTTTTCTCTCTCACAGACACGTCTTTGCTCCAGTGCGTGTCACACGGAACACATCCGTGTGGTCCATTTGTATTACGTGTGACATGTTTGCGTTCCATGTGACACCTGTGATGCCAGAGAGAAAACGGACATGTCGCCGTGAGAAACACACGGACACACGTAAGTACAGAACGGACACACGTAAGTACGGAACGGACACACGTTCTGTGCGAAAATACTTACGTGTGTCCAAAACCATAGGAATACATAGGTATATGTGTGTAGGTGTCTCCGGTACGTGAGAAAACTGCCAAACACGTACCGGAGGCATGTACATGTAAAAGAGGCCTTAGCCACATATGACACAAATGTATATCAAGGACATGCTATCCAAACATTATTTTGAGTGTGTAGTTAACAGTAAACTAATCATAATTATTAAGACATTTTAATGTTGGTGTTTCTTTAAGTAAAAGTTTATTTTAAATGCCAAATATCGCAGTAAAGTGCTGGACACAAATAACAATGAAAAGGGACATCTGATTCTCTCCAAAGTGATGCCAAATGAAATTCTTGATTGTTTTTTTTAATCTTCATTAGCAGAAGGTGCCAGTAGGAATTACAAGAACTTTGCACTAACAGATGCTGTTTAGAACATCTTTTTTGCATTGCCGAGCACTGAAGACACATCATTAAAACTATGTCTAGATTGTCTGAAGTGCCAAAAAAGTATTTTAATAATTTTTTGCAGACTTTAATTACTTTCATTACTGTTAATATGCAAACACATACTTTACATTGAATAAAGAGAGCCACTCCAGGAAACTGTGCTGTGCCATCTGATACCAAACTAATGCAAACTTATTTTAGATTATTTGAAAGTTTTTACTTTTTCTTTATCATAATTACAGTGAGCAAACCTTTCAAGGTTCGGTTTGGAGTCCACGACTTTCCCATGTGTTCACTAAACAGTTCGACAAACAGTTCAATGAAGATATCCTAACACCACTGAATTCAATGGAAGCCAAAACGTATGTGTTAGTATGGGTTAGGGAGGGCTGGTGTTAGTAAGGGCTAGAGGTGCTGCAAAATAAAAAAAATAAGGAATAAAGCAGGACGGTCATACTGCTTCCAGGTTTGCTCACTAACCCTCATACATATTCACTGCTTCCCCCACTCAGTGGCAGTCCTGGCATCTACCACTGGTTGCAATCAGTCTGCGCCCCCACCCTGTGTGACAGCATCTGTGATTGGTTGGAATCACACATGCTTTGTGTCCCTATAGTGGTGTAAAAATGAATAAATAAAAAAAAAAATGGCATAGAGTCCCCCCATATTGTGATATCCAGCACAGATAAAGCAGACAGCTGAAGGCTGTAGTCCCCAGACGTGTGCTTATCTTAGGTGTATATCAAAATACGACAGACCCCATGCGGCTTTTGTTAATCATTTAAATGAATAATTTTTAAAAGACGAAATGTGGTCTCCCCCAATTTTGATACCAAGCCAATATAAACCCAACAGCTGGGGGCTGGTGTTCTTAGAATGGGGAGGCCCATTGCTATTGGGACCCCCAGCCTAAAAATAGCAACCTGCCGCCACCCATAATTGTTGCATTCATTAGATGCAACAATTCTAGGCTTTAAACGACTCATCCCGATTGCCCAAACGTGATGAAAATCGGGGTAACATAACAGGTTAATGACAGATGTGATTTTTCAGCTGCCATGAATCCTAGATTAATAATGGGGAGCGGTCTATGAGATCTTCCCCCTTACTAATCTTGTAAGTGAAAATAAATAAACACAAAAATCCTTTATTTAAACCCCCCCCAAAAAACACCCTCTTTCACCAATTTATTAACCCTCAAAAAATCCCTGCAGGTCCTACAATTTTTTTAATTACTGTGTTTATTGAAATAATTTAAAAAATGTGGTCCCTCATATTTTGATACACAGCCAAGATAACGCGCACAGCTGGGGGGTGCAGTCTGTAACCGTTCGCTTTATCTGCACTGGGTATCGATATATGGGGGACCTAGCACCATTTTTTTAATTTGCTTATTTATTTTTACACTTCACTCAGGCTGACCAACAGGTACAGTGAGGCAACCAATCAGAAATGCTGGGATGCCGGCATTCTGACTGCAGTTAATCACAGAGGGTGCATGGGGGAAGTAGTGAATATGTATAAAAGATAATGAGTGGACCTGGAATCAGTGTTATAGCTGTGCAGAGACTGGTTAATATGTCCTGCTTTACCATTTTGCTTCACTTTTCTTTTTTACAGTGATTTCCCTGGCCAATCACAGCCATGCCAATACTTGATATGGATGTGATGGGGATAGAAGTGGATGGTTTCTGCAATAGTGTAAACACAAACAGTTACCTAACAAAGGGCAAATTTTACCTATTTGGAGAACAGTGCTCGGGAAAATAAACCCGAGTCCGAATGGCAAGGATCGTGCCAAATTTGAGATTTGCAAATTTTTTTCGAACATGTTTGCTCATCTCTAATCATAACAAAGTTGATATTAAAAAAAAAAAAAACAAACAATAACTGATCAACTACAGTAAAAATTCACACCTGTGTACTGTTATCACAATATGCTGGCCCTAGTCATATAGTCATATGGAAATATAAAGAAAAGTGTAAAAGTATATCACAAAAGGAACTTCCTGAAGTCTTCTATATTTTTAATCACAAAATCTAGAGGTGAAGAAAAAAATCTCTTTAAAATTCATGGCAAACACATTTGCTTAACCCCGTCATTATCAGCCAAATTTGCGCTTTCATTTTTTTTTTGCCATTCTTCTTCCGAGAGACGTAACTTTTTGATTTTTCAATCAATATGGTCATGTGAGGGCTTGTTTTTTTGTGGAACGAGCTGTACTTTTAAATAAAGCCAAGAGTTTTACCATATTGTGTACTGGAAAAAAGCAAATAATTCCAAATGCGGAAAAATTGCAAAAAAAATGGGATTACACTTTTGTTTTTGAGATATTTTCTTCACAGTGTTTACTATATGGTAAAACTAATGAATTAATGTGATACCTAAGGTTGGTACGAGCTCTTGGACACCAAACATGAATAAGTTTACTTTTATCTAAGAAGTTAAAACAAATTAGATGTTTGTCCGAAAAAAGTGCAGTACGTTTTGCGCCATATTCTATGATCCATAGCGTTCTCATTTTTCGGACTCTATGACTCAGTGATGGCTTATTTCTTGTGTTTTGAGCTGACATTTTTAACCATACCATTTTTGCACAGATGCTACATTTTGATCATCTGTTATTGCATTTAGCGCAAAATCTGCAGTGTTTCTAATTTTTTGCCGCTACGTTGTTTACCAATCAGATTAATTCATTTTATATTTTGATAGATCAGGCATTTCTGAAAGCGGCAATACCAAATGTGTAAATATTTTTTAGTTTTTTAACCCTTTAATTTTCAAGGGGGCGAAAGGGGGGTGATTTGAACTTTTAGGTTTTTTAAAAAAAAAATTAATGTTTTAAAACTTTTTTTAAACTTTTTTTTATTTTACTATGTCCCCTAGGGAACTATAATGATCAGCAGTCTGATCACTCATTCATTTCTCCCAATCAGAGCATCATCGCTCAGATCGGGATAAATGGTCATCTCTTGTAACAGCCAGTACTCGGCTGTTTGTTTACAGTACCTTAGTCATGTGAGCACAGGAGTCATCACATGACCCTGTACTACCATGATAACAACCAGAAGTCACATGATCACGTCACATAACTTCAAGTATTGGCCTATAAGTACATTTTCAGCGCGATCCCGATTATAATGGTGCTGTCACTTATTGACAGCGCCATTTAAGGGGTTAAAAGGCATGGGTGGATAATGATTCCTAGCAGGCGCACATGTCAGCTGTAGAAATCAGCTGAGATGTGCACTGATCTTCCCTGCTGGCAGCAGCAGGGGGACATTAACACTATGACTGCTAGGTCGTTAAGGGGTTAATTCAGTTTTTAGATTCAATTCCATCAATAGAAAATCGGTTAAATTTAGGGATGGGTGAGCATGCTCGCTGTTACTTGATGCATGCCCGAGCATCTCAGTACTCGAGATACTCGGCGAGCTCAGAGTACTGGCGAGATGCTTGGTCACATGCTCGGCTCCCACTCTCTGCATGTTGGCGCTCTTTACAGAGTCAGCCCACATGCAGGGATTAGCTGCCACACACTGTATTGCCACAGTCATATTGGTTGTGGCATTACAGTGATTGGCTGGCCGCACAGCATCATCAGGTCTATATAAGACCTGACGGCACTGTGGTCGTCACTGATCCACATTCAGCTAGTGTAGGGAGAGGTGCTGCTGAGCTAGGGACAGATTTAGTGTGTGTCTTAGGCCTCCTTCACACATCCATGTCTCCGGTACGTGTTTGGTCCGCTTCCTCACGTGATGGAGACACGGGCACACGTAGACACATTAAAATCAATGGGTCTACGCTCATGTCTGAGTTTTGCCATGGACCGTGTTTCCATGTGGAGAATACGTGTGCCCGTGTGCTCCACATGTAGACAGGTCCGTTTTTCTCCGGCATCAATGGTGTCACACGGACCGCACATGGACCGCACGAGTGTGAATCATGTGATACGCACCGGAAAAAACATACGTACCTGTGAAATAAAAAGAATTTCTATACTCACCTTCTCCAGCACTGCTGTCTCTGCCGCTGCTGGCACTTGCTTCCGACCCCCGCTCATTATGCTCATTGCATATTCTCTCCACTGCCGGCCGGAAGCAGCAGCAGCGGGGAGTTGGCACGGCGGGAGACCGAAGATCAGCACCGCGGACAGCAATGCCAGTGACAGGTGAGCAGAAAGTTCCAGTTCTCCATGTGTTATCACATATAACACACGGAGAACACATGTGTGCCATAAACATGGCACACGGAGGGCAATACGCACCTTTGACACATCCGTGAAAAACGTGCGTGATTTTCACGGCCGCGTGAAAGAGGCCTCAGGTAGTGTAGGTACAAGGCAGGGTACACAATCCATCTAAACAAACAGTCCTTTTCAGGACTAATCCAGCTGTATACAGGCAGTGTATATATGCAGACAAAAAACACCAAAAAAAAACTGAGCTGTGACAATTGTTCAATAAACATGCAACATTATAAGCATGTGAATTGCAGCCTCAAGACTAGAAAAAAACCAGGAGAAAATTGTAGAAAAAATACCCTGACTATAAATAAATAAATTGCAAGTGCTTAATAAACAGGGTACTTAGTATATACATTTTTGCAAAAAGGTAAGAAGCTGTCTCACCTCGTCACAGTGTACCCATCTGAGACAGTCCCTAACCTACTAAAGTTAAAAACATATTCTGTACCTGACTTGTGTCATGTCAAAACTTCAATATGGATGGTAAAGTGGTTAGCTGGGTCCCAGATTAAATACACAGCAAAAAGTGAGAAGCAGGTAATTGTTCAGCCTCAGTATCAGGAG
Organism: Anomaloglossus baeobatrachus; assembly: GCF_048569485.1. Classification (NCBI taxonomy): domain Eukaryota; kingdom Metazoa; phylum Chordata; class Amphibia; order Anura; family Aromobatidae; genus Anomaloglossus; species Anomaloglossus baeobatrachus. Next base: position 537,083,931 of record NC_134355.1, read on the forward strand.
GGCTGCACCCCCAACTTGCATTAAAGCAAGATAACAGACAAAAAAACACCAAAAAAAACTGAGCTGTGACAATTGTTCAATAAACATGCAACATTACAAGCATGTGAATTGCAGCCTCAAGACTAGAAAAAAACCAGGAGAAAATTGTAGAAAAAATACCCTGACTATAAATAAATAAATTGCAAGTGCTTAATAAACAGGGTACTTAGTATATACATTTTTGCAAAAAGGTAAGAAGCTGTCTCACCTCATCACGGTGTACCCATCTGAGACAGTCCCTAACCTACTAAAGTTAAAAACATATTCTGTACCTGACTTGTGTCATGTCAAAACTTCAATATGGATGGTAAAGTGGTTAGCTGGGTCCCAGATTAAATACACAGCAAAAAGTGAGAAGCAGGTAATTGTTCAGCCTCAGTATCAGGAGGGCTGCACCCCCAACTTGCATTAAGCAAGATAACAGACAAAAAACACCAAAAAAAACTGAGCTGTGACAATTGTTCAATAAACATGCAACATTACAAGCATGTGAATTGCAGCCTCAAGACTAGAAAAAAACCAGGAGAAAATTGTAGAAAAAATACCCTGACTATAAATAAATAAATTGCAAGTGCTTAATAAACAGGGTACTTGTTGCATGTTTATTGAACAATTGTCACAGCTCAGTTTTTTTTTTTTGTGTTTTTTGTCTGTTATCTTGCTTTAATGCAAGTTGGGGGTGCAGCCCTCCTGATACTGAGGCTGAACAATTACCTGCTTCTCACTTTTTGCTGTGTATTTAATCTGGGACCCAGCTAACCACTTTACCATCTATATTGAAGTTTTGACATGACACAAGTCAGGTACAGAATATGTTTTTAACTTTAGTAGGTTAGGGACTGTCTCAGATGGGTACACCGTGACGAGGTGAGACAGCTTCTTACCTTTTTGCAAAAATGTATATACTAAGTACCCTGTTTATTAAGCACTTGCAATTTATTTATTTATAGTCAGGGTATTTTTTCTACAATTTTCTCCTGGTTTTTTTCTAGTCTTGAGGCTGCAATTCACATGCTTGTAATGTTGCATGTTTATTGAACAATTGTCACAGCTCAGTTTTTTTTGGTGTTTTTTGTCTGTTATCTTGCTTTAATGCAAGTTGGGGGTGCAGCCCTCCTGATACTGAGGCTGAACAATTACCTGCTTCTCACGTTTTGCTGTGTATTTAATCTGGGACCCAGCTAACCACTTTACCATCCATATTGAAGTTTTGACATGACACAAGTCAGGTACAGAATATGTTTTTAACTTTAGTAGGTTAGGGACTGTCTCAGATGGGTACACCGTGACGAGGTGAGACAGCTACTTATCTTTTTGCAAAAATGTATATACTAAGTAGCCTGTTTATTAAGCACTTGCAATTTATTTATTTATAGTCAGGGTATATTTTCTACAATTTTCTCCTGGTTTTTTTCTAGTGTATATATGCAGGCAGGGTATATAACAGAGTGCAGTGTGTATAGCACTGGAGGTTCCATTCCAGTCACATCTGGGGTTGGTGTAGCCTGTTACACATATTATCAATCTCTAAAAAAACAGTCCTTTTCAGGATTAATCCAGCTGTATACAGGCAGCGTATATAAGCAGGGTATATAGCAGAGTGCAGTGCATAAAGCACAGGAGACTCCTTTCCAGTCATGTCTGGGGCTGCTGTAGCCTGTTACACAGACATTATCCATCTCTAAAAAAAACAGCTGCTTAAAACTTTGGTTTGTCCGTCGCCCGGATCACATATACAGTGCCTACAAGTAGTATTCAACCCCCTGCAGATTTAGCAGGTTTGATAAGATGCAAATAAGTTAGAGCCTGCAAACTTCAAACAAGAGCAGGATTTATTAACAGATGCATAAATCTTACAAACCAACAAGTTATGTTGCTCAGTTAAATTTTAATAAATTTTCAACATAAAAGTGTGGGTCAATTATTATTCAACCCCTAGGTTTAATATTTTGTGGAATAACCCTTGTTTGCAATTACAGCTAATAATCGTCTTTTATAAGACCTGATCAGGCCCGCACAGGTCTCTAGAGTTATCTTGGCCCTCTCCTCCATGCAGATCTTCTCCATGTTATCTAGGTTCTTTGGGTGTCTCATGTGGACTTTAATCTTGAGCTCCTTCCACAAGTTTTCAATTGGGTTAAGGTCAGGAGACTGACTAGGCCACTGCAACACCTTGATTTTTTTCCCTCTTGAACCAGGCCTTGGTTTTCTTGCTGTGTGCTTTGGGTCGTTGTCTTGTTGGAAGATGACGACCCATCTTAAGATCCTTGATGGAGGAGTGGAGGTTCTTGGCCAAAATCTCCAGGTAGGCCGTGCTATCCATCTTCCCATGGATGCGGACCAGATGGCCAGGCCCCTTGGCTGAGAAACAGCCCCACAGCATGATGCTGCCACCACCATGCTTGACTGTAGGGATGGTATTCTTGGGGTCGTATGCAGTGCCATCCAGTCTCCAAACGTCACGTGTGTGGTTGGCACCAAAGATCTCGATCTTGGTCTCATCAGACCAGAGAACCTTGAACCAGTCTGTCTCAGAGTCCTTCAAGTGATCATGAGCAAACTGTAGACGAGCCTTGACATGACGCTTTGAAAGTAAAGGTACCTTACGGGCTCTTCTGGAACGGAGACCATTGCGGTGGAGTACGTTACTTATGGTATTGACTGAAACCAATGTCCCCACTGCCATGAGATCTTCCCGGAGCTCCTTCCTTGTTGTCCTTGGGTTAGCCTTGACTCTTCGGACAAGCCTGGCCTCGGCACGGGTGGAAACTTTCAAAGGCTGTCCAGGCCGTGGAAGGCTAACAGTAGTTCCATAAGCCTTCCACTTCCGGATGATGCTCCCAACAGTGGAGACAGGTAGGCCCAACTCCTTGGAAAGGGTTTTGTTTCCTTGCCAGCCTTGTGACCCTCCACGATCTTGTCTCTGATGGCCTTGGAATGCTCCTTTGTCTTTCCAATGTTGACCAAGTATGAGTGCTGTTCACAAGTTTGGGGAGGGTCTTAATTAGTCAGAAAAGGCTGGAAAAAGAGATAATTAATCCAAACATGTGAAGCTCATTGTTCTTTGTGCCTGAAATACTTCTTAATACTTTAGGGGAACCAAACAGAAATCTTGTGGTTTGAGGGGTTGAATAATAAATGACCCTCTGAATAAACTTTTCACAATTTAAAAAAAAAAATAAAAAAATAAATAACATTCTTTTTTGCTGCAGTGCATTTCACACTTCCAGGCTGATCTACAGTCCAAATGTCACAATGCCAAGTTAATTCCGAATGTGTAAACCTGCTAAATCTTCAGGGGGTTGAATACTACTTGTAGGCACTGTAACTTTGCTCTAAATTCAGCCATTTCTACTGAGCATGGAAGATATTGTCCATGCAAGGTGCGTGGCAAGGGACGAGGAACTGGACGTAATGGTGCATGCAGAGGCCGAGGCCGTGGGCAAGCTAGGTTCCCAGTTGGGTACATATAGGCAGCTAGGGGTTTAGGCCAGCCCATACCTGCCTGCTGTACCTGGCTAGCATACAAAATTATGGCAAAGCCCACGTCTTTTTTTTTTTTGTTTTTTGGTAAAGAACTCGAAAAAAAGGGCTTCCCTGGATTTTCCATTGCCAGTGAAGGTAACACCAATCAGTGGAGGTTAGCAGCCAGTAGCTGCTTAGGTTACCCTTAGTTTGCAATATCAAATGCAATGGGAGCCCAAACATGTTTTTACCCCTAACCCTAACCCTAGGGTTAAGGTTATATGTTTGGGTTGGATTTTTTTTTTTAATGAATTATTAAAAAAAAAATTGACATGGGCTTCGCCATATTTTTGTAGGCCAGCCAGGCACAGCAGGCAGATATGGGCTGCTCCCAACCCCCAGCTGCCTATTTGGCTGCCTATTTGTACCCAGCTGGGAACCAAAAATATAGGGAAGCCCTTTTTTATAATTATTTCATGAAATAATTAAAAAAAAACATGTGGGCTTTGCCCAATTTTTGTGTCCAGCCAGGTACAATTAGGCAGCTGGGGACTGAAATCTGCAGTAAAGGGTGGCCCAAGCTTTCTGGCCCACCCACTGCAAATTGCAGTCTGCAGCTACCCCAGAAAATGACGCGTTCATAGAAATGCCATCTTCTTGCACTGTATCCATCTCTTTCAGCGACCCTGGTGTCGGGTGGCTCATTGGGTAATAATGGGGTTAGGGCATGCTGTGTATTATCAGCTGGCCCTATGCCCTGAAATTCATGGTGTCACGCCAATATTAGACATGGCCACCATGAATTTCTAGTACAGATAAAAAAAAACACAACACAGAGAAAAATATTTTTATTAGAAATAAAGCACAACACAATTAGTGGCTCCATCTTTATTGAACTAAAGAACCCCCCCTCCTCCGCCATAGCCCTGGGTCGAGAGTCCTGTGAAGTCCAATCCGGAACCAATATTATCTCATTGGTTTGCTGGAAAAACTGGAGGCAGCACACCAAAAGAATGTACAAAAGGGAATTATATTAGGCTTTTTTTTTGTTTTAATTTTGGATGTATCTAGTTGTAAAAAAAATGGACACAACATACAGAGCACAATACAAATATAAATTAATATTACATACCCTAAGCCTGATGAAATATAAACTAATTCACTGTAATCCATTAAGCCATACTGTGAAATGTGATTGGCAATCCCTTGTGATCACTAAATGTGTATATCAGTGGCAACGTAATATGTATTAGGAAACTGTGTAGGTTCACAGTCGCATAAGTTATTGTTTAACACAATTATAAAGTGAATGTACAGAAGCTGGAAATTATAAATATAACCTTGGCCATTTAAAAGGTTTTATATCAGTTCAATTCAGTGACTTTCTTGTGACATTAGTCATCTTGAGGTTAGGATTAGAGTTAAGCGCGGTTCGTGGTTCGTGGTTCTCCAGTTCACGGTTCGAGTGATTTTGGGGGGTGTTCTAGATCGAACTAGAACTCGAGCTTTTTGCTAAAAGTTCGTTAGCTCGAGCTACGTTCGAGAATGGTTCTATCAGCAAAAACCAAGCTAATTACTAGCTGGCTTTTCGCTGTAGTAGTGTGAGTCACTCTGTGACTCACACTATTATGAAATTTCAGCGTATAGTCTGCGGGGACTGCGCGTTCAGATCATTGCTGCTGGGATAATGGCGATCGCCATTTTTTTTTTCTGTTCTTCCTTCCCTAAGCGCGCGTGTAGTGGGGCGAGTCAGCATGTCAGCCAATCCCAGACACACACACACAGCTAAGTGGACTTTTTGCCAGACAAGCAAGGGCATGTGTCATAGGCTGTCCATGTCACATGTCCCTGCATTATAAATACGGACATCTGCCAGTCAGGACGCCATTATCTGCCTTCTGCTTCTAAGTGACAGTCACTGCAGACGCAGCGCCTGTCGTCGATCCTGCTTTGTACGCTCTACACACAGCGCTATACAGAATAGGGATAGAAGTTTCTTTCAGCCCTTTGAAGGGCTAATTACAGCAGGCTCAGAACCATAGGTGACAGTCAGGTCCGTGGAAACAGTTTTTAACAGCTACAGATAAGAGCGTCTGTGTAGCTAAGCTCAGGGACTTCCTTGCTGCATTTCACCATTAGGAGGGATAGAAAGTGAGGCTTCCTTTCCTCTACACTGACCAACAACCCGGCCACTGTACCCTCCTGCCCTAATAAGCAAAGCCATTTTAATTGCAGAGTGCTGCCAGTTAGTGCCATCCAAAGAATGGCTGCTGTCCAACATTATTGTGGCACTTGTGCCAAGCAAGTCCCACCACCTCTGCATTCTCCCCTCCTGCACATTTTTGCAAAGCCATTTTAATTGAAAAGAGTGATGCCAGTTAGTGGCATCCTAAACACGGCTGTTGGACTTCATTAGTGTCCCACTGGTGCCAAGCTATTTCCAGCACCTCTGCATTGCACCCTCAAACTCATTTTTACTAAGCCATTAGAATAGCAAACTGTGCTGCCAGTTTAAGGGCCATAGTTGCATTGTCGGGGATAGTTATTGTTGTTTATTCTGCTGTTAATAAAGATAGACCACCGCTGCAATCTACACCACCTGTCAATTTTTACTACCACATTATAAGTGCACAATCTTGTCTCAATCAAAATGAGTGGCAAAATGACAGATGCTGGTGGAAAGGGGAACAGGCGTGTTGGAAAAGGAAAAAAAGTTTGTGTCCGTGGGGAAGGTGGCAAAGCTCCATTACTATCTGCTGAAGCTAGGCCATCTACCAGCAAAAGTAAGATGTCTACTACTTTCCATGGACAATCCGATGTGCTCCCTTTTTACGGACACGAAGAACTGGAACAAAGGTAGATGATGCCCAAAAAAAGAAAATGCTTGAATGGATCTCAAGTGGTCCAACAAGTGCCCTCTCCTCAACCTCAACTACCGCATCCAAAAAACACCATCCTCTGAGTTGTCATCCCAATCACACTTGCTTTCTCCCAGCTCTCAAGTCTCCATCCGCCCTGCACAGTATGGTGGAACAGAGATGGCTGAGTTTGCAGAGCTGTTCAGTCACACTATAGCCTGGGAATCAGAGGTCTGCTCCCAAGCTACAGTGAGTACAGACCAGGAAATGGTCTGCAGTGATGCCCAGAACCTTTGTGACTCAGATTCAGGCCCTGATGACCAAGTTTCTGAGCATAATGTAGACCCTTATTCACAAACTGTAACACCTGTTGTTATAGACAATGAGGAACATACTGATGACGATGAGACGCAGATACCAGATTGGGATAACAACTTAAATATTCGGTCAGGGCAGGAAGAGGCTCGGTGTGAGGGTGAGGGGAGTGCAAACACAACAATTGATGAGGAAGTTCTAGATCCCACCTACTGTCAACCCATAGTCAGGCAATCGAGGAGGTCAACAGAGGTGGTGGAGGAGGATGCTACTGACGACAAAGTTACCTTGCGCCTTCCTGAACAGAGGAGGAGTACTAGTAGCACGTCTACAACTGCATCCTCAGCCACCACTCTGCCTCTGAGCACTAGTCGGGGTGGCTCAGCAGGTTGCATGTCCTCTAAGCCTTGCCTAGCCTGGTCCTTTTTTGACCTTGCAAAGGATCGCCTAAATCATGTGATCTGTAAAATTTGTCGGGAATATGTTAGTAGAGGCCAAAACCTCAGCAGTTTGACAACTTCTTCCATGAATCGTCACATTAATAAATATCATATGTCCCAGTAGCAAGCTCACCGTGCTGCAATGCGGCCTAGCGGAGCAGACCATCCACCGCCTGCCCCTTCCAGTGCATCCGCGTGCTCTTCATCTTCTAGGACTGTGGGGACAGATGTCACACCTGGTTTTCCACGCACAACTTCCACCACTGTAACAGGCAGTTTGCTTGGTAGGTCGTCAGTTGGTTTGGAAGGGGAAACAAGTGTGTGTACAGCTCTCTCAGACATCGATAGCACCAATGTTGGATGAAGGCAACATCATGTCTACGCCTGCACTTTCCTCACAAACCTGCATTTTTCCAGGGACACCCTACTCACCACCATCTACACAAGTCAGCCAGATCTCTGTCCCTCAGATGTGGACAAATAAAAGGCCATTTTCTGCGACCCATGACAAAGCTAAGAGGTTGACTTTATCCCTCTGTAAGCTCTTGGCTACCGAAATGCTGCCTTTCCGCCTGGTGGACACACAGGATTTTAGAGACTTTATGTATGTCGCTGTGCCCCAGTACCAGATGCCCAGTCGCCACTACTTCTCTAAGAAAGGTGTGCCTTCGCTACACCAGCATGTTGCACACAACATCACCGCTTCCTTGAGAAACTCTGTGTGTGAACGGTTGCATTTCACCACCGATACTTGGACTAGTAAGCATGGACAGGATGGACAAGGACGTTACATATCGCTGACTGGGCACTGGGTAACTATGGTGATAGATGGTGAAGGGTCTGCTGCACAAGTCTTGCCATCCCCACGACTTGTGTGTCAATTCTCCGTCTGTCCAAGTTCTTCCACTGCTTCTGCCTCCTCAACCTCGTCTGGGTCCTCCACCTCCGCCCCAATCCTGCCTGGTCAGGCCACCAGCATTGTAACTGCGCAGAAGGAATCACGCACCCCTCATTGCTATTCTGGCAGCAGAGCGCAACGGTATCAGGCGGTATTTATCTTGAAATGTCTGGGAAATAGGAGTCACACAGCGGCTGCGTTGTGGGCAGCACTGGAAACTGAGTTTGCTAAATGGTTGTCTCCACTCAACCTGCAGCCTGGTAAGACCGTGTGCGACAATGCTGCAAACCTGGGTGCGGCCCTTCTCCTGGGCAAGGTGACACACGTGCCTTGTATGGCTCACGTATTAAACCTTGTTGTCCAGCAATTTTTAACACACTATCCCGGCCTAGATGGCCTTCTGAACAGGGCACGAAAACTGTCTGCTCACTTCCGCCGTTCAACCGCCGCAGCTGAGCGACTTGCATCGCACCAGAAGTCTTTCGGCCTGCCGGTGAATCGCCTGAAATGTGATGTGCCCACACGCTGGATTTTGACTCTCCACATGTTACAGCGACTGAGCCAACGAGATGCAGAGGTGGGGCAGATCACCCTGATGGAGTGGTCTCAGATCAAGGACCTATGCACCCTTCTGCACAGTTTTGACATGGCGACGAATATGTTTAGCGCTGACAATGCCATTATCAGCATGACAATTCCAGTCAATTACATGCTGGAGCACATGCTAAACACTATTCGGAGTCAGAGGGTGGGACAACAGGAAGGGGAGGAACTACAGGAGGATTCATATGCGCAAGAGACAACAACATAATCAATGTCCAGACGTTGATCATCACCAAGGCGGCAGGCATGGGACCATGGGGGACAGGGATCAACAATGGTAGCAGGCGAAATGTTGAGGAAGGTGCAGGAGAACATGAAGAAATGGAGGACGAACTGTCCATGGACATGGAAGACTCAGCGGCTGAGGGAGACCTTGGTCAAATTTCAGTTAAAAGAAGTTGGGGGGAGGTGTCAGAGGAAGAAAGAGTGGTTAGCACCTCTATGCCACAAACACAGCGTGGACTTTGTCCGCATTGCTGCGCAAGACACATGAGCGCCTTCTTGCTGCACTACCTCCAACATGACCCTCGTATTGTCAAAATTAGAAGTGATGATGAGTACTGGCTTGCCACACTATTAGATCCCCGGTACAAGTCCAAATTTTGTGACATAATTCCAGCCATAGAAAGGGACGCACGTATGCAGGAGTATCAGCAGAAGCTGTTACTCGATCTTAACTCTGCTTTTCCACCAAACACCCGTGGTGGGAATCTCCCAGTTGTAACTCGACAAACATGGGTCGATCTCGTCATCTTCAACAGTCTACCCGTACCAGCAACACCATATGTGGTGCTGGTAACAGCAATTTTATTGAATCTTTTCATAATTTTTTTAGACCATCCTTTGCAAGGCCACCAGAGACAACAAGTCTGACACATAGTCAACGGCTGGAGAGGATGATACAGGAGTATCTCCAAATGAACATCGATGCCATTACTTTGCAAATGGAGCCTTGCTCATTTTGGGCTTCAAATCTTGAAAAATAGCCAGAGCTCTCCACTTATGCCTTGAAGATCTTGTCGTGTCCAGCTGCCAGCGTTGTCTCTTAACGTGTCTTCAGTGCTGCTGGGTGTGTGCTGACAGATAAGCGCACGCGTCTGTCCAGTGACAATGTGGACAGACTAACGTTCATCAAAATGAACAAGTCATGGATCCACAAGGAATTTACTACCCCTGTGTCATCCTGGGGAGAGTAAATGCTTGTGCATTTTAAATGTGCTTGATGCAAATCTACCTGTGAAGTGTACAACTGGGACACAAGTTCTGCCACTGAAGGAGTGGGTGTTTTGGAAAAAGGGAGACCCTGCTTGGAGTATCCCTTGCTTGCTGTGTTTTTAAAAAGGAGCCAAGATGAACAAGTCATGGTTCAGCAAAGACTTTTCTACCTACCTCGGTGTCATCCTGGGGACAGTTAAGGATGGCGTATTTTTGAATGTGCTTGATGCAAATCTACCTGTGAAGTGTACAACTGGGGCACATGTGCTGCCACTGAAGGGGTGTCTGTGTGGCCCAATTTTTAGAAAAAAGGGAGACTCTGCTTGGAGTAACCCTTGCTTGCTGTGTTTCTAAAAATGATCCAAGATGAACAGATCTGGGATCAGCAAAGACTTTGCTACCTACCCCGGTGTCATCCTCGGGACAGTTAAGAATGGCGTATTTCTGAATGTGCTTGATGCAAATCTACCTGTGAAGTGTACAGCTGGGGCACAAGTGCTGCCAATGAAGGGGTGGGTGTCGGTGTGGACCAATTTTTCGAAAAAAGGGAGACTCCGCTTGGAGTAACCCTTGCTTGCTTTGTTTCTAAAAATGATTCAAGATGAACAGATCGGGGATCAGCAAAGACTTATCTACCCACCCCGGTGTCATCCTGGGGACGGTTAAGGATGGCGTAGTTTTGAATATGCTTGATGCAAATCTACCTGTGAAGTGTACAACTGGGGCACAAGTGCTGCCACTGAAGGGGTGTCTGTGTGGCCCAATTTTTGGAAAAAAGGGAGACTCCGCTTGGAGTAACCCTTGCTTGCTGTGTTTCTTAAAATGATCCAAGATGAACAGATCTGGGATCAGCAAAGACTTTGCTACCTACCCCGGTGTCATCCTGGGGACAGTTAAGGATGGCGTATTTCTGAATTTGCTTGATGCAAATCTACCTGTGATGTGTACAGCTGGGGCACAAGTGCTGCCACTGAAGGGGTGGGTGTCTGTGTGGATCAATTTTTCGAAAAAAAAGGGAGACTCCGCTTGGAGTAACGTTTGCTTGCTTTGTTTCTAAAAATGATCCAAGATGAACAGATCAGGGATCAGCAAAGACTTATCTACCCACCCCGGTGTCATCCTGGGGACGGTTAAGGATGGCGTATTTTTGAATGTGCTTGATGCAAATCTACCTGTGAAGTGTACAACTGGGGCACAAGTGCTGCCACTGAAGGGGTGTCTGTGTGGCCCAATTTTTGGAAAAAAGGGAGACTTTGCTTGGAGTAACCCTTGCTTGCTGTGCTTTTTAAAACAAGCCAAGATGAACAGATATGGGATCAGGAAAACTTAGCTACCTACCCCGGTGTCCTCCTGGGGACGGTTAAGAATGGCGTATTTTTGAATGTGCTTGATGCAAATCTAGCTGTGAAATGTACAACTGGGGCACAAGTGCTGCCACTGAAGGGGTGGTTGTCTGTGGGGCCCAATTTTTGGAAAAAAGGGAGACTCTGCTTGGAGTCCCCTTGCGGTGTTTTGCATGATTTTGGAAGGGCCTGCCATGCCTATATCTGTGTCTCGTCCTCCTTTTCCTCGTCAAGCCGTTTTGTTTTCGCATGAGAATTTGTTCTTGTCACTTTCCCATGTGTTTGTGTTGTGTTGTGAGTTGTTTGTCACCTTTTGGACACCTTTGACGGTGTTTTCTAGGTTTTTTTTATAAGTTTGTGATTGCCTCCCATTGTTTCCTATGGGGTTCGAGTGGTTCGCTGAACCGGTTCGCCGAACCGAACTCGAACTTGACCTCCGTTCGACGAACCGAATTCGATCTGAACCGCGACTGATTCGCTCATCTCTAGTTAGGATTTCCACCAAATAGGCAATGCAATGAAGAGGCCTTCATGAGGTAACGTCCCATTGGTCAAATTTCTGGTATTATGGTGTCATAATTAGAGTTGACCGATGTTCAAGGTTCGCCAAATTCATGTTCGAGTGATTTTGGGGGTGCTTAAGATCGAACTCGAGCTTTTTGCTAAAAGCTCGACAATTCGAGTTACGTTCGAGAATGGTTCGATCACCAAAAGCATGGCTTTTTACAGCTACAGTGTGCAGGGAGCCATCGCTGGCAGCCTGCGGTAAGCTGGTAACCAAGATAAATATCGGGTATCCAGGCAAAGCGCTTTGCTAGGTAACCCGATATTTACCCTAGTTACGTGTGCAGGGAGCCGACATTTCCCTGATAGGCTCCGCCCCCTCCTGCACTCGGCATGTACACACAAACACACACACTCACACTCACCTGTCCCCAGCCATGCAGTCCCCGACACTGACGTTCTCAGAGCCACATGGCCCTGCTAGGCTCCACCCATTTCGTACTCCTACGCCCGCACACATGGCCTTGCTAGGCTCCACCCACTTCGCACTCCGCCGCCAGCACACATGGCTCCGCTAGGCTCCAACCACTTTGCACTCTGCACACATTAGCAAGAATAGCTCCACCCACCTCACACTCAGCACACAGTACCCCGCTTGGCTCCACCCACCTGGCACTCTGCACACATTACCCCACTTGGCTCCACCCACTTCGCACTCCGCACACATGGCTCCGCTTGGCTCCACCCACCCCGCACTCCGCACACATTACCCCGCTTAGCTCCACCCACCTCACACTCCGCATACATTACCCTGCTTGGCTCCACCCACCTGGAACTCTGCACACATTACGCCGCTTGGCATTACTCACCTCGCACTCCGCACACATTAACCCGCTCTGCTTATCTGCGGTGATGAAGTCCTGCCCTCTCGACCTCAGCGCTTTCATTGTCTTCCATGGCCGCCACGTCACAGTTCCTCTCGCTGTCGACCCGAGACTGTGACTAGCGGTGACGTCACAGGCTCCTGCGATACTTGGCTGTGAAGGCGGAGGTCATTGAAGGCAGTGACAGGTCTGCCATCAGCAGTGCAGGAGATCGTCATCGCAGGTAATGTACCTCGCTATGCTCCTGACAGCAGTACTTGTCATGCCCTGCAGTGACCTGGGCTGACCTATTGATGTTAGCTCAGGTCACTGCGTTGCTCTCCCAGCCAATGGGGAACATTCTGTTCTTCATTGACTGGGACATTGACTATGCTATGGATCGTCATGGGAACCCCTTGGATTACAGCAGACCTGGATTTGTTTTTCTTTCTAATAAATTGGTGAAAGAGGGAATGTTTTGGGCTGTTTTTTTCAAATAAAAATGTGTTTGTCGTCTATTTTTTTTTATTACTGACTGGGTTGGTGATGTCGGGTATCTGATAGACGCCTGACCTCACGAACCACAGGGCTTGATGCCAAGTGACATTACACATCTGGTATTAACCCCATATATTACCCCATTTGCCAGGGCACGGGATGAGCTGGGGCAAAGCACCAGGATTGGCACATCTAATGGATGCGCCACTTCTGGGGCGTCTGCGGCCTGATATTTTTAGGCTGGGGAGAGTGCAATAACCATGGACCTCCCTATTCTGAGAATATCAGACCCCAGCTGTCCGCTTTACCTTGGCTGGTGATCCCATTTTGGGGGGACCCCCACGTGTTTTGTTTTGTTTTTTAAATTATTTATTTAATTTAGAAAAACAGAGTGGGGTGCCCTCAGTTTTGGATTAGCAGCCAAGGTGAAGCTGCCAGCTGTGGTCTGCAAGCTGCAGCTGTCTGCTTTACTCTAGCTGGTTACAAAAATAGGGGGAACCCCACGTCATTTTTTTTTTTCAATTTATTTGTTTTTTATTGTAAATACAAGGCTAAGCACCCCTTAGTGCTACATGAAAGGCACCAAAAGTTGCAAAATTACAAAATGCAGGAGAGTAGGACATGATGTGTCTTTCTGCCATTATAATGACAGAAAAGACTGTTATGAAGTGTACAAGCACAGGAAAATCACCAGAGCACTCTACGCTGTAGAAAATGGCACTGGAGTCAACATGTGACCACCTCATGTAGGTTGAAGCTATGAATCCTGAGTAAATTTATGTATTTTCCCTCCTCCAGTTTTTTTGCAGTACACAAAAAAAAAAAATGGAAGGCACACAGATGACAAACAGATGACATACGGACCGTATACGGAACGGAAACGGATGCCACACGGATGCACCCGTGAAAAAAAGGATCGGACCGCAAAAACGGATCGGTCGTGTGAATGTAGCCTTATTCTGATCTGCCGTTTATAAACAGTAGGCAGAAATAAGTTAATAGCGCCCCTCAGCGTCAGAAAATCTCCAGGGTTTCAAGGGGTAGCTGAGACCCTGGAGATCATGATTCAGGTTGGTTTTTCCGGTCCCCGCTCATGTGATCACAGGTATACACCGTATACCGATAATCACGTTACAGTATATGACGTCGCCGGTAAAAATTATTTATCTCCCATCTGGCATGAGCAAACATGTCAGATGGGAGATAAATCTCCTCCCCGGTCCCCTCGGGTTCCCCGGTGTTGCCAAAGTGCCCCCCTGACTCCCTCCCAGAAATCCAAGATGGCTGCGCGCACAGCAGTGCGCCGGCCGCATTCACCCTACTCCACTGATTTCTGTTGCTTGTGCCATGACACATGCGACAGAAAACTCCTCGCCAGGCCCTGCAAGGTCACCCCCTATAATACCAACGGTGTTCCCCGGTGACCCCCGTACCTGTGCAGCGTTGATCCCCCGCGGCCCCTCCTTCACCATAGACGCTGCTGCATGCACAGAGCGGCTGTCAGCTCAGCTTCCTGTGTTCAGACACAGTGAGTGGCGGTAACCATGCATCTGTAAGCAACTGCAATGCCCTTCTCATGAGGTAAGGAACATAGTTGAGCAGGAGAGGTATACTATATTTCCAAATGGGGGTATTTGATTTTATAGTTGCCCTGCTGAATGACTACCAAACATGAGAGTCCGTTATGCACCACAAGAAAACATGTCTAAATAGGGAGCTGTTACACCTCGTGGCTCTCCTGTGGCAAGGAATGAGACAGTCTCCTTGCCTGCCACGAGCGCTCATGCTCCGCAGCGCCGAAGGTCTGCCAGACTGCGCAGAGTGCAGGAGAAACCTCCTCAGAGAGGCAGCACAAGGGTGACACCTAGTAGTACTCCTGTTGCAAGAAATGAGGCGGTCTCCCATTCCTTGCCTGCCACAGCTCCTCCTGCTCAGCAGCCTCGAAGGTCTGTGAGGTTGCGCAATGTGCAGAGATTTGCTGCTCAGGGAAGCAGTGAGACTCCCGTTATCTCTACACATTGTGAGACCGAGGATCCCGCCTCTATTTCCCAGAGGCAGGAGGGTGAGCATGTGCTATGCTTGGTGGATCCTGATTCGCCCACTGACGTCACACGGCTTGATGACAAGGCTAGTGACGTGGTGAATCCTGACTGGCCAGGCTGGGATGTCGTGGATCCTGATTGGGTCAAGTCCGTCATCTCCGCCTCGCGCCCGCCCTTGGCTGGAGCTACACCTCCTTAAAAGCTCCTCCTGCCATCATGGCGGCGCGCGACCGTCCTTCTATGTTTGGATGTCTGGCAGCGTGCTGCCACGCCACTGCTCAGGCATTACTGTCTCTTGTGGGCTTGGCCCTTGCTGCTCCGGCAGTACCTCGTTTGCAGGCCGTGTTCCTGCCTTGCTGCTCCGGCAGTACCCCCGTCAACAGGCCGTGTTCCTGTCCCAGGTGAGCTCCTCAAGTCTCCATTGGACTCACCTGGTTATTGAAAGCACACGTGCGTGGGCACCTCTGTGCTACCCTCGTGCCATATTCTCGTGACTTCCACTGGCACACGTGCGTGGGCACCTCTGTGCTTCCCCGTGCAACAGGTACACCGAGCCGTGAGATCTGTGCCATACAACCCTCACGGGTTAGGGCAGATCGGTGTACATAGATCGTCTGTGACATTCCAGACGATCGCTAGCAGCAACCCGCTCACTCTTCACCCACCATAGCGGCGGTCCCTTACACCGCACAGTGGACCTTGACCGGCGGAAGCAGTCCATTTCCCATCTTGGCACGCTTCCCCGTGTCCCCCTCGTAACATTACGGTCGCGCCAAAGGTCTGGCTATGGCTGAAGAGCAGCAGCAGTTGCTGCGTTATGTGCAGCAGTTGGAGTCACGATTGGCAGCAGTGGAGCAGTCTTCCTCCGATAAGACTACTCTGACGACAGTCGCCACCCAGGTGGCTACCCAGGCTGTGCTATTGGGCGGAAGGTCTCCTCGCCTTGCGCTTCCAGAGCGCTTTAGCGGGGACAGCTCCGAGTGCCGTGGGTTTATAAACCAAGTTACCACCTACTTAGAGCTGTCCGCGACTCTTTACGCTACCGAGAAGGCGAAGGTAGCCTTCGTCCAGTCCCTGCTCACAGGGAGAGCGCTGAAGTGGTCCACGCCGTTGTGGGAGCGCGGAGATCGGGTGGTGAATAACTTAGCATCTTATCTTGGGGCCATGAGAATGGTGTTCCTCGGGCCTCAAGTCACCCACGACTCCGCGCTGCACCTCCTACGACTTCGGCAAGGGTCCGCTTCAGTCGGGGACTTTGCCGTACACTTTAGGACACTTGCCGCAGAGCTGGACTGGCCCGATAAGGTCCTTGTCCCTGTGTTCTGGGAGGGCCTGGCAGGGTTCGTCAAAGACGCACTGGCCACGCGTGAGGTGCCTGCTACTTTAGAGTCCTTGATTGTGGTTGCCTCTCGCATAGACATCCGCCAGGCGGAGCGGAGGCTCGAGGTCTCTTCAGCACCCACGTCCTCACGGCCTAAAAAGCGTCTGGCTCCCGTATTCCACCAGACAGGTCTCCCAGCCAGCTCTGTAGGCGACTCCGTGGAGTCAATGGAGGTGTCCAAAGCGGTCTCCTCTACCCCAGGTTCTCGGTCTGGTGTCATCTGCTTTTCCTGTGGGCAGAGGGGACACATAGCTACCCGATATCCCAAACCGTCGGGAAAAGACAGCGTCTAGTTTCCATCAGAGGGGGGTTACTAGACGCTGCTTCTCCCTCTAGGTTGACTATCAGCGCCCAGTTGCAGTTTGGCACTACTCTCTTCTCTGCTCTGGCCTGCCTGGACTCAGGCGCTGATGGCAATTTCATTTCGACCTCCCTGGCAACCCGATACTCAGTTCCCCTGGTTCTCTTACCCAAGCCACTCAGGGTTCGGGTAGTCAACGGGTCCCTACTAGTCGATCCCATCACCCAGATCACCATCCCTCTCAGGATGGAAGTACCACCAGGACACCATGAGCAGGTGTCCTTCCTGGTGCTTCCAGGGGGGACGGATGAGATCCTACTGGGCCTCCCCTGGTTGAGACAGCATGCTCCTATACTCAACTGGGCAACAGGGGAGATCTCATCATGGGCAGGATCCTGTAGGGAGCACCTCGTGACTACCGAACCACCCGCTACCATTAGGTCGGTTGGGTCCTCAGGGAATACAGGGGAGCCAGGTTTACCGACACCTTATGAGGCCTACAGGGACGTCTTCTCCAAGAGGGCCGCAGATACCCTTCCTCCCCACCGGCCATACGATTGCCGAATAGACCTGAAGCCAGGCTCCGAGCCCCCTAGGGGCAGAGTGTATCCCCTCTCTGCTCCAGAGACGGAGGCTATGTCCAAATATATTCAGGACAGCCTGGCAAAAGGGTTCATTCGCAAGTCTATTTCACCGGCCGGTGCGGGGTTCTTCTTCGTGCAAAAGAAGGAAGGGGATCTACGCCCCTGTATCGATTACAGGGGATTAAATGCAATCACGATCAAAAACAAATACCCTTTGCCCCTCATTACGGAGTTATTTGATCGATTCCGCGGGGCAAAGATCTTCACGAAGCTGGATCTACGCGGGGCGTATAATCTAGTGCGAGTCCGAGAGGGCGATGAGTGGAAGACCGCCTTCAACACCAGGGACGATCACTACGAGTATCTCGTAATGCCCTTCGGACTCTGCAATGCCCCCGCCGTATTTCAAGACTTTGTGAATGATGTTTTCCGGGATTTGTATCTTTCCGTGGTTGCATACCTGGATGATATCCTTATCTTCTCCCCCGATCTTGCCACCCATCGGAGGGATGTCATCCGAGTACTTAAGAGGCTCCGCACTCATTCGTTATATGCTAAGCTAGAAAAGTGCGTTTTTGAACGTGAATCCTTGCCGTTCCTGGGGTATATCGTGTCCAGTCAGGGGTTAGCAATGGATCCGGGGAAGTTGGAGACAGTGATGAAATGGCCTGAGCCCCGCTCGCTGAAAGCGATCCAGCGATTCTTGGGGTTTATCAATTATTATCGCCAGTTCATTCCCAACTTCTCGACGGTGGCAGCACCCATCATTGCCCTTACCCGCAAGGGCGCTAATCCCAAAGCATGGACACGGGAAATGGTAGAGGCATTTCACACTCTCAAAACTTACTTCTCCAGAGCTCCCATCCTTCATCGTCCAGACATCTCCAAACCCTTTCTACTAGAGGTAGACGCCTCTTCGGTCGGTGCTGGTGCAGTCCTGTACCAGAAAGACGAACGAGGAAGGAAGCATCCTTGTTTCTTTTTCTCCAAGACCTTTTCTCCGGCCGAGAGGAACTACTCCATAGGGGATAGGGAGTTACTGGCGATGAAACTAGCATTCCAGGAATGGCGGCATCTCCTGGAGGGTGCGAAGCATCCATTTGAAGTATTTTCCGACCATAAAAATCTCACATACCTCCAGACAGCACAACGCCTGAACCCAAGGCAGGCCCGTTGGTCCTTGTTCTTCTCCCGGTTCCGCTTTATTATCCACCACCTGGCCGGTGAGAAGAACGTACGGGCCGATGCCTTGTCACGTTGTATGGTTGTGTTGGAGGAGGACGAGGAGGAGCCTCGTCTTATACTACACCCGGACAGCTTGAGGATGGTCACTCCCACTTCTTTGGACCAGGTGCCACCTGGCAAGACCCTCGTTCCCCCTGAACTACGGAATGAGGTGCTATCGTGGGCCCATGCCTCCAAGGTCGGGGGTCACTTTGGGGTCAAAAGGACCAGAGACCTTGTGACTAGGCACTATTGGTGGCCGAGACTACCCCAGGACATACAGGAGTATGTGGGAGCCTGTATGTCGTGTGCACGGAATAAGCCGTCCCGGCAGAGACCGGCAGGTCTTCTTCACCCACTGCCAGTGCCGGATCGTCCCTGGGAAGTGGTGGGAATGGACTTCCTGGGAGATCTGCCCAAGTCAGCAGGTCACAAGGTCGTATGGGTCATCACGGATCACTTCTCTAAAATGGTCCACTTGGTGCCTCTCCCACGACTCCCGACATCACGTGCTCTCGCCACCTTATTCATTAGGCATGTATTTAGGCTGCATGGCATGCCTGACAAGGTGGTGAGCGACCGGGGTCCCCAGTTCGCGTCTCGCTTCTGGAGAGAGCTCTGTAAGCTCCTGCAGATAGAGCTGAACATCTCCTCCGCATACCATCCCGAAACCAATGGACTGGTAGAGAGGACCAATCAGACCTTGGTAACTTACCTCCGCCATTTTATCTCCGCGCACCACGACAACTGGGCTAACCTCCTTCCTTGGGCCGAATTTGCCATTAATAATTCGGTCCATGAATCCTCTGGTCAGACTCCGTTCCTGCTCAATAACGGACAACATCCCAGAATCCCGGTTCCGATGCCCATTACGTCACCCGATCCTAGAGTGGAGGATTGGGCGACCGAGGCCCGGGAGATCTGGGATAACACCCAAGAGGCCCTTAAGAGGGCTAAAGACCGGATGGTGACAACGGCTGATGAGCGCCGCCGCCCTGCACCATCCTTCGCCCCTGGTGACCTAGTGTGGCTGTCCTCTAAGAATGTTAACCTACGGGTACAGGCAGCCAAGTTCACCCCTAGGTACCTGGGTCCGTTTAAAGTGCTAGAGCAGGTGAACCCGGTGGCATACCGACTCCAGCTCCCTCCACGCTGGGCTATAGCCAACACCTTTCACGTGTCCCTCCTGAAACCCGTACGACTTAATAAGTTCTCGGGGTCCCTGACGCCTCAAACTGACTCCCCGCCCGACGACTCTGAGGTGGCAAAGCTTGTGGAGACAAAAGTTATACGGGGCAGGAGGTACTACCTCGTGGAGTGGGTCGGCCGTGGTCCGGAGCATAGATCCTGGGAATTGGAGGATCATATCCACGCCCCGGGTTTGATAGCGGCCTTCGAGCACGGGCAGGGGGGGGGCCTAGACGGGGGGGTAATGTTACACCTCGTGGCTCTCCTGTGGCAAGGAATGAGACAGTCTCCTTGCCTGCCACGAGCACTCCTGCTCCGCAGCGCCGAAGGTCTGCCAGACTGCGCAGAGTGCAGGAGAAACCTCCTCAGAGAGGCAGCACAAGGGTGACACCTAGTGGTACTCCTGTTGCAAGAAATGAGGCGGTCTCCCATTCCTTGCCTGCCACAGCTCCTCCTGCTCAGCAGCCTCGAAAGTCTGTGGGGTTGCGCAATGTGCAGAGATTTGCTGCTCAGGGAAACAGTGAGACTCCCGTTATCTCTACACATTGTGAGACCGAGGATCCCGCCTCTATTTCCCAGAGGCAGGAGGGTGAGCATGTGCTATGCTTGGTGGATCCTGATTCGCCCACTGACGTCACATGGCTTGATAACAAGGCTAGTGACGTGGTGAATCCTGACTGGCCAGGCTGGGATGTCGTGGATCCTGTTTGGGTCAAGTCCATCATCTGCGCCTCGCGCCCGCCCTTGGCTGGAGCTACACCTCCTTAAAAGCTCCTCCTGCCATCATGGCGGCGCGCGACCGTCCTTCTATGTTTGGATGTCTGGCAGCGTGCTGCCACGCCACTGCTCAGGCATTACTGTCTCTTGTGGGCTTGGCCCTTGCTGCTCCGGCAGTAACTTGTTTGCAGGCCGTGTTCCTGCCTTGCTGCTCCGGCAGTACCCCCGTCAACAGGCCGTGTTCCTGTCCCAGGTGAGCTCCTCAAGTCTCCATTGGACTCACCTGGTTATTGAAAGCACACGTGCGTGGGCACCTCTGTGCTACCCTCGTGCCATATTCTCGTGACTTCCACTGGCACACGTGCGTGGGCACCTCTGTGCTTCCCCGTGCAACAGGTACACCGAGCCGTGAGATCTGTGCCATACAACCCTCACGGGTTAGGGCAGATCGGTGTACATAGATCGTCTGTGACATTCCAGACTATCGCTAGCAGCAACCCGCTCACTCTTCACCCACCATAGCGGCGGTCCCTTACACCGCACAGTGGACCTTGACCGGCGGAAGCAGTCCATTTCCCATCTTGGCACGCTTCCCCGGGTCCCCCTCGTAACAGCGAGCTCTGTTGTGTAGTATTCATTCAGCAGGATAACTGGACTTAAAGGGGTATTCCATTTCCAAAATCCTATCCCCAATATATAGTAGGTGGAATAGCAATAATATCAGCAAATACCAATATTTGGAAATGTAGAATAGTTCTCCTGATTAGGCATGCCCTTACCTCATGAGCAGGACATTGCAGCTTTGGTAGCAACAGTTACGACATGCTGCTGTGGACCTGGGGAGAGTGGGTGCAGATTCATTGCACGCACACTCCTCACATGGAGGGTGTGCACTCCTACAAAATGGGGGATACATTCCCTGAGCGTGTCCCCCCATATTCTAGACGGTCCAGAGTCATTGTGGGACCCCCTTATTTTTTTTCCTTACAATAAATTGGTGAAAGAGGGAATGTTTTGGGAAGTGTTTATTCAAATACATTTTTTTTTTTTCGATTTTTTTTTTTTTGTTAGTACTGACAGTTTGTGATGTCGGGTATGTGTTAGACACCATGACATCACAAACTGCTGGGATTGATGTCAGAGGACCTTACAGGTAGTATCAACCCCATTTATTTCCTCATTTGCCACTACACCAGGGCACGGGATGAGCTGGGGTGAAGCGCCAGGAGTGGCGCATCTAGTGGATGCGCCACTTCTGGGGCACCTGCGGCCTGCTATTTTTAGGCTGTGAAGTGCCAATAACTATGGACCTTCCCACCCTGAGAATACCAGACCACAGCTGTCCACTTTACCTTGGCTGGCGATCCAAATTGGGGGGACCCTACTTTTTTTTGTAATTATTCTTATTTATAAAATAATTATAAAAAAAGAGCCTGGGGTGACCTCCACATTGGATCACCAACCACGGTAAAGCTGCCAGCTGTGGATTTCAGGCTACAGCCGTCTGCTTTACCCTAGCTGGCTATCAAAAATGGGTGGACCCTACGTCATTTTTTTTTAAACTATTTTTTTAAATAAAAAAATGAATGTGCTTCCCTGTATTTTGATTGCCAGCCAAGGTAACGCCAGGCAGATGCGGGTGGCAACCCGTAGCTGTCTGCTTTAACTGCGCTGAGAATCAAAATTACTGCGGGGCGCTACTTCATTTTTTTAATGATTTATTTTTACAGCACTGTCATGTCAGGCAATCAAAATACAGGGAAGCCCATTTTTTCTAGTTATTTAAATAAATAATTAAAAAAAATACATGGGCTCCCGCTGCATTTTTTGTATTGCTAGATAAGGGTAATCCAAGCATCTACTGGCTGCTAACCCCCACTGCTTGGTGTTAACTTCACTGTCATGGAAAATCCAGGGAAGCATTTTTTATTTTTTTTTCCCAAAACACTAAAAAAAAAATGACGTGAGCTTCGCCATATTTTTGTATGCTAGCCAGGTACAGCAGGCAGGTATGGGCTGCCCCCAAACCCCAGCTGCCTATTTGTACCCGGCTGGGAACTAAAAATATAGGGAAGCCCTTTTTTAATTATTTCATGAATTTCAAAATTTAAAAAAAAACCCACGTGGACTTCGCCCCATTGGAATCCGCAGCCCAGGTTAGCCCGAGGTTTCTGGCCCCCCCCCTGCTGCGAATTACAGTCCACAGCCACCCCAGAAATAGGCGCTCTCAAAGAAGGGTTTTTTTGTTTTTGTTTTTTGTTTACCATGAACAGGTATAATAAGAAAATGCTATACATGGTGTCACTTCCTGTCAGCCATACACTTAATAATTTCCAATATTTCAGACTTAGATGTTCCCCCAACCAGAGCTTGCTTGGTCAGAGAACTAAATCACAGCATGAGAATAAACGTGATAGTTGCCGAGAAAACTTTATGATCTAGTTTCCATACAGAGTGATTTTCCTAATCCAACTTTTGGGACGCTTCAATCTTACAGATTTGGTTTGTCTCCGATTTTTTTAACGTTGTACAGAGAAAACCCGTCCAGAATAATATAGAAGATAAAATAGTATTTGAGGACTATTGGAAGTAGGACAGAAATGGGGAGGGCCAAGAAGAGATGATTCTATGTTTTTTAACCCCTTCTCAACTAATTCTTCTGATGTGTTTGATGAAAATCGAATTTTAGCCCTAAATAAAACAAATCTGCCCTATGCAATTTAGAGAGATTTGCTCAACTCTATTGTCAATACTTTGCACTCAAACTAATTTCAAATTTTAACACCAAATGAAGGCCGGGGTCACATTAACGTATAGCATCCGATGCTAATGACATTCAGCTCAAACTCTGAGCCGATTGTCACGCTACTATGCTCTGATTCTCTCATAAGTGAGAATTGGAGCACAGGTATGGAAAAGAAGGAGAAAGAGATTAATCCGAGTGGAGTCCGATGTTTCACACACACCCACACACACACCCACACACACACCCACACACCCACACACACACCTATAGACTTGTATGGGTGCATGTGATCCGAGACAAGTTGCCAATTACAGCATGCCGCAATTTTTTGCTCATGTCTCAATCATTGATAAACATTGGTCTGAGAACAGTGCGAGATTTTCTCGCATTGAACTCATTCGATTTAAACGCTAATGTAAACGAGGCCTTATGCAGAGAAAACTGGAGGATCTAGAATATTTATTAGAAAGCTAATATAATTTTTTGTTTCCTAGCACTGATCTAGAATGTGCCAATAAATAGTTAAGCTCCATTATAAACATATGCAACATCATTATAATGAAAAACAGGGTGTTTAAATGAAAGCAGAAATGGAAGGTTACAGTGTGTGAAAAATTGTGCCAGATGGCAGTGTCCAAGGCTGATTGATTATGTCACTTTTTGATGATACTTTGCTTGGGCACTTTGCTATGTTAGCAGACTTTGTGAGATTTTTGCTAGTGACCTTGTTTAGCTAAATGTGATAGGAGGTTAGTAAGACATTGCTCATCTGAAGCAAGTCAGCAGAGTTTTATTATGCAGATTTGTTGTCAGGTGATCCTTCACTTCGGACCTACATATAGGGAATAGTCATTAAATGGAAGCTGACGGAGAAAGTGACTAAAATGACTTTTGTATTAGTAGTTTGTACAAATATTTAAAATTTATTTTTAATATTTGCAGAAAGGTAGTATATTTTCTTGCATAAATATTCTTGTATAAATATTATTCACCAAATAGTCCTTTGGCAAATAGAAATAAGCAACAAGGATTGACAGTGTTTGTGTTCTTTAAGTTTTTTTAGACATAGCAATACTCCAAGTAAAGAAACTGAAAAATTATCCATGCATTGGTTCACTCTCCTCTTCATTTTGGTCATCCCCTGTGTGGCATTTACTAGTTAACAATTGTCAGGTGCAGATGAGAGATGAGCGAACCTCCCAAAGTGCGGTTCACCGAACCGTGCTGAACAAAACTATGTTTGCCAAACTGTTTGCTGTAATAAACCGAAACCTTTTTGAACCACATTGGATTCAATAGGAGGCCAAACCTAAGGCAGAGAAAACACTTTTAGAGGGGTTGAAAAGCTTCCAAAACAGAAAAAAATATGTTTTACAGTGCAGTCACGCTCTTTTGGCACATCCAATAGCTTTCTATACTCTGACATAAGAAATATTGAGGTGGATAAGAGACAGGTATGGGGCTGGTGCTCCCACACCCGTGACAATACAGACAAGACACTACTTGGAGACCGATCGTGGAGTCTTGATACTTAAAAACATTTCAGGCAGACAGCAGGACAGTGACATCAATTTCCCCCCATTTCCCTATAGTGTCTTTGCGCAGCAGGGAGGTATGGTTCATGCAGCACACAGGATGTGGCCTGGCATTTCCAGTTTTTAAAGTGAGCACATAGAGATCATGCCTTCTGCAGAAGCCCGTCCCGGCCAGAATTTCTATACAATTTTCCTGCCACCCGATATCTCACACAGTCTTTACCCCAACTTACCCCTCTCTCAAACACTGTGCACCTTTTCACACCCCTAGGTCACAGTTTGTACCCCTCATATTCCACTCACCCTGCATTGCCCGTCAACCTTCCCATGTCCCCCACCTCCCTTATTACCGGTCACATGTTTCCCCATCTCCTTCAGCATCCTGCCTGGCAAATCTCTGTTGCTCCTCCCACATGGTCACATGGGCATGACATCATTGCATGTCCTGTCTACACCCTAAGATGTATTTTCTTCATCTAGGAAGGAACTTCTGCTTTGCCCTTGCAGTGCTCGCAGCTTATAAGCTCCTGGTGAGCCCTTCCCGGTCAGTGGCATGGTGGTGGCCACCCCCTCTGCCCCTGGTAGCATTTTTCAAAAATGCAATCAGTTATCGAACAAAACCAAACATTGCCAACTTTTGGGGTAAGTGCGGGTAAGTACTCATGTTGCCAAGCCTGAAAAGAACAGGCTAAAGGCCCTGTCACACACAGAGATAAATCTTTGGCAGATCTGTGGTTGCAGTGAAATCATGGATATATTGTTTCATTTGTACACAGCCACAAACCTGGAACTGAGTGTCCACAATTTCACTGCAACCACAGATCTTTCGCAGATTTATCTCTGTGTGTGACAGGGCCTTAAGGCTCATACCAAATTTGAAATTGGTGAACCTTTATTGAACAAGTTCGCTCATCCCTAGCGCAGATACCCATTTGTTAGGTTTGCTTGGTGAAGTTAATTTATGATGCCACTGGTCAGGGTAGAAAAATAGCGTAAAGTGATTTGTGTTGTTATTAAACGTGCACAGACATAACAATACTGCAAGTTATAAAACTGAGAAATTATCCATGAATTGGTAAACCTACCCCTTCATTTTAGTCATCCCCTATGTGCCACTTACTAGTCAACCATAGTCAGGTGCAGATGCCCATTTTTTAAGCTTACCCAGTGAAATGAATTCATGATGCTACTGGTCAGGGTAGGCACATGGCTTAAGGGCATGAGCACATCAGGCTGCAAAACATGTGGAATAATAAGGTCATGAACAACAGGCTTTTCTTGAATGCAGGCAAACAAGTAAGGCAGAACACTCCAAAAGCCATAGTAGAAGGGCTGGTCTATAGTAAAATTGGAGGTGTGAAGTAGAACTCAGATGTAGGTACCAGAATCCCAAAGAGATTGTGGCATAATGTGAAAAGTCACTAATAGCAGTTACTGATTCTTATAGCAAACAATAGTTTAACATGCAAATCACAGAAGAAGCAGCAGATGCAAATTTTAGAAATCACAGGAGTCTAATGCTGGCGTCACACAGGATGATATATCGTGCGATCGCATGAGCGATTGTACCCTCCCCCGTCGTTTGAGCGTCATGGGCAATTCATTGCCTGTGGCGCACACAGTCGGTAACCGCTGTCACACGTACTTGCCTCCCGCACGACCTTGCTGTGGGCGGCAAACATCCTCTTCCTGAAGGTGGAGGGACATTCGACGTCACAGCGACGTCACACAGCCACCGGCCAATAGAAGCGGAGGGGCGGAGATGAGCGGGATGTAACATCCCGCCCACCTCCTTCCTTCTGCATTGCCGGCGGGGCGCAGGTAGGCTGTGTTCGTCGTTCCTGGGGTGTCACACGGAGCGACATGTGCTGCCTCGGCAATGATGAACAACCGGAGCACAGAAGGAGGACCGACATTTTGAAAATGAACGACGTGTCAACGAGCAACGATAAGGTGAGTATTTTTGCTCGTTCACAGTCATTTGGAGGTGTCACACGGTACGACATCTCTAATGATGCCGGATGTGAGTCACGAATTCTGTGACCCCGCCAACATATCACACGATATATCGTACTGCGTGACGCCGGCATTAGGAGAGGATGGCAACACACTAAAATATATGGTGGCAATTTCCAAACAACTGAACATATTACAGTCTCAATAATCAGACACAGTTGTATCCAAGTGAGCTGTAAATGTCATTTGGAGATGAAGTCACTGAGGAATGTAAGACCCAACTTGGAGTATAAAAAAAAAAGGCAGCGGCCATAAGGGTAAGCAACGGAGCTTGGTCCTGAATATGAGAGAGCTGGAAAAAAACATTATAGGACAACATTACTACATATGGTTTATTTGATCTTTCAGGACCAGACACAATTTAATTGATTTCCAGTTTTAGTTTCAAAATTATTCCAAAATTACAGCTATTGTCAACAAAAATGCTCAAACTCTGTGGTTTAGGGGTAATTACCCTCTTCTCTGAAGACACATGGCTAAATTCAATACGTGGAAAAGAGCTACTATGTTCTCTCCCTTTTTTAATGGGTTTCTGACATATACTCTATATTTATTATTCTGCTACATTTATACTGAGACTAGACTGGTGATCAGCTGATCACTTTAGGTGTGACGTTTTAAACACATAACAAACATCTGATATTACTGAGGAAGCTGTCATCAGAGAGTAAGAATTATTTTTTTAGCATTGAAATAAATGGTTGGACAAGCATATAATAGATGTTCACTTTGCAATTGGTTGTGGATGATAGAGGGTTGTCCTGATTGTACCTGCCTATCCCTATGATCCAAGACACTTATTGCAAAATACTAAGTAATTGTTTATTATAACTTTGGCTCTAGTGTGGATGTGATATATGGAATTTTTACATTATAACCTTCTTAGGACATAAACTAATGTTGATTCTGAACTGACTTTTTTTGTATGGGTAAACCTATAGATATGTCAAGTGATACCTTTAAGTTTCTCTTGTTTTCATGAAGCTCAGGAGAGCTTTCCACATGTGTATGTGAAAGTCCTGGCTGAGCATGAGAGGCCCTGGGATTCCATTGCGATCGGTAGGGGGTCAAACGATGCTGTAGGATCGGTTGTGCGGTTGTGAGTAGTTGAGGGGCCACAGCGGTGAGCAGTATATTGACAATAAATTTTGATTTTTACATGTAACATTTATTATTCTCTGGTATCTCATAAGTATAAAAAAGGGCATGCAATTTGATGAGAATACCTGCTCTTTGTATCGCATTTCAAAGAAACAACTGCGATAATGGTAAGTAATTTTGCCTGATCCTTTTATCATTGCTAGTCAATAGCTTGTGCAATATTAAATTATCTTATTACTATTAAATTGAGATAACTTTATGTGACTAATTATGAAAATTTGCACTGTGAATCATGATAACGTTTGCTACATATGTATAATTCCTTCCTGTAATGCAGTCACTACTTAAGGGTTGTACAAACAGAAGAGTAGTCTGAAAATCCGGGGTCTGGTAACAGGAGTACACATATAGATTCAGGGAGTACAAAGAGGCAAAGTCAGGTCACAATCCAGGAGTCAGAATTCCAGGAAGGCACATAAAAAATTCAGGAAGTAAACTGAGACATGGCCAGGTAACAGTCTGGGTACTAAAGCCAGGAGGTCATGACAGGAACAGCGAGCGGGCATAGAAAAGTCAAAACAACAGTCCGATGTCAAGAAACAATAGATCAGAACACTAAAAGAAACACAGACCAACAGCACAACAACTGAACCAGAATGTACGACTGGCAAGGTTCTGGGAAAGCATGCTCAGAAAGAAGCAGAGCAATTATCAGGAAGATGGAACACTTGAATAATCAGCACCTCCCAGAACCAGCATGGAATTCTGCACTGTCAATCAACTTGCCAGCTCAGTAGCTCAGGAAAACACAGCAGAGCATCTCCTAATGTGCAAGATGCTCGAAAAGAGGAATCATGTCAGTGCCAGCGTAGTAGTCCAAGGAACCATAGCAGAGCATCTCCTAGTGTGGAAGATGCTCTGAACAGAAGAATCGTGACACTTCCTTAATGTGTCCCACTCTTTCTGGATCTACTTTTGGCCACGGCTTCTGAAATATGTGAAACAATGACTCAAAACTGTGCTTTTATATACCATGTCTACCAGTCTTAGCTCTTTTTAAAGGTCTTAAAATGATTACAAAATGCATTTATTTTTTTTTATATGTAATTACTGGTACTTTATAGCATTTTTAGTGTTTTTTAAACTTTTGTAACAAACAGCAAATAGCAGTGCCTGTATCTTGAGACTATAAAACTATTTATTCAAATTTTAAAAAATCTATTCTTAAAGTACTGCACATAGTAAAGTCCTGGACACAGTAAAAGCATGGTTGTTGATTAAAGCTATACATCAAAATGCGTAGGTCTGAGAGAGGTTTCTTGCATTAATTGAGCCTGATAATTCAGATTGGTGTACTGATCCACGCTTTTATTTTTCTTAATTTGTTTCCTTACGTACAAGTCTATTTTTAAGTCATATAGAAAAGCTTATATTTTTAAAAAGTGATGCTGAAAGTGTGCTGCATTTTGAGAAAAAACTAATTTCAACCAAAGACATTAGAAAGCAGCGCTGAGGTTCTGGGATCAAAGCCCATTAAGGACAAATACCGAGAGGTTTGTATGTTCTGTGGGTGTTTGTGTGGGTTTCCTCTAGGTACTTGGGTTTTCTCCCACACTACAAAGAGATACTGATAGATAATTTAGATATTGAACCCCAATGGGTCAGAGGAGTTGATGTGTGTAAAGTGCAGCAGAATAAATATAATAAATATAAGCAAAGCATAATAAAATTGAAATCTGACACCCAAAAGTACAGCAAAAAGCCCTTAAAAAAAACCACAAAAAATTAAAAATTTTCTGAAATGCTCTGTCTGTTAAATCCGCATTAAGAAATAGTTCTGTTTTCTGCCTGGAACATTATCCTTTGCCCTGAGTTTCTCCCCCTCATCTCTAAAAAGCCTATATGCCATGAAAAGGAATTATGTTTTATAATATAACTTTGCTCATGACTGTGAACTTATAAAGTACAATATTTGACACAACCAGTAAAGAATGTCAACAGGAGACCTACAGACAATCCAATTATACGGCGCACGGTGATATATTGGCACTTTATATTTAAAACAATAATAATCTTTTGCCATTTCACACTTATAAAAATATTGATGCCATATACGTGTGAATTAATAAGACTGTGCCAGTAATTTTATCTTCTGTTTGATCATTTTACCCATCAATGATTATATCCATTGGGTACTTGTAAAATGTTAATATATTCATAATAATTATAATTTTATAAAAATGTTATTGCATCCATAAGAAGCAAGTGTGAAATTAACTTGGAATGGCTATGTGCTTTTAACAAAAGGCTGTTTCATATTAGTAGGATATTAATATAATTGAACAGTTTAAACTAATGTAATAAGGGGCACACACACACATTAATACTAAAATATTATGTTCTCTCTCTCTCGTGAGTAGCTGCGGTTGATTTATATGTTTAGATAATTATGTTCTGTAGTATTAGTAATTCACAGTTAAATTGAATTGCAGGACGTGCAAACAAATTGAAAATGTGGTCATATTTCTTGCTTTCCCTGTACCAGAAACAAGAAGGTATTGATGTAAGTTATAAAATGTAGAACAGGAGTTAAATTCCCCAGGCTGCAATTTGATCAAATCATATTAAACACGTAGCTCAGGCTATGTTACGGATTTACCATTGGATGGCAGTAACATTCTGCATCAATCACCGATTATGGTACAAAATGAAATACATGGTATCAGACGGCTAAAGCTTCACTTGTATGGGATTGGGAAATACAGGAACTCTGAATGTAAATATCAGCTGTATTGCATCTTAATACAATTTGGGATACAATAAAATTCCGTTTCATGCTTTGTCTACAGTAATTATCCACTTTTACTGTATTTCGTAAAGTATAGCAATGGTTTGGAGTCACTTGAATACATATTGTATTTTAAGAAATTACATTTCTAGTATCTTGATCATGTAATATTATTGGATTTTCTCTTTTTTCAAGAATGTTTATGGGAAACTTAAAATTGTATTTCAATTTATTTTTCAATTAATGTTTATGGAAAACTTTAAATTGTATTTCATTGTATTTTTCAAGAATTTTTATGGAAAGCTTTAAATTGTATTTCATTCTATTTTTCAACAATTTGTGAAAAACTTAAAATTGTATTTCATTGTATTTTTCAAGAATGTTTATGGGAAACTTTAAATTGTATTTCATTATATTTTTCAAGAATGTTTATGCAAAACTTAAAATTGCATTTCATTGTATTTTTCAATAATGTTTATGGAAAACTTTAGATTGTATTTCATTGTATTTTTCAAAAATGTATATGGGAAACTTTAAATTGTATTTCATTGTATTTTTCAAGAATGTTTATGGGAAACTTAAAACTGTTTTTCATTGCACAGTTTGCAGTATGCTTTTGACAACCATATTCCTGCATGTTATGTACACTTTTAAACTATAGTGTATCAAACTATATAATATACTAATCAGTATTCTATACTAATAATTGACCGACCATCAATATTTCTGTTGAAGCGTAATATTATTTGTTAAATCCCTCTTCTAAAATAGCAAACAAAATCCTTTGTCCCCTGCCGCCACGTATTTACGCCTCAGATGTTCCTATTAGCATGTTCTGATGATTTCTTCTCAAACTTAAGCCTCCTTCTCTTGCCCTCTTTTTTGGCACATTATCTTTCCATGCATGTTTCATACTGAATGCATACCGATCATAAACTATTGGGCTGTTATCATGTCCACAAAAGAAAATGTTTGTATTTGATCAGAGCCATGGATAAAACTCGCCATTCAAATCAATAGATATGTTAAAAATACAAAAAATTGGCAGCACATGGACGTCCTCCCTGTGTCGTCCGAGTGCTGTCCTTTTTTTTTTACTGTTCAATGAGTAGGGGAAGCACATATTTTATTTGTAATACGAGAACAGATGCCACACTGACGGTAAAAAATGGCCACAGACCAAAAAGAGGAAAAGCACATTAATGAAAAATGGTCTGTTATTACTTTTTTGCAAATAAAGAGCCATCTGAGCAAGACCTTTCTGGTCACTAATCTTAGCAGTTGGTATATTTTGGCGGTATTTCTATACAAACAGTTTGGTCATGACAGAAACATTCAGTGGGGGACTTACTAATGCATTTGCACCTGAAATGTTGCAATAGTTCCAAAACTTTTTTTGAAGTAAAGGCATGTGTGAAACAAATATTTGCACTATTTAATATTTTGTAGTTTTTAGTACCAATATCAAAACATAAAAATGATAAGAAAAGGTTGTGGTAATCTCTGGCATAAAGTCTGACATATGTATGAATTACCCTTAAATATTCTAGACGAGTCATAGCTGTTTATAGAAAGGCACAGAGCTAATTTACTTACGTTGTAACTAAGTTTTAATATGCATTAAAAGTCACAATTAGCAAAAGATTTGGCACATTTTCTGCCCTTTTATTAGAAGGTGTTGTGTAAAGCTATCATCAGTGGCGTAACTAGAGTTTGATGGGCCCCTCTGCAAAGTTCGGACCTGGGCCCCCCTCTACGTACACCGACCCCTTGGGTATAGGATAATGGCGCCGACACTTGGCTCTTTCCCTCAGCACCCAGCTTCCCTATGCTCTGATATCCATCTTGTCCTCGGCACCCAGCTTCCCCATGCTCTGCTATACATCTTTCCCTCAGCACCTAGCTTTCCGATATCAGAGCATGGCAAAGTTGGGTGCTGAGAGATGTATAGCAGAGCATGGGAAAGCTGGGTGCTGAGGGAAACAGCCCTTTTCCCTCAGCACAACACGTTCCCATCCCCTGCTTGTATCTTTGTCCCCTCTTGTATATAGTTTTCCCAAATACAATAATGGCCCCCACAAAGCCCCACATATTGTATAAAGGGTCCCACATAACCCTTCATATATTAGAATGCAGCTACATAGTCCTGCATGTATTATAATGCATTTACCATATTTCTTCATGTATTATAATTCCCCCCATAGTACTACATATATTATACTACGCCCCATATTCCTCCATATATTATAATTCACCCCAGGCCTCCATGTATACAGCTGGCAGCCCCCATGCTCCATGTATACTGCTGGCAGCCCCCCCATGCTCCATATATACTGCTGGCAGCCCCCATGCTCCATGTATACTGCTGGTAGCCCCCATACTCCATGTATACTGCTGGCAGCTCCCATGGTCCATGTATACTTCTGGCAGACCCCCCATGCTCCATGTATATTGCTGGCAGCCCCCCATGCTCCATGTATACTTCTGGCAGCCCCCCATGTTCCCCCCCTCCGGCCCCCAGGTATGCACCGATTTAAAAAAAAAAACAAACAAAAAAAACAAACAAACAAGTTCTTACCTGTCTCCTCGTTCCCCTGCTGCTATCCTTACATGTCCTTGTTCCCCCGCTGCTCCGTCATCTCTCCTCCGTTCCCCTGCAGCTGCGGTCGGCATACTCCCGCCCTGCGCTCTGTGCTCTGAGTCTGAGCACAGGAGACGCACAGGAGTGACGTCACCACACAGGCATAGAGGGAGAATGAAGGAGCGTGGAGCTACACGGGACACTCCATGTTTCTTTGTTGCTGTGGGTGATGACGGGGAGGGGGGCCTAGTGCCACCGCCACTGACAACGGGCAGGGGGGCCCGGTGTTAGCAGCGGTGGCACCGGGTCATATAGCGGCCGCGTGGTCTGCGCCAGATCAGCGCAGCTCCTCTCACAGAAAGGAGCTGCTTGCTGATCTGCAGAGCGGGCCCCTAAGCTGCCGGGCCCGGTCGCAGTCGCGACCGCTGCGATCGCGGTAGTTACGCCCCTGGCCATCATAAAGGTGCAACATTTGATAAGTAAAATTAAGGAATTAATTAAGGGATACATTAACATTGAGGGAAATTATTAAAAATGTTTTTAAAATAAAACATTTGCTGTAATCCATAGCGATGCCATACAATTTTCCCCAAAAAGCGAATCTGAAATGCATAAAAAGAGAAAATGATTAAATAAATTAAAACAAAAGACACCCTCATTCACTAATTTATTGCCCTGCAAAAATCCTAATCCAAGGTCCTGCATAATCCATGTGGGGTCC
The DNA here is from genome assembly GCF_048569485.1 of Anomaloglossus baeobatrachus. Classification (NCBI taxonomy): domain Eukaryota; kingdom Metazoa; phylum Chordata; class Amphibia; order Anura; family Aromobatidae; genus Anomaloglossus; species Anomaloglossus baeobatrachus. The sequence continues at coordinate 537,117,897 of NC_134355.1, forward strand.
CACCATATTCCAAAACTCACTGTCCCAGCCAATAAAGAACAGTTTCTCATTGGTATAGAGAGCAGTCACTGAAAGCTCACACACTGCTTTAAGAACCACTACTGTGAACTGACATAATTTCATGAGGTCAGCCCAGGTCACTGCAGCGGGTCACACAGTTTTGTGTGAGCTGCAGTGGCCAGTGATGAACGGTGACAACATGAGTTAACCATAGGTCTGTGCCCACGGCTCTCATACCAGCTGTCATGAGAGCCCACACCAATGAACTTCAGCAAACTCATGACTTCACTGCAGTTCAATGCGCACAGCTGTTCTCATGCCAAGTATCACAAGAGCCCTATTGCAATACTTGGATTGAGAACCATGGGCTGTGAACTGAGTTGAACTCATGAGTTAGCTGAAATTCATTGTCATGATCTCTCACTATACATGGCGCAAAAGCCGTGGCCACTGACCTATGCTTAACTCATCCTGTCACCACTCATCATTACCCACTGCAGCTCACAAAATACTGTTTTGTTGTATTTTATGTTTTAAATAAATGATTTTTTTGTTTCTTTGTGTTTATTTCTTTACACTTTCAGATTAGTAGTTGGGGGTCTCAGGCCCCTCTCATTACTAATCTAGGGCATAATGGCAGCAGTGAGCTGTCATTAACCCCTTGCAATACCCTGATTGCCACTGAACCAGGATGAGAATGAGCCAGGTATAGTGTCAAGAGTATCGCATCTAAAGGATGCAACAATTCTAGGCAGCTGCAGGCTGCTCTTTTTAGGCTGGGAATACCAGTCCCCAGCTGTCGGATTTATCTTCGTTGGATAACAAAATTGGGAGGGGTCACAAGCCGATTTTTAAAACTATTTTTATTAAAATAATTTAAAAAATCCGCATGGGGTCCCTTGTATTTTGATACACAGCCAAGATATCCCGCACAGCTGAGAGCTGCAGCCTGTAGCCATTTGCTTTATCTGCGCTGATCTCAACATATGAGGGACCTGATGCCAATGTTTTTATTTATTTTTACACTTCACTCAGGCAGAAAGACAGCTACTGTGAGGGCAAGCAATCAGAGACTTGGGTACTCTGACTGCACCAAAAACATGCACTAATCACAGACACTTTCACAGATGATGGGCTGGGGAACCAGTGAATATGTATGAGGGATAATGAGTAGCTTCAGAAGCAGAGCAGTGTAACAGCCACTCTGGAGACTCAGTAAGTCTAACACTCATTCTTTATCCTCTATTTTCTTTCTTCTGCCGCCCTTACAAACACATAAGTATTGCCTCCCATTGAATTCAATGGTGTTCAAATATACTTGTCGAGCTGTTCACGAACACCTGGAAACATGAATCAAAACGTATGTTGACAGGTATGCTCATCTCTAGCCAGCAACATATACTAAGAAGTTTTGTATCAATACTTTCATAGGTAGGAAAAGTGGACTAGCTTATGAATTGATAAGGAGAGAGAGGAATAATTTCTACCCTAACATCTCTTTCTAACTTTTAGATACTGACTATTTCTAGTTACACTCTTATACTGGATTGCTGGATAGACTTGCACACAGTATGGTAGAATTGTAAATTTCACACTTTTAATTAGTATTAAAACAAGTTTCCTTGTCTGCTATATTGTCCTGAGAAAGAGGGCTGTGACCCATGAAACGCATTGACCTGTATTAGCACAAGCAATAAAAATTTGGATTCATCAATTCCTGGCTTACATTGGTGATTAGCGCAGCGGTGATACCAGTTTTTATTCCTGAGAATTTCATCCTATTTGTTCGGGGCTGCAGCTGTCTCCATCCACGATTATGCAATTATAGGTGTTGTGATCTTTTGACAACCCCTATAGGTGACTGCACCTTACTTTATTATTTGTGCTCTTTATCTGATAAGACCCTATGCGCCTTTTTAATCCACAACCTCTGATACCTCCTGCTTCTTGGGAAAAAGTCTCCAGTTCCTGTAAATTATGGGGCTTTCTTGCATGAACTGCATGCTTGAGTTCTCCCCAGAGTGGCTCAATGATATTGAGGTCAGGAGACTGAGACGGCCACTCCAGAACCTTCACTTTGTTCTGCTGTAGCCAATGACAGATCAACTTGGCCTTGTGTTTTGGATTGTTGTCATGTTGAAATGTCCAAGTACATCCCATGTGCAGTAGGGTGTTTCATTTTATATGGTAAAAATTAAAATGTCAAATTTTTGCAGACTTTGCTTATGCACCTAGTCTCGCTAATGTAAAAAGTATATATGCCAAATTTTAAGACGATCGAACAATATTTAGAGGTTGCACACTTTTATGAGTTTAATAAAAGTATGCAAAAAAACAGATTTTCAATGTTAAGTATTTTTTATTAGAAATTAAAAAAATTAAAAACTTAGAATAGTAATGACAATAAACAGTAACATTGATAGGCAGTATCATGTGTATTAAATGATTTACACTAATGTGCTGTGAAAAATGCAACTCCTTCTTTTGTTCGCTTGGTGACGGCTTTTCTATGATACTCGACAACTCTTAACAGGAACTGTTTCTGTTGTTCATCTCTGATTGAATTATTAAACTTCGTTATCAGAGCAATGCCCCTTTCCGCGGTGACATTCACCACCGAGCTTCTTAGTGTATCACTGAAATATTCTTCTATGTCGTGGATCCCAAGCAATTAAAAAAATGTCTTTGTTTTATTTGGAACAAAATTACTGAAGTCTTTTCCTTAAAAAATAGATTTTTACCTTCCAACCGTTTCAGTTTCTTTTTCTTTGCAGGTTTCATTCTTAAATTTTCAAACATCTTATCCTTCTCAGCCTGACCGATATGTTCATCCAAAAATGCCAATAATATATTAGTTTCTGACAGATACCAAAGTTGTCTCTTAGCCACTGTGACATCTTGATGTGGATAATATTGCAAAAGCTGTAGCATATCCAAATCTTTCTTTGGAGTACATCATCTTATAACTGCCTGGTGCCAAGAGCGGACATATATTAGATTGACAAAACGTGCTACTTTTCTTATTCCTTTCAATTCGGCATGATAAATTTGCAATTGTTTAGTGAATACCACAATTTTGAGTACATACAGTGCCTACAAGTAGTATTCAACCCCCTGCAGATTTAGCAGGTTTACGCATTCGGAATTATCTTGGCATTGTGACATTTGGACTGTAGATCAGCCTGGAAGTGTGAAATGCACTGCAGCAAAAAAGAATGTTATTTCTTTTTTTATTTTTTTTTAAATTGTGAAAAGTTTATTCAGAGGGTCATTTATTATTCAACCCCTCAAACCACAAGAATTCTGTTTGGTTCCCCTAAAGTATTAAGAAGTATTTCAGGCACAAAGAACCATGAGCTTCACATGTTTGGATTATTTATCTCTTTTTTCAGCCTTTTCTGACTAATTAAGACTAGAGTTGAGCGCGGTTCGCGGTTCTCCAGTTCTAAGCTCGAGTGATTTTGGGGGCTGTTCCAGATCGAACTAGAACTCGAGCTTTTTGCAAAAGCTCGATAGTTCTAGATACGTTCGAGAACAGTTCTAGCAGCAAAAAGCAGGGCTTTTTACAGCTACAGTGTGCAGGAGCCATCGCTGGCAGCCTGCCACAAGCTGGTAACCAAGATAAACATCGGGTATCCAAGCAAAGCGCTTTGGTTAGTAACCCGATGTTTATCTTAGTTACATGCAGGAAGCCCACACTTCTCCACTCAGCTCGCTCCGCCCCCTCCTGCCCGCGGCATGTACACATATACACACACACACACACACACACACACACGGTCCCGCTCGGCTTACCTGCGGTGATGAAGTCCCGCCATCCCGACCTCAGCGCTGTCACTGTCCTCCATGGCCGCCGCTTGTCACATCACCTCTCGCTTCCGACCCGAGACTGACTAGCGGTGACGTCACGGACCTCTCGTGATACTTGGTGTGAAGGCGCCAGTCATTGAACTCAGTGACAGGGGCTGTCAGTGTGCTGGAGATCAGCGCAGGTAATGTACCTCGCTGACAGCAGCACTTGTCATGCCCTGCAGTGACCTGGGCTGACCCATTGATGTTAGCTCAGGTCACTGCACTGCTCTCCCAGCCAATGGGGAACATTCTGCTCTTCATTGACTGGGACAGTGTGGATCGTCATGGCAACCCCTTGGATTACAGCAGACCTGGATTTGTTTTTCATTCTAATAAATTGGTTAAAGAGGGAATGTTTTGGGGAGTGTTTTTTCAAATAAAAATGTGTTTGTCGTCTATTTTTTTTATTACTGACTGGGTTGGTGATGTCGGGTATCTGATAGACGCCTGACCTCACCAACCCCAGGGCTTGATGCCAGGTGACATTACACATCTAATATTAATCCCATATATTACCCCGTTTGCCACCGCACCAGGGCGCGGGATGAGCTGGGGCGAAGCACCAGGATTGGCGCATCTAATGGATGCGCCACTTCTGGGGCGGCTGCGGCCTGCTATTTTTAGGCTGGGGAGAGTCCAATAACCATGGACCTCCCTAGTCTGAGAATATCAGGCCCCAGCTGTCTGCTTTACCTTGGCTGGTGATCCAATTTTGGGGGACCCCTACGTGTTTTTTTTTTAAATTATTTATTTAATTTAAAATAACAGCGTGGGGTGCCCTCAGTTTTGGATTACCAGCCAAGGTGAGGTTGCCAGCTGTGGTCTGCAGGCTGCAGCCGTCTGCTTTACCCTAGCTGGCTACAAAACTAGGGGGAACCCTATGTCATTTTTTTTTTCATTTTTTTGGCTCAATACGAAGCTAAGCACCCCTTAGTGCCACATAAAAGGCACCAAAGGGTGCTCCACTTTTTCTCCACTTTTTCTCCATTTTTTTCTCCACTTTTTCTACATTTTTTCTCCACTTTTTCTCCACTTTTTCTCCACTTTTTCTCAACTTTTTCTCCACTTTTTCTCAATTTTTTCTCCACTTTTTCTCCACTTTTTCTCCATTTTTTCTCCACTTTTTCTACATTTTTTTCTCCACTTTTTCTACATTTTTTTCTCCATTTTTTCTCCACTTTTTCTCCACTTTTTCTCCACTTTTTCTCCATTTTTTCTCCACTTTTTCTCCACTTTTTCTCCACTTTTTCTACATTTTTTCTCCACTTTTTCTACATTTTTTTCTCCATTTTTTCTCCACTTTTTCTCCACTTTTTCTCCATTTTTTCTCCACTTTTTCTCCACTTTTTCTCCACTTTTTCTCCACTTTTTCTCCACTTTTAATCCATTTTTTCTCCATTTTTTTTCTCCATTTTTTCTCCATTTTTTCTCCATTTTTTTCTCCATTTTTTCTCCACTTTTTCTACATTTTTTTCTCCATTTTTTTCTCCACTTTTTCTCCACTTTTTCTCCATTTTTTCTCCATTTTTTTTCTCCATTTTTTCTCCACTTTTTCTACATTTTTTTCTCCATTTTTTCTCCATTTTTTTTCTCCATTTTTTCTCCACTTTTTCTCCACTTTTTCTCCATTTTTTCTCCACGTTTTCTCCACTTATTCTCCACTTTTTCTCCACTTTTTCTCCACTTTTTCTCCATTTTTTCTCCACTTTTTTCTCCACTTTTTCTCCACTTTTTCTCCACTTATTCTCCACTTTTTCTCCACTTTTTCTCCACTTTTTCTCCACTTTTTCTCCATTTTTTTCTCCACTTTTTCTCCACTGATTCTCCACTTTTTCTCCACTTTTTCTCCATTTTTTTCTCCACTTTTTCTCCACTTTTTCTCCATTTTTTTTCTCCACTTATTCTCCACTTTTTCTCCACTGATTCTCCACTTTTTCTCCACTTTTTCTCCATTTTTTTCTCCACTTTTTCTCCACTTTTTCTCCATTTTTTTTCTCCACTTATTCTCCACTTTTTCTCCACTTTTTCTCCACTTATTCTCCACTTTTTCTCCATTTTTTTCTCCACATTTTCTCCACTTTTTCTCCATTTTTTTCTCCACTTTTTCTCCACTTTTTCTCCACTTATTCTCCACTTTTTCTCCACTTTTTCTCCACTATTTCTCCATTTTTTCTCCACTTTTTCTCCATTTTTTTCTCCACTTTTTCTCCACTTATTCTCCACTTTTTCTCCACTTTTTCTCCACTTGATTCTCCACTTTTTCTCCATTTTTTTCTCCACTTTTTTCTCCACTTTTTCTCCATTTTTTTCTCCACTTTTTCTCCACTTTTTCTCCACTTATTCTCCACTTTTTCTCCACTTTTTCTCCACTTTTTCTCCACTTTATTCTCCACTTTTTCTCCATTTTTTTCTCCACTTTTTTCTCCACTTTTTCTCCATTTTTTTCTCCACTTTTTTCTCCACTTTTTCTCCATTTTTTTCTCCACTTTTTCTCCACTTTTTCTCCACTTTTTCTCCACTTTTTCTCCACTTTTTCTCCACTTTTTCTCCACTTATTCTCCACTTTTTCTCCACTTATTCTCCACTTTTTCTTCACTTTTTCTCCACTTTTTCTCCATTTTTTTCTCCACTTTTTCTCCATTTTTTTCTCCACTTTTTCTCCACTTTTTCTCCACTTTTTCTCCACTTTTTCTCCACTTTTTCTTTACTTTTTCTCCATTTATTCTCCACTTTTTCTCCATTTTTTTCTCCACTTTTTCTCCAGTTTTTCTCCATTTTTTTTCTCCACTTTTTCTCCACTTTTTCTCCACTTTTTCTCCACTTTTTCTTCACTTTTTTCTCCACTTTTTTCTCCACTTTTTTCTCCACTTTTTTCTCCACTTTTTCTCCATTTTTTTCTCCACTTTTTCTCCACTTTTTCTCCACTTTTTCTCCGTTCTTTTTCTATGGTCAGTCTACCCATTAGCTCTGCCATGCATACTGTAGCTCTACACCTACTGCACATGTTACTTTATGATTGACATCTCTTTCGTACCAGAGCTGTCTAAGTCTACTCTGACCCCATATTTGTCATTACTATATTGTCCTTGTACTGTATTATGACATTTGTATCATGTGTTTCATTTCTTGCTGTGTTGCAATTTTTTTTGCTGCATCCCAATTGTACCTCTACATTGTTCGAGTTTGTTATTGTTCTCTCACTCTTATGTGATGCTGATTATTGTCATTTTTCATGATTACATGCAGATAAGTCCAATCTGACGAAGGCTCAGACCGAAACGTCATTTGTAACTTGTTTTGGACAAAAACATATATGCTTATGAAAAATTTTTTTTTCTATCTTAATACGGACCAATAAAGAGTGATTTTGCATTACTATCCATTGTGACTTACTGACTTAGTCTGGGAGATTTAGAGTGCCGAGGTTACTCACTAATTTTATCTATTATTACCTCTGAGCACCTATATACCAGTGAGCAGAGCTTCCTCTACAGTAGTTCTCCTGATTAGGCATGCCCTTACCTCATGAGCAGGGCATTGCAGCTTTGGTAGCAACCATTACGACATGGACTCTGCTGCTGTGGACCCGGGGAGAGGGAGTGCAGATTCATTGCACCCACACTCCTCACATGAAGGGTCCACACTCCTAGAAAATGGGGGATACGTTCCCTGAGTGTCTCCCCCCATATTCTAGACGGTCCAGAGTCATCGTGGGACCCCTTTATTTTTTTTCTTACAATAAATTGGTGAAAGAGGAAATGTTTTGGGGACTGTTTTTTCAAATAAATTTCTTTTGTCGATTTTTTTTTTTTGTTAGTACTGACAGTTTATGATGTTGAGTATCTAATAGACGCCATGACATCACAAACTGCTGGGCTTGATTTCAGGATACTTTACAGCTAGTATCAACCCGATTTATTACCCCGTTTGCCACTGCACCAGGGCACGGGATGAGCTGGGGTGAAGCGCCAGGATTGGCGCATCTAGTGGATGCGCCACGTCTGGGGTGCCTGCGGCCTGCTATTTTTAGGATGTGAGGGCCCAATAACTATGGACCTTCCCACCCTGAGAATACCAGACCACAGCTGTCCGCTTTACCTTGGCTGGTGAACCAATTTGGGGGGGACCCTACTTTTATTGTGTAATTATTAATATTTATAAAATAATTATAAAAAAGAGCCTGAGGGTAGCTCCACATTGGATCCCCAACCACGGTAAAGCTGCCAGCTGTGGTTTTCAGGCTACAGCCGTCTGCTTTACCCTAGCTGGCTATCAAAAATGGGGGGACCCAACGTCATTTTTTTTTTAACTATTTTTTAAATAGAAAAAATTAATGGGCTTCCCTGTATTTTGATTGCCAACCAAGGTAACGGCAGGCAGATGGGGGTGGCAACCCATAGCTGTCTGCTTTATCTGCGCTGAGAATCAAAAATACCGCAGAGCGCTACGTCATTTTTTTAAAGATTTATTTTTACAGCACTGTGATGTCCAGCAATCAAAATACGGGGAAGCCCATTTTATTTTTAGTTATTTAAATAAATAATTAAAAAAAATATATATGGGCTCCCGCTGCATTTTTTGTATTGCTAGCTAAGGGTAATCCAAGCAGCTACTGGCTGCTAACCCCCACTGCTTGGTGTTACCTTCACTGGCAATGGAAAATCCAGGGAAGCATTTTTTATTTTTTTTGCCAAAAAACTACAAAAAAAGACGTGAGCTTCGCCATATTTTTGTATGCTAGCCAGGTATAGCAGGCAGGTGGTGGAAGAGTTGGATACAGCGCCAGAAGATGGCGCTTCTATGAAAATGCCATTTTCTGAGGTGGCTGCAGACTGCAATTCGCAGCAGTGGGGCCCAGAAAGCTCAGGCCAACCTGTGCTGCGGATTCCAATCCCCAGCTGCCTAGTTGTACCAGGCTGGACACAAAAATGGGGCGAAGCCTACGTCATTTGTTTTCTAATTATTTCATGTAATTCATGAAATAATAAAAAAAGGGCTTCCCTTTATTTTTGGTTCCCAGCCGGGTACAAATAGGCAACTGGGGGTTGGGGGCAGCCGTACCTGCCTGCTGTACCTGGCTAGCATACAAAAATATGGCGAAGCCCACATAATTTTTTCAGGGGGGCAAAAAACATCTGCATACAGTCCTGGATGGAGTATGCTGAGCCTTGTAGTTCTGCAGCTGCTGTCTGTCTGTATGGAGAAGAGCAGACAGCAGCTGCAGAACTACAAGGCTCAGCATACTCCATCCAGGACTGTATGCAGAATTTTTTTGCCCACCAAAAAAATGACGTGGGCTTCGCCATATTTTTGTATGCTAGCCAGGTACAGCAGGCAGCCACGGGCTGCCTCCAGCCCCCAGTTGCCTATTTGTACCCGGCTGGGAACCAAAAATATAGGGAAGCCCGTTTTTTTTAATTATTTCACTTATTTCATGAAATAATTAAAAAACAAATGACGTGGGCTTCGCCCCATTTTTGTGTCCAGCCGGGTACAACTAGGCAGCTGGGGATTGGAATCCGCAGCACAGGTTAGCCCGAGGTTTCTGGGCGCCTCTGCTGCAGATTTCAGTCCACAGCCGTCCCAGAAAATGGCGCTCTCATAGAATCGCCATCATCTGGCGCTGTATCCAACTCTTCGAACAGCCCTGGAGCCGGGTGGCTTGTTGGGTAATCATGAGTTAATACTGGCTTTGTTTTACTAGCCAGTATTAAGCCAGAGATTCTTAATGTCAGGCACGTTTGACCCGGCCATTAAGAATCTCCAATAAAGGGTTAAAAAAAACACCACACAGAGAAAAAATACTTTAATAGAAATAAATACAGAGACACATTAGAGACTCCATCTTTATTACCCCCTGTCAGCCCTCCACGATCCTGCTCTTCTGTCTTCTTTCTTTCTAGTGTCGTAGTAGTGACGATTGTTGTGAGGATGAGGTGCACCAGCCCATCATGGGCTGGGGCATCTCATCCTCACTACAATCCTCACTAGTGTAGTAGTAGTGACGATTGTAGTGAGGATGAGGTGCACCAGCTCATCACTTGGGGCTGGGGAACCTCATCCTCACTACAATCCTCACTACAATCGGGAAGCAGCGTGAAGCCTTCACTCCGTGAGAGATCAGTGCTGCTGGCTGTCAGCGGTAACAGCGGTAACGCTGACAGACGCGTTACCATAGCAACGGTGCTCTCGGAGCCGCGGTTAGCGGTGACGTCACCGCTAACTGCGTTGCTATGGCAATGGTGATCTCCGTTAATGACCGGCTGTGTCAGCCGGTCCCTAACGGAACGGGGAGTCGACCGTGTGCTAGAGCATGTCGCCGGTACACGGCGATACACATATGTGCACCGTGTACCGGAGAGATGCACTCGCAGGTCCTACATGACGCGTCATAGTCATGTGACCAGTCTGTAGCCAATGAGATAATAGCCACGTGACTGGTCACATGGCTATTTTGACGTCACGATAGGTCCTGCATCTCTGCTGGCAGTGCAGGTCACCGGGAGGATTAAGCGATCATCGGATGGAATAGCGGCAGGAGACAGAGTGCAGAAGGGATCGCGGGGACCGGTAAGTGTTATAGCAATGTTTATTAACTGTTTGTGTACATTTATAATGCATTTTTATGTGTTTGTGATTGTCTCCCATTATAGCCTATACGTTCGAGTTCGGTTCGTCGAACGTTCGACGAACCGAACTCGAACGGGACCCCCGTTCGGCGAACCGGCCTCGAGCCGAACCGGGACCGGTTCACTCATCTCTAATTAAGACCCTCCCCAAACTTGTGAACAGCACTCATACATGGTCAACATGGGAAAGACAAAGGAGCATTCCAAGGCCATCAGAGACAAGATCGTGGAGGGTCACAAGGCTGGCAAGGGGTACAAAACCCTTTCCAAGGAGTTGGGCCTACCTGTCTCCACTGTTGGGAGCATCATCCGGAAGTGGAAGGCTTATGGAACTACTGTTAGCCTTCCACGGCCTTGAAAGCCTTTGAAAGTTTCCACCCGTGCCGAGGCTAGGCTTGTCCGAAGAGTCAAGGCTAACCCAAGGACAACAAGGAAGGAGCTCCGGGAAGATCTCATGGCAGTGGGGACATTGGTTTCAGTCAATACCATAAGTAACGTACTCCACCGCAATGGTCTCCGTTCCAGACGAGCCCGTAAGGTACCTTTACTTTCAAAGCGTCATGTCAAGACTCGTCTACACTTTGCTCATGATCACTTGAAGGATTCTGAGACAGACTGGTTCAAGGTTCTCTGGTCTGATGAGACCAAGATCGAGATCTTTGGTGCCAACGACACACGTGACGTTTGGAGACTGGATGGCACTGCATACGACCCCAAGAATACCATCCCTACAGTCAAGCATGGTGGTGGCAGCATCATGCTGTGGGGCTGTTTTTCAGCCAAGGGGCCTGGCCATCTGGTTCACATCCATGGGAAGATGGATAGCACGGCCTACCTGGAAATTTTGGCCAAGAACCTCCGCTCCTCCATCAAGGATCTTAAGATGGGTCGTCATTTCATCTTCCAACAAGACAACGACCCAAAGCACACAGCCAAGAAAACCAAGGCCTTGTTCAAGAGGGAAAAAATCAAGGTGTTGCAGTGACCTAGTCAGTCTCCTGACCTTAACCCAATTGAAAACTTGTGGAAGGAGCTCAAGATTAAAGACCACATGAGACACCCAAAGAACCTAGATAACTTGGAGAAGATCTGCATTGAGGAGTGGGCCAAGATAACTCCAGAGACCTGTGCCGGCCTGATCAGGTCTTATAAAAGACGATTATTAGCTGTAATTGCAAACAAGGGTTATTCCACAAAATATTAAACCTAGGGGTTGAATAATAATTGACCCACACTTTTGTGTTGAAAATTTATTAAAATTTAACTGAGCAACATAACTTGTTGGTTTGTAAGATTTATGCATCTGTTAATAAACCCTGCTCTTGTTTGAAGTTTGCAGGCTCTAACTTATTTGCATCTTATCAAACCTGCTAAATCTGCAGGGGGTTGAATACTACTTGTAGGCACTGTATATTGCCTTTGCCATCCACCTTGCTTCATTCATTCAGCCCATAGAACCCTAAATTCGAAATCATTTTCATCCCAACCTACAAGATAAAGAAGTGATAGTTGTAATAGCTCTTTTTAATCTTCTCTTGGATGACTGCCATCTTTCAAGACATTGTGGAGGTAGTCAACCATTTTCACACGTTCTTCTTGAAGAAAAACTTGAATCTAACATAGTGGAACAGGACTTCTTATCAACTGAATTCCACTGATTTTGGAACCTTTGGAAAATCTGGATGTCAGGAACACTTGATGGTATGTTACAACACTTACCAAACACTCTTTTTAATATTAATTTGTGGGTGTGGTGGCAGCAAGCCAACCACAACAATGGTCACCCAAATTCAGTTTCAATTCTGATACATGCTCCTTGGATCATTTCTGTATTAGATGCAGTTGTATCAAAAGATATACCAATGATACGATCACGTAGCCTGAATTGGTCCACCTCCTGAACAACAACTTCAGCCATTAGCTCATTAGTACCTTTCTCGGCAACAGGTACGCCAAGCAAATGCTCAAAATCTTTTCCAGGTACAAGAACACCAACTCTATCTTATACAGTTTTGACACTCCCACAGGCAACCGAGGGCAACAATTTACTATCCCAATGTAAGACTAAATGAGGAGGATTTTCAATCAGTGACTTTTACATGTTCTCAGTTATTTGTCTTCTATTAATCACCCGAGCTCGGAAAACGGTAGATGGAGATATGGAAATGCATGAAACATCGTGACCAAGGCTTCTTGCAGTTGCAATAAATGAAGTACTTGCTTGTCTAATGGAGAGTTGCTCTCAATCCCATGTAGCCATGAGTGTGTGATCAAGAGGTTTTAATCTATAACCTGCACAAGATTATTTCACTGGTGGTGCAGAAAATTCGTCCTCTTCGTGACTTGATGATGATGATGGAGAAGAGTTTTCCATTAAAACTGTCCTGTTCATTTTGGTGATTTCTTTATATTGTTTCGTCTTGTATTCCTCCTTTTTTTATTTTCTTTTTAATTTGTGAGTCAAGAACCATTTCTACACCACTCATTGATGAACTAATACGATCCTCTCTTTGTGACATAAGGAATGCTTTATCGTCTTCTAGTACGCTATTCATCACATCACATCACATCACATCACATTTTGCCTGGCAATATCAAATAGCTCAACAAGATCACCTTTCCAAATCTGCCGCTTTATATTTGCTTTGTCATTGTTTCTTGCTTTCTCTTTACCCAGATGTTGATATTCCTTGTATAACATCTGTATATGAGTTTGGATATTCTCCTCTGTCTTGACAGGGACACTTGCTTTCCTCCACACTTCCTGTAGCATAATACTTGAGGATTTAACAGCACATGAGAGTGTTTCTTTCATTTCCTTGTGATGGTAAATAAAAACTAAAAGCACTTATTCCTTGGAAGGGAGTCGAGCTCCCAAAAATTCACCACCAGTCACCTGTTCAAGTAACCAGATTCCCTTTCTAGTACTCATTTCCAGTTTAACTAACTGCAAAAAATAATAGAAACACAAACATTCACATGAGTGTGATGTTGATACATTTTCATGAATTTCAGTACTTTCAGATAAAAGTGATCGAAGAGTGCAACCCTAAATATTAATTGATTTCCCTAAAATTTTTTACATGGATCTTTTAGATGAGTTGGACCAAGGATTCAAGCAAAGTCATATGAAAATCTTAACTTTGGAGAAATGGAACACCCTAATGTGCAGCTTCCAGGCTGATGAGTGCAAATTTGCCTCCAGTATTTGCTGATAAAATGCTGCATTCATCTTTCCTTCAACTTCCATTACGTTTTTTGTGCCTTTATAGCTCTCACATCCCCACATCATAAGCAATCCACCTACATGCTTTACAGTAGGAATGGTGTTCCTTTCATCATAGGCATTATTGACATCTCTCCAAATGTAACATTAATGTTGTATCAAAAAAGTTTAATTTTGGTCTCATCATTCCAAATTACCTTGTTCCAGAAGTTTAGAGGCTTGTCTCTGTGCTGTTTGGCATATTGTAGGCGAGATACTTTGTAGCATTTGCACAGTAATAGCTTTCTTCTGGCGATTTAACCATGCAGCACATTTTTCTTCAAGATGAGTAGCCCCCAAGTTGTACTATTTATTGTATCATAAGTAGTATTGATTCTTTTAGAAATATTTACAGACTTTTAAAAATGAAAAATAAAAATACACAACTTTTAATAGTATTTTTCAACCAATTATTGGTCTGATAAACAACCCTCTTGGTTATATTTTATTGTGTTTTTTATTCAAGCGCAGGTTTATTATTATTTTTTCATTTTCCTTATCCTTAGTAATTGGAGGGGTTTTTGCTACTACCTTGCTGCTAAATAAAAAATTAGGGGTCTAAGTGCTTATATAAGTCTTTTACTACTAGTAGTTTACATTTTACTTCAAGTGCCTCATTATTGGGCATCTTGAAACAGCCACACACCGCTAGTTTTCAGTGAGTCCTGTATTTCAACTTATGTCATTTGTGGGTTTTTCTTTGCATCCCAAACAATTTTCCTGGCAGTTGTGGCTGAAATTTGTATTGGTCTACCTGATCATGGTCTGTTTTTTTCTGAGCCCCTGATTTTCCATTTGTTAATCTCAGTTTGAACACTGCTGACTGGCATTATCAATTCCTTGGATATCTTTTTTTTATCCTTTTCCTGTTTAATACAATTCAACTATCTTTTCTCGTAGAATCGTTCACAATTATTTTGCTTTTTCCATGACTCACAACCAAGAAACGTCAGTGGTTGGATGTAAGATGCAGAAGTCTGTCTGGATTCCAGAAATTGCAAACATACTGATTATAAGCAAACAGGTCAAAGGTGAGGATGTTACCTTTATTATCCCTTCAAACCAATTTGTGTCAACTTCTGTACATGTTATCAATAGAGATGAGCACCCCCCTAGCGTAAGAGTTCGGTTTAGTTCGCCGAACAGAGGCGCCGTTTGACGAACGTTTGACGAACCGTTCGACGAACCACTCGAATCCCATTGAAAACAATGGGAGGCAAACACAAACACATAAAAACACATTACACATGTACACATAGAGTTAATAAACATTGCCATAACATTTACAGGTCCCCGCAACGCATCCTGCACTCTTGTCTCCCGCCGCTTTTTCTTCCGATAATCGCTGCATCCTACCGGTAACCAGCACTGTTGATAGGACCTTCCGTGATGTCAAAATAAGCATGTGACCAGTCACGTGTCTATTATCTCATTGGCTACAGACTGGTTACATGGCTTTGATGTCATGCTAGGTCCTGTCAGTGCATCTCTCCGGTACGCGGTGTTCATTTGTGTATCTCCGTGTACCGGCGAGATGCTCTGGCATATGGTTGGCTTCCCCGTTCTTGCATGTGGGCGCTCTTTACAGAGTCAGCCACATGCAAGGACTGGCTGCCACAGTTGGTGACTTGCGGCATTGGGAATCACGTGATCGGAGCACCGTTGCTATGGTAACCCACCTGTCAGCGGTGATGTCAACGCTTACAGCACGCAGCTTCTAATCACTCACTGAGTGAATAGACTGCACGGGAAGCAGCAGCGTTCTTCCTCCCATGCTGTGCTGCCTGATGTAGCAGAACTGCATGGGTTGAATGAGAAAGTAGACAGAAGACCATGGATCATGGAGGGATGACAGGGAGTAATAAACATGGAGTCCCTAAGCGTGTCTGTGTATTTATTTCTATTAAAGTATTTTTTCTCTGTGTGGTGCCTTTTTTTAACCCTTTATTAATTCTTAATGGCCTGGTTAAACTTGCCTGACGTTAAGAAGCTCTGGCTTAATACTAGCTAGCAAAACAAAGCTAGTATTAACTCATTATTACCCAGCAAGCCACCCGGCTTCAGGGCTGCTGGAAGAGTTGGATACAGCGCCAGATGATGGCACTTCTATGAAAGCGCCATTTTCTGGGGTGGCTGCGGACTGCAATTCGCAGCAGAGGGGCCCAGAAATTTCGGGCTAACCTGTGCTGAAGATTCCAATCCCCAGCTGCCTAGTTGTACCTGGCTGAACACAAATATGGGGCGAAGCTCATGTCAATTTTTTTATTAATTATTTCATGAAATTCATGAAATAATTAAAAAAAGGGCATCCCTATTTTTTTAGTTCCCATCCGGGTACAAATAGGCAGCTGGGAGTTGGGGGCAGCCATACCTGCCTGCTGTACCTGGCTAGCATACAAAAATATGGCGAAGCTCACGTCATTTTTTTTTTAGTTTTTTGGCAAAAAAAATAAAAAATGTTTCCCTGGATTTTCCATTGCCAATGAAGGTAACACCAAGCAGTGTGGGTTAGCAGCCAGTAGCTGCTTGGATTACCCTTAGCTAGCAATACAAAAAATGCAGCGGGAGCCCATATATATTTTTTTAATTATTTATTTAAATAACCAAAAAAAATGGGCTTCCCTGTATTTTAATTGCCTGACATCACAGTACTGTAAAAATAAATCATTAAAAAAAATGATGTAGCGCTCCGCGGAATTTTTGATTCTCAGCGCAGATAAAGCAGACAGCTACGGGTTGCCACCCCCATCTGCCTGGCATTACCTTGGCTGGCAATGAAAATACAGGGAAGCACATTAATTTTTTTTATTTAAAAAAATAGTTTAAAAAAAATGACGTTGTGTCCCCCCATTTTTGATACCCAGCTAGGGTAAAGCAGACTGCTATAGCCTGAAAACCACAGCTGGCAGCTTTACCGTGGTTGGTGATCCAATGTGGAGGTCACCCCAGGCTCTTTTTTATAATTATTTTATAAATATTAATAATTACAAAAAAAAAGTAGGGTCCCCCCCAAATTGGATCACCAGCCAAGGTAAAGCGGACAACTGTGGTCTGGTATTCTCAGGGTGGGAAGGTCCATAGTTATTGGCCCTTCACAGCCTAAAAATAGCAGGTACCCGACATCACAAACTGTTAGTACTAACAAAAAAAATAGACAAAAAAAGTATTTGAAAAAACACTCCCCAAAACATTCCCTCTTTCACCAATTTATTGTAAGGGAAAAAAAAGAGGGTCCAACGATGACTCTGGACTGTCTAGAATATGGAGGGACACGTCAGGGAACATATCCCCCATTTTCTAGTAGTGCAGACCCTCCATGTGAGGAGTGTGGGTGCAATGAATCTGCACCCACTCTCTCCGAGTATATATTGGGGATAGGATCTTGGAGATGGAATACCCCTTTAAGTCCAGTTATCCAGCTGAATGAATACTAAACAACAGAGCTCGCTATTTAGATATGTTTTCTTGTGGCATATAACGGACTCTCATGTTTGGTAGTCGTTCAGCAGGGCAACTATAAAATCAAATACCTCCATTTGGAAATGTAGTATACCTCTCCTGATCAACTATGTTCCTTACCTCATGAGCAGGACATTGCAGTAGCTTACAGATGCATGGTTACCACCACTCACTGTGTCTGAACACAGGAAGCTGAGCTGACAGCCGCTCTGTGCATGCGGCAGCATCTATTGTGAAGGAGGGGGCCGCGGGGGATCAACACTGCACAGGTACCGTGGGACACCGGGGAACATCGGTGGGGTTATAGGGGGTGACCTGGCAGGGCCTGGGGAGGAGTTTTCTGTCACATGTGTCATGGCACATGCAACAGAAATCAGAGGAGAAGGGTGAATGCGGCCGGCGCACTGCTGTGAGCGCTGCCATCCTGGATTTCTGGGAGGGGGTCGGGGAGGGCACTTTGGCATCACCGGGGGATCAGAGGGGACCGAGGAGGAGATTTATCTCCCATCTGACATGTTTGTTCATGCCAGATGGGAGATAAATAGTTTTTACCGGCACTGTCATTTACTGTAACGTGATCATCGGTATACGGTGTATACCGGTGATCACGTGAGCGGGGACCGTGATCTCCAGGGTCTCAGCTACCCCCTGAAACCCCGGAGATTTTCTGACGCTGGGGGGCACTATTCATTTATTTATGCCTGCTGTTTATAAACGGCAGATCAGAATAAGGGTGCATTCACACGACCGATCCGTTTTTGCGGTCCGCAAAAAACGGTCCATTTTTTTCACGGGTGCATCCGCGTGGCATCCGTTCCCTTTCCGTATACGGTCCGTATGTCATCCATTTGTCATCCGTGTGCCTTCTGTTTTTTTGCGTACTGCAAAAAAATTGAAGGAGGGAAAATACATAAATTTACCCAGGATCCATAGCTTCAACCTACATGAGGCGGTCACATGTTCACTCTAGTGACATTTTCTACTGCTTTTCACAGCGTAGAGTGCTCTGGTGATTTTCCTGTGCTTCTACACTTTTTATCAGTCTTTTCTGTCATTATAATGGCAGAAAGACACATAATGTCCCACTCTCCTGCATTTTGTAATTTTGCACCCTTTGGTGCCTTTCATGTGGCACTAAGGGGTGCTTAGCCTTGTATTCAGCCAAAAAAATGAAATAAATTTAAAAACAAAATGATGTTGAATTCCCCCTATTTTTGATAGCCAGCTAGGGTAAAGCAGACGGCTGCAGCCTGCAGACCACAGCTGGCAGCTTCACCTTGGCTGGTAATCCAAAACTGAGGGCACCCCACGCTGTTATTTTAAATTAAATAAATAATTTAAAAAAAAAAAACAACACGTGGGGGTCCCCCCAAAATTGGATCACCAGCCAAGGTAAAGTGGACAGCTGGGGTCTGATATTCTCAGATTAGGGAGGTCCATGGTTATTGGACTCTCCCCAGTCTAAAAATAGCAGGCTGCAGCCACCCCAGAAGTGGTGTATTTATTAGATGCGCTAATCCTGGTGCTTCGCTCCAGCTTATCCCATTGCCTTAGTGCGGTGGCAAACGGGGTAATATATGGGGTTAATACCAGATGTGTAATGTCACCTGGCATTAAGCCCTGGGGTTAGTGATGTCCCGCGTCTATCAGATACCCCACATCACCAACCCAGTCAGCAATAAAAAAAAATAGACGGCAAACACATTTTTATTTGAAAAAACACTCCCAAAAACATTCCCTCTTTCACCAATTTATTAGAAAAAAAAACAAATCCAGGTCTGGTGTACTCCACGGGGTTCCCATGACGATCCATACCATAGTCAATGTCCCAGTCAATGAAGAACAGAATGTTCCATATTGGCTGGGAGAGCAATGCAGTGCCTGAGCTAACATCAATAGGCCCAGGTCACTGCAGTGCATGACAAGTGCTTCTGTCAGGAGGATAGCGAGGTACATTACCTGCGGTGATCGCTGCACGCCTGATAGCAGAGCTGTCACTGAGTTCAAAGACCGCTGCCTTCACAACCAAGTATCGCGGGTGCCTGTGATGTCCCCGCTAGTGACAGTCTTGGGTCAGTAGCGAGAGGAGATGTGACAAGCAGCGGCCATGGAGGAAAGTGACAGCGCTGGTGTCGGGAGGGCAGGACTTCAAAACTGCAGGTAAGGAACTTCACTAACCTCCTAACGGCAGCGCTTGTCATCCCCGTGGCTGCTGTCACTGCAGTGTGGGCAGCTGCGGACACATTACAGTGCCGGCAGCTGCAGACACTGCTGAGTGGGCAGCCGTGGGGCAGGGGCTGCAGCGGGACACAGACTGCAGCGGCATCCGGCGGAAGTCACACAGAAGTGCTTCCGTGTGGCTTTCGGGGATTTTTGCATACGTAGCCAGGGTAAACATCGGGTTACTAAGCAAAGCACTTTGCTTGAATACCAGATATTTACCTTGGTTACCAGCTTATCGCAGGCTGCCAGCGATGGCTCCCTGCACACTGTAGCTGTAAAAAGCCACGCTTTTGATGATCGAACTGTTCTTGAATGTAACTCGAACTGCCGAACTTTTAGTAAAAAGCTTGAGTTCGTCGAACGACTCAAACACCCCCCAAAATCACTCGAACATGAAATTGGCGAACCTCGAACATCGCTCTTCTCTAGTTATCAAGCCAAACTCACCTGGGTATGTTACGTTTTGATCAGGATCATTTGGATGTTTTTGGTTGTCATTATTATTTAAAAAGAGAAAACACAGTAGTTTGGTAACAAATAGCTTCACCCAACCACTAACCATGATTTGAAAAAAAACATTTTGTGTTATCATTTATATTTTCTGAAAAAAGGCCAAGAAAGCAAAATATCTGCCGGGTACGTAAACTTTTGAGCACTACTGTAGTTGACCATTAAGCTGTGTACACACGGGGCATTTTTATCGTGTTTTTGAGTGCAGTTTTGTCACAAAACTGCAAGCAAATCCTTATTCCAGCAAATTCAATGAGAATCTTGAAGTGTAGTGCACTAGTTGAGTATTTTTTTCCATTCAGATTTGCTACAGAAAATATTCTGCAGCATGTCAATTCTTTCTTTGTTATTGCAGTATTTTTTCACCCACTATATTCAATAGAGAAGGTAGTACCAGTTATACTCAATACATACTGTGATAACACGCTCCGGGATCGCCTTTGCTGGGTTCAAAGGGCACGTATTCACCTCAGGCAGACAGCCGAATTCAAGGTGTAACTGACGCTTGGTCAGGTTTATTGCAGTGAAGCATAAACAAAAAGAGAAAAAACACCAACAAAATAAATCCTTGCCTGTCCGGCGCTAACTATACACGGTGTTATCCTAACTACCAACTGGAGGGCTTCTCCCTTCCAGCTAAACCATACAAACATCAGGCACTGCTCCTCACAAGTGTCTCCTACACAGACAGGCTTACTGTGTTCCCAGATGGAGACCCTCCCCCAACTTCCCAGATTCCTTTTACCTCCGTCCTTCACCTCCCATTAATCCATTAGTAGCCAGGTGATCCTGGCCAGGCTAAGTCACATAGGACCGATACCGGGGTGAGATATACCTGCCCTCATCCACTAATCCCACATGAGTCTCACAATACATATATATATATATATATATATATATGTTTACATCAATTGCCCCTAAAATCTTCTTAATTATGTACTCTTTCCCAGAACATACAGTACAGACCAAAAGTTTGGACACACTTTCTCATTCAAAGAGTTTTCTTTATTTTCATGACTCTGAAAATTGTAGATTCACATTGAAGGCATCAAAACTATGAATTAAAACATGTAGAATGAAATACTTAAAAAAGTGTGAAACAACTGAAAATATGTCTTATATTCTAGGTTCTTCAAAGTAGCCTTTTGCTTTGATTACTGCTTTGCACACTCTTGGCATTCTCTTGATGAGCTTCAAGAGGTAGTCACCGGAAATGGTTTTCCAACAGTCTTGAAGGAGTTCCCAGAGATGCTTAGCACTTGTTGGCCCTTTTGCCTTCACTCTGCGGTCCAGCTCACCCCAAACCATCTCGATTGGGTTCAGGTCTGGTGACTGTGGAGGCCAGGTCATCTGGCATAGCACCCCATCACTCTCCTTCTTAGTCAAATAGCTCTTACACAGCCTGGAGATGTGTTTGGGGTCACTGTCCTGTTGAAAAATAAATGATGGTCCAACTAAATGCAAACCGGATGAACTAGCATGCCGCTGCAAGAGGCTGTGGTAGCCATGTTGGTTCAGTATGCCTTCAATTTTGAATAAATCCTCAACAGTGTCACCAGCAATGCACCCTCACCCCATCGCACCTCCTCCTTTATGCTTCATGGTGGGAACCAGCCTTGTAGAGTCCATCTGTTCACCTTTTCTACAAAGACACGGTGGTTGGATCCAGAGATCTCAAATTTGGACTCATCAGACCAAAGCACAGATTTCCACTGGTCTAATGTCCATTCCTTGTGTTCTTTAGCCCAAACAAGTCTCGTCTGCTTATTGCCTGTCCTTAGCAGTGGTTTCCCAGCAGCTATTTTACCATGAAGGCCTGCTGCACAAAGTCTTCTCTTAATAGTTGTTCTAGAGATGAGAAGGTATGTCCAAACTTTTGGACTTTACTGTATGTGGTCAACCTAAGTCCTGTTTTTAGGAGTTCTGCAAAAAAATACCTTCCTTCCTTCTGTATCCTTTGTTTTTGGAACAGTGGTTTTGACGGTTTTATCCGTTTTTCAATCACCTATTTAATAATAGAGTAAATAGTAATACCCCCTTTTTTACAAAAAAAATGTATATACATATAATGTTATTTTGCTGGACATGGCCTAGATCCATAGTTTGCAGCATTTAATATCACAGTTACCCTTGCTTGATATGAAGTCATGTGGTCACATGACTTTATAGGTGATCAATCTCTTGATCATAAGTTATGATTGTGCTAAGAGATGCCGGTTTTAAATTTGCACGATCGCGTTTTTATCATCTTTGTTACTTTTGGCTACTGGCATGTAATTTTCATACTACGGGAGTGGCGCCAGTCGGCGGTCACATGGTCATGCTTTGCCTGACCAGTGACGTTTGTGATTCAGCATGCATGTGGCCGGAATTTAAAGTAATCACGTGACCGAGTTTCATGACGTGGCGGTCATGTATTCAGCCCGCGATCATGTGACCTTGTCACATATTGCAAGATTTCACAATCAAGCAGGGTTTAGACCGGAAATCAAAGTACCGGTCAGTCCACTAACACACGTGGGCTCTATAGGAACCGCGGCCCCTGATGTAGCGTGACATGGAAGTTCATGCACAGGGATTAATATGCTCCATGCTCCCTTGATAAGGTAATACTCTACACTTAGTATGATGAGGATTATTTATTATTATTTGGGGATTTGCATTTTATTTACTCTATCTCCGGTACCACTTGGATTGGTTAATAGCTCATTTTTGTCTCTTAGGCTATGTATGCACTAGAAATGTGAAGTTTCTCAAGAAAATTTCTTGAGAAACTTCTGGGAGTGAAAGATTTTCAGACGTCCGGAAAAAATCCGCACCAAATCCGCATGCGGATTTGCCGCGGATTAGCCGCGAATTTGCCGCGATTTTCCCGCGGGTGGTTCCCTGCGGATTTTGCAGGCTGTACTGCCGAAATCCGCAGGGTACCTGCGGAAATAATGGACATGCTCATTTTCTCAAGAAATTTTCTCGAGAAATTCTTCTCAAGGAAATTTCTTGAGATAAATCCGCAGAGTGCGCACAGCTATTTTTTTTTTTCATAGAATTTGCTGGGAAATGTCTGCACAAAGATTGCAGACATTTCTCAAGAAATTTCCGCGGCAAATCCGCGGGTAAATCCGCGGGTAAAATGGTCTAGTGCGCACAGAGCCTTACACTGCAGCCTCCAAAAATTTCCCTGATGAATCATTTAAGAGGAAACACGTCGGGAAGGGAAGGAGAGCACTGAGCATGTTTATGGATTCATACCTCGGGCTGTATTAAGTTATTTGTGGAATTTCCCATACCCCATGCCCTACTTTAAGGTAACATCCATACAAACTTCTGACAGAGAGGACGGGCCATAATATGACACCCCACTCCTGCCATATGTTCAATAACAATTTGAGGAAATACTAGTCAGACATATTACTTAGTCATATGATACTTCATGCTAATTAACTAATAGTGAGGTCCTGCAGACAAAGCAAAACCTGACTGCAATTTCTTTGGAGTAGGTCTGACAAGCTCGAAATACTCCTTGATATAAATACCCAAATTGTATTTATTTGTCCATAATTGTGGCATATGTATTCACGGGTGAAAATCAGGACCTTGAGTCTTTTTTAATATATTTAAATAAAAGTTATTTTTTATTACTAACACCCACTATATTTAATTGAAAAACACATGCAAAAAGACATAAAAATTGAGGCAAAAATGCAGCAAAAATTCATACAATAGAGGCAAAAGTGCATTTTTACTTTGCATTTCTCCTGTCAAGAGAAGCAGAAATGGTGCAGAAATTTCTGTAACCAAATACTCAACTTCTGCACAACACAGGTTTTCTCACATGTCCCTCCTGACAGTGCTGCCCATGAGAAATATTATCCCCATAGTGTTCCTAAAAATAATTGAGCCACAATAGCAACAATTCAACAATAATACACCCTGTAAGATACATAGAGGAAGGCCTCAGAATACAATTTTTCCCCATTTTTAAGGAGTGGGACTATTAGACTAGTAAAGCCTATGTATGCACTGTGTGCAAGGGCTGCCAAAAATTAGGAGGGAATACAACACCCTCTAGAAGACAAATAAAGGAGGGCCTAAGAATATTTTTTTTCCCATTATTAAGGAGTGGGACTCTTAAATTAGTAAAACCTATGCACTATGTGCAAGTGATGCCAAAATTTGGAAAAAAAAATTGGTTTCAACTGGCCCACGCTCTTGTCGTCTGTATGCACCATCTGCAGCATGTCCATTTCCTGTCCCCTACTACATACCTTGCTCATATTAAATTAGATAGATGATATATGCCTGCAAACTTCACTGCATTAATAGTTAATAGAATAGATATAGCCCTGACAAGGGACATTTGTATTGATCATTCAGCCTCAAATACTGTAAGGCTATAGTCCCTGCCTATATGCCTCTAATACAAACCTTTCCCTCCTCCAGCAACTCTCACTACACTAAATGCAGAAAACAGAAGTATTAAGTATAGAATAGAAGTAGCCCTGACAAGGGACTTTTGGTTTTAGTATGCAGCAGCAAGGACTGTAAAGCCCTAAACCTGCCTACATGCCTGTAATCCAAACCTATCCCTTTTCCAGCAGCTAACCTTACAGCAAATGTGTATAACAAGGTTTGACTCCAGGAAAGGATAGTAATTAACCCTAAAAATGATTTTTTGTTGCAGCAGTATAAATATAGAATAACTGTTTTGCAATAAAACTTGACTATATGCCTGCTTTAATCCCTAACTATCCCTCTTCCAGCACCTATCCCTACCGTAAATGCGGCTAACAGCAGTATTAATAGGGAGTACAATAGATGTAGCCCTGACAAAGGATTTTTTGTTTTAAATTGCAGCAGTAAGGGCTGTAAGGCTCTAATCCCTGCTTATATTCCTCTATTCCAAACCTATTCCTCCTCCAGCAGCTATCCCTACAGTGAATGCAGATAACAGAGAGTAGTAGAGAATGGGTTTCACAGCCGCGCCAAAAGACTACTGGATTCTTCTCAGATTAATGTTTCTTTTATTTCATAACAGGTCAAGTCTACGCGTTTCAGGAGAACACAGCTCCCTTCTTCAGGACAAACCAGCAAAGAATCATCAAATCTCCTGATTTGATGATTCTTTGCTGGTTTGTCCTGAAGAAGGGAGCTGTGTTCTCCTGAAACGCGTAGACTTGACCTGTTATGAAATAAAAGAAACATTAATCTGAGAAGAATCCAGTAGTCTTTTGGCGCGGCTGTGAAACCCATTCTCTACTACTCTCTGTTATCTGCCTCTTGGGGACCGCTGCCGGGACTTGGTGTTACATGCTGCTATAGGTGTTGTGACTGTCACAACCCGAATTGGTGAGTAGGATTATTCTTTGCTTCACCCTATATATATTGGGGTAAGACCCTATTGCGCTTTCTTTTTCCACAGTTTTCACTTACAGTGAATGCAGGTAATATCAGTTAGAGTCCAAGAATGGACAGTAATTAGACCTGAAAATGACTTTTAGTTTTAGGCTGCAGCAGTATAACTACAAAAGGACTGTTTTGCATTAAACCCTGCTTATATGCCTGCTCTAATTCCTAACCATCTCTCGTCTAGCACTATCCCTGCAGTGAATGCAGCTAACAGCAGTATCAACAGGGAATAGAATATATGTAGCCCTAACAAAGGATTTTTGGTTTTAGGCTGCAGTAGCAAGGACTGTAATACTATAATTCCTGCCTATCCACCTGTAATCCTAACATACCCCTCCCCCGCAGCTCTCCCTGCACTGAGTGCAGAAAACAGTGCTATTAATAGGGAATAGAATACATGTAGCCCCTTCAAAGGACTTTTGGTTTTAGATTGCAACAGTAATGACTGTAATCCTAACCTATCCCTTCTCCAGAAGTGCTCCCTACACTGAATGACGCAGTGGTATTTATAGTGAATAGAATAGATGAAGCCCTGACCAATGACTTTTGGTTATAGGCTGCAGCAGCAAGGACAGTAAGGTGCTATTTCCTGGTTATATTCCTCTAATCCTCACCTTTCCTTTATGCAGCATCTATCTCTACACTGTTTCTCAGGTAGAATAAGCCGAGCATCATGTCACTGAGTCTAATATAGACCGCATGGTGTATAGCATCCTGCAAATCCCAATAATGCCAGTAGCCAACATGGCTACTGCCAGTAGCCAACATGGCTAGTGATTAGCAGGTAATCCCATCATGTTCAGCATGGCGCTCGAGCAACTGCGATACTCAGTCGAGTAATGAGTGTCCCCGATTGAGTATCGAGCAGTGGTGAACACACTAGTCCATCATTACTACTAGTCTTTTTTATAAACTTATAGCACAATCCATCAACAGACTTATTGCTGCCTGGCCTATTTTTCCCAAACCTCTGAATAGAAATGTGTATTACAAGACATAAATCATAATGCACTTTGGATTAAGTAAAAAGGGCAAAGTTGCACTAGATCTTGATGGCTAGGGAAAAAAAAAACACCTGAATTCTGTGCATGTACAAAGCAATTGTTAAAATGCATCAATTTATGCTAATTGAGTATATACTGTAGATTGTGCACATGTAGAGAGCTGCCACACCCCAGGCCCTTGGGATACTCGGTTCCAGGCGGTGGATAACGGAGATCACCATCACAGGTGGCCGTGCCCTGTTCCGTGATTTGGGGGGCGCTCGGTAACAGGGCTATTTTGTAGGCCACTTGTGACGCCACTGGCGGGTTGCAGTAATAAGATGTCCCACCGCTGCTGTGGTTTTATGGACAGATGGTATAGCAGCAAGTGTGTTCGCGCCCTCCGCCAGTAGGGGCTTAAGTCCCATGTAGGTGTGCTGCGCCTTGTGGTGCGCCAGTAATACACACGACACAATTCTTGCAGATTAACCGATATTTACTCACTGGATGTTGCAACTGCAATTTTGTACGGCTAGTCAACCGACTTTCCTTTGTCCCGGTGCTGACTTGAGACCCAGTTGAGCCCTCTGTGCACATGTAGAGCTGATGGTTCCCTTGCTTGAAGCTGTTGGTGACCTGCGGCGCTCCGCTCCTTTTCTTTCCGGGTCCAGTATGACAGGCCTCGCAGTCCCTTGTGGGGTAGGCTACTTCTCGGTGCCCTCACCCGGGTCCTATATATGAGGCTGGGTCTCTGAGCCTATGGGTGGTGTGGTACCCTGGAAGTCACCATACATGGCTGGATCAGCAGACCGCCTGGAGCTGTCGTCTACTCTGGGGTCCAGTACCCCATCGTGCATAGTACCTGGGATCCTCTGTCTACCCTCAAGCTACTACCTTCTAGTCGCCCTTTGGGGTTTCCTCCCAATCCTTACACCTTTCTCACTCACTGACTCCTTTCAACTGTCACTCCTTCAATCATCGTTTTACCTCTGCCTACGCTGCCTAGCAACCCCTGCCCCTTCCCACTAGCCACGCCCCTTCCCCAGGCTAAGGGAATTGGGTCTCACATCTGACCACTGTTAACTCTCTACATGCTGCGCCCAGTTCTCAGGGAATGGGCTCCACCTGTGTGTGAGGTGTGGGTTGTCGGCAGAGGGCATTCCAGAAAGCCTAAGGATCCTGCAGACTACTGGGGTAGCATACCCCAGGTTTCTGCACACAAGCAATGTAGAAGATTATAGTTGGCACTATGTGAACATCAACAGCTTTTTATGTGTATGTAGTATAGTATTGTGTAAAATGTAAATAGTCCATAGAGATAAACATTGCATAAACTCATTATTTTGTCTCCATTAGAATTCCCATTTAAAGATACTAGTTTTTGAAGACAATGAACATCATAGTGCAGAGTTACAAAAGCTGTAAGCGATTAGGGATGAGCAGATTCATGGAAGTTCAGGTTCGCCAGGTTCGGCCAGGTGTTAGTTAAAAGTTTGGTTTGTGATCCTGACTTGACCTGATCTTGACCTCAGACATCATTTAAGTCAATGGAGACCAAAACTTCTGTGCTGTAAAATGACTGTAAAATGGTAGTAGTAAGGGCTAGGGGGCAGCATAAGGAAGCAAAATGGGGGCAATTGCCTTGCAAACAAAATGTAAATAGGGAATTTTTTTTTTTTTTTAAATGACCGGGACTCCCACCTATTTGTGATAACCAGCGCAGGTAAAGCTTTACCTTGGCTGGTTATCAAAATAGAGGAGATCCTACACCGTTTTTCAAAATCATTTATATAATTTAAAAAAATTGTGTAGACTCTGCTCTATTTTTGGTAGCCAGCCAAGGTAAAGTAGACAGCTGTGGGTTGTATTAACAGGCTGAGAAGGCTCCCAGCCTAAAAACTGCAGCCAGCAGCCACACCAGCAGTGGCCCAGGGGTTAATAATGGATAGGCGTCTATGAAGGACTCCCATTACTAACCTGACAAGTGTAGTGTTAAAACAAAAATCACACACATAGTTAATTTGAATAAAGACTCCCCCACACGCCCTTGTCCACCAATTTATTGAATAAAAAAAAATCCTCAAGTTTATATAACAGAGCATGACAAAAAACATTTAGTTTGTTTGACAATAACTTTGCAGAATGAATTTCCCAGAAAAATCTGCACAATTTGATAAATTCTGATTCCGTCAGATACATTCATCTTCTGTCCTTGCTTTCAAAGTGCTGAAGGACCTGCAGATTTGATATTGCATTTGGTCGATTTGACAGAACCAAATCCAACAAATGTTCTCCTCTTGTTGGTTCCTCACCCAACTGAGATAGATAATTGTCTTGAATTGAGGATAAAAACTCACAAATAGCACTATATCTCATTGAAGGTGTGATGTCATTAAAACTGCCCTATAATAAATGCCATTTTTACTGTTTTCAGCCTTTAACATTTCTTTCAGCATTTCATCCTCTATTCTGTTTAGCCAAGTTAAGAAACTTATAGCAAACTCCAAGCAATAGCTTACCAATATTGCCAGCCCCGTAGATATTTACCCATTCTGACTTCTCACTGTTGTAGCTTTCCCCAATGTCATCATTGATCGCAAGTCTTAAGATGGATTTAATGGAAATGCACACACCTCCTGCTTTTTTACCATTACTGTCCTTTCTGAATGTGATATAAACTTCCACAATTGTCACTCACTAATGGCTTTCGTTCAATCAGGTTTCTGTAGTGTAATCGCTTCAAAGTTAAAAGCAATATTTCTCCATTTCTGAATGCCAATTTCCTTTAGCCCAGTAGTCTTGTCTTACTTTAGTGTCTTCCCCCGTTATTCTTGTTACGTCACCACCAGAGTCCGCTCCAGTGACTTCTGCTCCGATCGCCAGGCGACGCCGTGTTCCTGCTGTGGATGGTGCTGCTGATGGGAGAGGAGTTGATGCCAGCGGCATCGGTGGGCGCTGGCTCCGATCATCCACTGGGCTGGGTTATCTTGGGATCTGCAGTACCACTGGCTAACTGTGGGTGGCGTGTGTCTTCCAGCTGAAATTGCCAGCATTCAGCTACAGCCAATGGGAAGACACTACACCCTTCTTAGTTCCCCTCCTGTCTACTGACCTCTACCAGAGATAGTTCTGATTTCCTGGCTGCTGATCCGCCCATTCTGTTTTGTGATTCCTGTGTGCTGACTTCTGCGTGTTTTCTGACTACCCTTCTGCTTGCTGTTTTTGTACCTCGCTACCCGATCCGGATTTGACCTCTGTTACGTTTTCTGATTACGTCTGCCGATTCTATCCCTGTTCTGCTATTCCTGGTTTCACCCTGCCTGACGACTACTCTCATCGGACTGCAGCCTTCCACAGGTAGTGATCTCCAGGGCCCTGTGTAATTCTAAATCCCTGTATATGGGTTAAAGGGTTTCAGGGTTCTGGGGGTCCTGCTTTGTGAGTGGCTTCCCTCTAGCCTGTCCATTACATCCCATCTGAGTCTGTTGATCCAGGCAGGCATTACAATTCTCTAGCAATATTGGAGTGTTCAAACTTAGTTCAATTAGTAGACACAAGAGTGTCCATGCCCCAGTAGTCATAGTAGTTCCCTGCTTTTGTCCCATATTAGTGACCCAATGGCTCCCCAAGATTTCTCAACTACACTTTTATCACCTAAATATCAACAGTATTGATGAGCAAGCGTGTTCGGCACTGCTCAATACCCGAGTAAGCTTCGGGGTGCTCTGGCACACTCATTACTCTGCTGTGCATTGTGAGTGCTTGAGTGCAATGCTTGAGTTTCCACTGTGCATGTTTCACAGCTTCGAGACAGCTAACAATTATGTGAAGGGTATTGATAAGGGACCCTTTCAAAGTTCGGTTCACTGAGCCTAACCGAACAAAAGCTACATTTGCCAAACCATTTGCCAAAACCAAACTCCAAACCTTTACGAACCTTATTGGATTCAATGGAGGCCAAACCTAAGGCAGAGAAAACACCTTTACGGGGGTCAAAAAGCTTCCAAAACAGAAAAAAACAAAACGTTTTACAGTGCATCACTACTGTTTTGGCTTAGCCATTAGCTTCCTAGACTATTGACATAAGAAATATAGAGGTGGATGAGAGACAGGTGTAGGGCTGGTGCACACATAAACCTGCAAGTACAGACAATACACAACTTGGAGATCCACCTTGGAGGCTTAGTATTTAAAAACATTGCAGGCAGACAGCAGGACAGCAGCAACAATCACCCCCCCCTTTCACCATAGTGTGTTTGTGTGTTTATATACCAGGGAAGTATGGTCTATGCAACACACAGGATATGGGCTGGCATTTCTATTTTAAAAAGTGAGCACAGAGCAACCGTGCTTTCTGCAGCAGCACATCCAGATCCTAAAAATTCCTGTACAACCAGGTTGATCCATGCAGTACACATGTAATGTCACCCAGGCATAGTGCCGCCACTAGGTTTTCACCGTTATCGCACACGGCCTTCCCTGGCTCCAGGTTAAGTGGAGACAGCCATTTATCAAACTGGGCCTGGATAGTGGTCCACAACTCTGCAGCTGTGTAACTGCATTCTCCAATGCATATTAATTGTAGCAGTGCCTGATTGTGGTGACGTACACACAGGATGTAGCCAACTTGGAGACCCTACTTAGAGTCTCCACATTTCCAAAAATTAACATCAGTTAACAGGAAAAGTGGCAACAACTGGCACACACTACAAATAGGCCAAATAAGTAACATGGCTGCGTGAGACCGGCCCTGGAACAAAGCCTGAACCAGCATTTCTACCTTTACCAGAGATAGCAAGAAAAAAGACAGGCGTCTGGCTGGTGCTCTCATACGCCCGGCACTACAGATAAAAGCCAACTTTGAGACCAAACTTAGAGTTTGCACATTTCAAAAAATTAATGGCAGGCAAGAGGAAAGGTGGCAACAATTAGCACACACTAAAAATAAGCCAACTAAGCAACATGGCAGTGTGGGACTGGCCTTTAACAAGGCCTGAACCAGCATTTCTACCTTCACCAGAGACAGCAAGATGACAGACAGGTGTAGGCCTCTTGCTCCCAGTCAAAAGAGAATGTTGAAAACCAACTTAGAGTGATGAGATTTAAAAACCTTTCAGGCAG
The DNA here is from genome assembly GCF_048569485.1 of Anomaloglossus baeobatrachus. Taxonomy (NCBI): domain Eukaryota; kingdom Metazoa; phylum Chordata; class Amphibia; order Anura; family Aromobatidae; genus Anomaloglossus; species Anomaloglossus baeobatrachus. The sequence continues at coordinate 537,149,345 of NC_134355.1, forward strand.
ACAGCAGTACAGTAGCATCAATTTCCCCCTCCCCCTTTAAAAGAGCAGGGAGGTATGGTCCATACAACACACAGGCTGTGACCCGGCATTTCAATTTTCAAAATGAAGATAGGCTACAGTGACTGGTGTATGCCTCTTGCTCCCAGAAGACTGGCACTACAACAAAGACACAACTTTGACACCTACATTGTAATCTCAACATTTAAAATCCTTTCAGGCAGACGGCAGCACCACAGTATCATCAATTGCCCACCTACCCATAGTGCTTTAAAAGAGCAGGGAGTTATGGTCTATGCAACACACTGGCTGTGGCGCAGAATTTCAATTTTAAAAATGAAGACATGTAGGCCTCTTGCACCAAGAAGACTGGCACTACAGACAAAAATCTCTTTACCTATGAGGTGGAAAGAAAGGGTATCATTTTCATGTACACTGTAACAACATCATTAGACTTGGAGTTGCTCATTTGCACCCTAGTTTGGCAACGTTGCTAACCTTACATACACAAAAAAATGAAAACTCCAGTTGGAAAGACCACAGCTCAGCAATCAAGAGCTGGTGCAGCACATGCAGGCGTTTATGCAAATATGATGAAGAAAAGGAGCTCACAAGAAACATTGAAGAAAAATGAGACCAAGTAAACCAAGTTCTTAACCAAAAAGAAATATTGTAGTTTGCAGGATACAATATAGCTGGAAAGAGGGCAGTGGTACAATAACTCAATAGAAATTAACTTTATTGGACCAAGTACCATCAACCCTACTGTTTATCTTATAAAATATTATGGATTTAATTCTGTGTATAGACTTGAGCTTCCCAAAGATGAAAGGGTGTCTGCTTTCAAAGTTCTACCAGATAGAGTTGCATTATCCCGAATTATTGATAGTCATTTAACTGGGGATCGGCATCGGGGGCACCTGAAAGGAAGATCTTCGTGAAGACAACCTGCCTTTTCATGGCATTTCATGGCTGAAAATCTCTTTTCGTGTGAGGTAGAAAGACAGGGTATCTTATTCATGTAGAGTGTAATGACATCATCAAACTTTGACTTATTTTCACCCTAGTTTGGCAGCATTGCTGCCCTTGTATATACACATGAATGAAGACTCCATTTGGGAATTACAACATAACCTCCTCGATTTCTTCCTCCTCCTTATCTGCTGTGCTACACAGCACCATGCATCTGGATTCACACCAAGTGGGATCTACAACTTCATCATCAGGCTCTATGTTATCCTACTCCTCCTCTTCCTGACCTGACATCACAGGACAGTACATATGCGCTTCAGGTATCTGAGTCTCATCATCATCATCACCTCCCCTCTGGGAGGTTAATGTCAGTTGACGAGGGTAGGGATCCTGCTGGGACCCTATTTCGTCCTGGCCAGGATCCAACTCACAAAGATTTGGGCATCAATGCAGATGCTTTCATCCTCTTCGGTCTGGGAATTTTTGAAGTTGACCTGTGATGCCCATGGAATAGAATGTGTGAACAGCTCTTGAGACTAGCACATGTGTGGTTCTCCACAGTCAGTTTTCCTGTTGGCAATTTATGATGCAGGCACAAACAAGTGTTAACGGGGAGGCACTTCTGAGGAAGGAACTGTGTGTGATGCCATCCACTCCAGCACCTACTGTTTATCAGTCTTATTTCAAAGTTGAAGCGATGTGCGGCTGCCAAAGAAATCTAGTGGAGCAAGCTGTCCAGTAATGGAAGGTGTTTTAATTTGTCTTGGCATAGAATAAATAGAATAAGGCGGTATTTGCTAACTAGACCTTTGTCTAACAGAACTTCCCACACGTACACCTCCAACACCCCGCCTATTCTCCCTTCCATGACAACCTCGTTATGATTTACCACTCATGGTTGATGTACCCTTCCCATTTCAAACAGATATTTCGCAAACCTATGCTCACACCTGTCAAACATCTGACGCAAAAGTTTAATTAGTTATTTCCTGCATGAATTGGTAATATTGTCAAGGCACTAAAAAGTACCACTACCAATTAAAATTGCCAAGAACCACTTTTTAAATACTTCCCTTTGAAATTTATAAGGCCAGACACTAACAAGTAACAATACATATAACTGTGTTTAAAGAATTTTGACCAGGCAATTAAAATTGCCAAGAAGCACTTTTTACATACCTCCCTAGCAACTTTTTTGGCTACGCACGGCTAACTACCAATACCTATAAATGTGTTTGCATAATTTTTAGCACACAATCAAAATTGCCAAAAAACACTTTTTTAAATACTTCCCTTGGAATTTTTTTAGGCCATGCACTAACAAGTATTAATACATATAATTGTGTTTGCAAAATTTTGACCTAGAAATTAAAATTGCCAAGAACCACTTTTTATCTACTTCCCTAGCAACTTTTTTGGTCTCGCACGGCTAACTAATACCTATAAATGTGCTTTGCATACTTTTGAGTGGGCAGTAATATATAGCAATACTTATTCACATGCTTCACTGGCAACTCTTTGGCAGGCACTACAAGTACCAAACCCTATTTAGATCATAAAATGTGCCGATTTGTGGCACACACAAACCTTCCCCTACATTCCATGTGCCTATTCTAAACTATCGCCCTCCTATCTATCTCAACTGCCTAACATTAAACCCCTAACTAAGCTCACTGTCAGCAGTCCTGGCGGCAGAACCTTCTCTAATGATTTACAATCACAAAATGGTGCCAACATAACATGTCCGCAATTTATATACACATGTACATGTGACTTAGACAGCCAATCACAGAAGCCCTTGTGTCCGAACTTTGTGGATGTTTAATGCACCATGATTGGCTGCAGCAACATCCACAAATAAAGTTAAGAAAAAAAATGATTCCGCACACCGAAAAGCTTCTCTTGGTCCAGAGTCCCCTACCTCCTTGATTGATTTTACACATCCCCACATCAGACAGCATCACAATCCTATACAAAAGCAGAAAATACTATTAACAAAATCATTTTTGGAAATGCGGCCAGGGTACAGGAGCAGAAAACAAACAAAAACAAACATTACCGAATTTCGGGAAAGTGTTCGGTATTTGGTGAACCTTTATTGAACAGGTTTGCTCATCTCTACTGGACATGCCAAAAAAGAAGGAATAAAAAATGCTGGACAAACCAATAACAATCTTAAATATGCAAACAATATAACATTAATAGCAACAAGCATAGATAGTATGAAAGACATATTACAGAGTGTAAAGCTGAAAAGCACAAACATGGGACTCCTACGTAATACAAAAAAGACAAAGATATTGACTACTGCCAGGTAAGACCAGGACACATTATTTGAGATGGACAGCGATGAACCTGGAAAATGTAAAGGACTTCAACCTACTCGGATTAATGATCATTCAAGATGCAGTGATGACACGGAAAGAGAATAAGAACCTATGGGCAAATCAACAATGAAGCCTCTAAACAAAGTCTTTAAATCAAGGAAGATTTCACTTGTGACGAAGACATGACTTATACATCGTCTGATCTTTTATGTAGTAACATATGGATGCATAACCTGGATGATAAAAAAAACAAGGAAGAAGAAGAATCTACACCTTCAAAATGTGGTACTAGAAAAGGATTTTATCAATACTATGGATCGCAAGAAGAACAAGCAAAACAATTTTTCAAACAAATCAAGCCAGACATGTCACTCAAAGTAAGGTTCACCAAGCTATGAATTGTCTACCGTGGAGACATGATATGAAGAGAGCAATCACTGGAGAAGGACATGATGGACAGAAGTATAGAAGGAAAAAGGCAAAGAGGAAGACCAGCAACCCAATGACTTCATACAATCAAGAAAATAGCTGAGAAAAACTGGTGGTCCTATCTGGATTGCACAATATCGATCATCCTATTGAACGATCATCCATCAAATCACAATGCCTTGAAATCCAGCTGAAAGCTGTTAAAAAAAGAAGCTAATCTTAAATAATACCAACCCATAGCTCTATTCAACCACCATCTTCCGGATGTTTGAGTTGAACTGGACGTCTGTGCCCATTACTAATGCAGCCATGTGCCCAATTATCTGGTCCGTTAAGAATCATTCTCGTCTCATTGGTCCATAAAACTTTTAAAAAAATCTGTGTTTAGATATTTCTTAATCCTATCTTGACATTTAACCTTCTGTGTCTTATTCAGTGGTGGTCAATTTCAGCTTTTTTTTTTACCTTGGCCATGTCTCTGAGCATTTGAGACATTGTACTTCTAGGCAGCCCAGGAAAGTTTCAGTTCTGGAGTATGACTGCTTTGGAGAATAATTGTTTCCTGGTTGTTTCACGTTTGATTCTTCTCAAGTCTTTGGCAGTTAATGCTCATATTTTTTTTTACCTTTACCATTATTTATTTTACTTCTTTTTGTCCTCTAGTAATGTATATAGGAAAGTATGTTTAGATTTAAAAAAACATCTAAATTAACTTGTTCTTAAAAGTAAAAAAAAATCATATTTTTCAATAGAATTACCTCACCAATTCAGTTTTTGTTGCCTCCTAAAAATCATAAAATCATGTTTTTCATTGCAATGACCAGTTAGCTGCCCATGGTGGACATTCAGTGGCCAAAATAATGTCATTATAGATTAGTGTCAATATTGTTTCAATGAAAGGTAAAAGTGCTATATATTAGCCAGTATGAGGGACTAAGATAAAAAAATCAGAAAGCATCAAATTTTCCCTAGAATCGATAATAAATAATTCTTCCTATTTTATCCAGGTCAAACATATAGAAATTGCCATATTCTGCAGCAGTGGTAGCACATATTATTGTGGTATAAAAGAAAAGCAAAAAATTATTATTAATATAAAAGTAGTTTTATAACAGAAATAGAATATTGATGTGTTGCTAGGTTCTAGTTCATACAACTTGTAGTTGTATCTCATCCAGGGGAGGATGGTAGATATTTTAGATGGTGGAGGCCTAAGTGTATTAGCTAATTTTGCCTTTCCTATATCAAACCCTACTCATCCCATTATAACTGCAAATACTTAGGACTATCATTGGACCTTTATGGTAAGATTATCTCAGTGGAATCTGTGTGGGAGATGCGATTGTTCAAATATGCAAAACTTCTAAAATGATTTAAATACATGATCAATAGGGTAAACTAATCTAGTTCTCATACTATTGGGGACTCACCTCTTACAGTACCGTCACACTTAGCAATGCTCCAGCGATCCCACCAGCGATCTGACCTGGCAGGGATCGCTGGAGTGTTTCTACATGGTCGCTGGTGAGCTGTCAATCAGGCAGATCTCCACAGCGATCAGAGATCAGCCACCAGCCACCAGCGACCCATGTAACGACGCTGTGCTTGGTAACCATAGTACATATCTGGTTACTAAGCAAAGCGTTTTGCTTATAATTACCCGATGTGTACCTTGGCTACGTGTGCAGGGAGCAGGGAGCCGGCTTCTAGAAGCTGGGGATGATGGTAACGAGGTAAATATCGGGTAACCAAGCAAAGTGCTTTGCTTGGTTACCCAATGTGTACCTTGGTTACCAGTGTCCGCAGAAGCAGGCTCCTTGCTCCCTGCACATTCAGATCATTGCTCTCTCGCTGTCAAACACAGCGATGTGTGCTTCACAGCGGGAGAGCAATGACCAAAAAATGGTCCAGGACATTCAGCAACTACCGGCGACCTCACAGCAGGGGCTAGGTCATTGCTGGATGTCACACACAGTGACATCGCTAGCAAGATCGCTCTTGCGTCACAAAAAATGTGACTCAGCAGCGATGTCACTAGCAATGTCACTTAGTGAGACGTGGCCTTTACCTACATGGTTGTCTTATATCAGTGTGACATTTTTGGGGGTTAAGGGATTGTTCAAATATTCAAAACTTCTAAGTTACTGAGTTAAAGCACCACTCCAGCATTTTGCTTTTTTCACTGCTGGAGTGGTGCTTTTATTCTAATTAATGACTCTATCCTTAGTAAAATACTCACCCTTTCTGTGTCTTCTTGTTTTAGTGATGCTACTACAGTCACAATTTTGTGATCGCAACTTCTGTCTATCCAAAGGTCAGAAGTTTCATCAAAATCTCTCAAGGCAAGTCTATGAGAGCCAGAATGAGATACTGACGGTTATGGCGGTGATAAAAGGTGAATATGGTGGCAGATAAGTATATGAGTAAGGTCAGTGATCTAAGATTAAAACCACCACTCCAGCAGTGAAAAAAAAACCCTTGAGTGGTGCTTTAGAGAAATGATGAATAGGGTATCACAATTTACGTCTGGTTCCAGAAGTCTATAGGACTTTCGTAAAAAACTAAATGAACACACTGGAATATCAGACATTTTGGTATATAAAAATTAAATAAATGTTATATATGGAAAATCGGTATAATTGAAGGAGAATCAAAAATATATAATTTACAAAATGCTCACAGCTGAATGTCCTGTAACCTGCTAATCATTAGTGAATGTGATTGGTCAATAGCCTCATTAAACCTGGTATGCTTGCTTCTCCCTATGGACTTAGTCAAAATACCCTCCGACTCCTTTGCACCTAAAATGTCTTAAAGAGGTGCCATAACAGTCTTAATTGAGATTTAGTTTAATACCTATGAAAGAATGTAGTTTAAATTGTTTCTTCAGGGAGGAAGGAGACAAGCTCTAGTGCCACCTATTGGAAGTAGCAATCCTAGAAGTCAAAAGTGGCACTTTAATAAGCTTTTTCATATGACCTAGGATTTGTGCCAGATGAGAACCTCAATTTGCAGACAAGGTGTTTCGGAGTCATTGTCCCTCATCAGTGCAAAGTATGAGATCTGATCTGGCTGAATGAGAAACTCTACTGAAGTGTAAGGAGAAAAATGTCCTCCTTGCGGAGACTGACAAACCACTCTGGCTGTCAGTGGTGAGGAATCTTATAGCTGCAATGCCTCTCTGGGAAATATTCAAATTGTCTCTTCAGAGAGGAAGGAGACAAACTCTAGTACCACCTATTAGAAGTAGCAGTCCTAAAAGTCAAAAATGGCCCTTTAACAAGCCTTTTCATATGACCTAGGATTTATGCCAGATCAGAACCTCAATTTACAGACACGGTGTTTCGGGATGATTGTCCCTCATCAGTGCAAAGTATGAGATCTGATCTGGCTTAATGAGAAGCTCTACTGGGGTCTAAGGGGAAAAAACAAGAGAATGTAGTGTAATAAATGACAATAACTGAAAAGCAATGATATGTAATGTTTAAAAGGGAGATACAAAAAGAAAAAGTATAAAATTAAAAGTATTTTGTAATCTGCGTATTGCACATATTGTTTGATGATGTATGTGTTTGTTTTCCTATAGTTGGAGCCTCAAGACTTGAACTATCCAGCATACTCTGACAGCCCTAAAGCTACAGGTTGGTTGCCAAATTAATCATGAGGCATGTAGAAATTTTATAGAAGCGGGAAAATGATAATATTGAAAACATGTTCTTCTAGGTAGAAACTTTACGGATCATCTCGCATGCTAACAATGTGTAAGTATGTTTATATACAATGATTCATTCTGAGCATAAATCAAGCGACACATTTGTATCCATTATGTAAATAACATAAGGAATTCCAATAGTGTATCAATGTTGTAGAGCAGATGGTATTGTAAGATTTACCACCCCATTACATTTGATGGGATTGAATTCATTTGCTTTTCTGGGTGTTCAGTGTCCTTCGTGAGGCAGCCAGCATGCCAATGTGTCTTTTAACAACAATTCCAGAAGCTGGTTAACAAATATAACCCTTACTTGGAAATACAATATATATCAGAAAGGGAACATTTCTATTTTAAAAAATGGATTATTCTTATCTTTCATCTTAGTTGCAAGCTTTATCAATCAAGAATCTGTTACTTTATAGCTCTTCTTCGACAATTCCTATATGTTTCATTGAATGCTTTCAGTTTAAAAGTTCATATCTTCAATATGTTTATTTTTAAGCAATGATATATATGGCCGAGTAAAGTTCATCTTTTGGTATTTTTACTGCTAAGTGAGAATAATTAATATTTTTCTCTAATTGTATAATGTAAGCTAGATACTTTCATTTACTCAACTCTTAATTTGGGCAAATAATAGAATTCTTTTTTGTAATTGAAAGTGGTGAACGGAATATTTAGAAGCTAAACATGTCCAGTTGCTTTGTAAGAACTTTTTTTACCATTAACTAATGTAACTAATTGAATACTCTTTTTTTCTTGTTTGCCAATAAAGCACAATTTAAGGGAAAAGATCCCATTCAATTTGCCCAATTCCTTTAATATTTCTCAATACTTTACAGTAGCATTTCATATGCATTAGCATCCCTACTGCATTTTAGCAAGGTTTTACTTCACTACTACAGGGCACATGAATGTTTTAGCCCATCACAGTGCTCTATATTCTCGAATTGACATTGATCAAAATCATTAGGCACCAAAGCACTGGGAGCAGCAGCAGGTGAGCATCACAGGAGCAGATGAGGGTAAGCATTGCTGCTTTTTCATTTTTTTTTTTACCTATAGCAACTAAAGGGGATACAAAACTTTTTCATGGAAACTCATCTTGTAATAAATAACTAAAATTCAGCATTAAGATATACCTGTCATTTCAGTAGAATTTGCAGCTCCATGTATGTTTCTGCAACTAGCTCTGCAGTACGATCATTAGAGCAGACTGTCAGTCATTACATGTCTCAGATGTCTCTGGAAATATAGCTAGAAAACTGAAGCACTGATAGGGTCTTACCAGATAAACAACAAGGTAATAAATAATATAATACACTCACCAATTGTGGTTGTGAAGGGTCACAACCACCATAGATCGCAGGAGATAATGACGGCTGCCGCGGCCCCACATGGAAGTGTCTTCAAATTGCCAGTAGGCGGTCTTTGCTATATACCAAATGTATATAAGTGTGTCATCTCTCTCTGTTCATGCATTGTTGATATTCTGGTCCTGAGGAAGAGGTTTCATACCGCGAAACGCGTAGACCTATGGAATAAAAGAGTTATTAATCTATCAACATTTCTACATCTCATTCTGGAGGATTGCACTGGATTAACCCCTTTTTCTCCTCCTACTTTGAAGTCAGATGTCTCTGGAGGTAGATTCTCATGTAGATCTATGTCCAACCAGTGCAGCTTAACAACTCATTTGCATGTTAAGAAAAACATGGATTTCTCTGGAATAAGAAATCAGATTGCAGATATCAAGCTATCATTTTATTCAACTTTGTATCACCTATATGCCCATGTAGATGGCTTAGAATAGTTCATCCTACTGTCAGATTCCCTTTTACAGCTCCTGCTAGATTAGGATTTTATAACTTAAATGAAAAATAATTTTACCAGATCATGCTTACTCTATAAATATAATTTTGATAGCAAGCAACTTGTTAGCAAGATATCCCGATATTCATGGATGCATTCTGAACTCTTTGCACCAAGTCATCTTATAATACTGTATATTCAGTGAGTGCTCAAGGTGATTTTATTGCATGCCAAACTAAATGCTACTGTATATTACAAGTGCTGGTACATAATAAATATGTGTGTTATCTGTGATCTCAATGGTAGTAATTGTCACACCAGGCTGCTGTGTTACTTAGGTCTTCACAACAAGAATCCCTTCAAGTGCTGCACTCTGTACACAGATAAAATAATAATTAGATTTTTATTTAAAAAAAAATGCAAAGGAACATTGTGATGTAAGATTGATATGGTATTTGACAATATAGTTACAATAGTATTTACAAATATTCAAAAAATATAATTATTTTTTTGCTAAATTTCTAATTAGAATGACGGAGTTAAAGTAGTTGTCCATTTAAGAAACTGTTGCAATAGATTTAAATACTTAAAAAAACAAAACAAAAACAAAGCATTATTTACCCTTTAGCATCACTGTTACTTTAGCGTCACTTCTTTGCTGTTCCCTGGAATTTTTTGTTGCCCATTCTACAGACGTGACATCTTATCTACAACACATGACCACTGCAGCCAATCACTGGCCTCAGTGATCATGATGTGGTAGATGGCACAAGGCCATTGATGAACTGACATCAGGTTACTTCTGCATCCCTATCAATAAAAAACTCCAAGGAAGAAGCAGAGAGGTGGTGTTATTTTTAACCCTTTCGTATTACTGCACCATTTTTATAAAAATACAAAGCACCTATTTAAACAATATTTCCAATAATCTACTAGAATTTACGATGTTCATCTGTAGACTTAAAAGTAAGCGATACAGAGAAGGTTAGACAGACAGAAACAGAAAAAGAGGGAGAAGGGCGAGAGAGTTTGCTGTGCTTGATCTGCTAAGTTATAATTCTAATAGGTATAAAGTTATATGTTTAGTAGAATTGAAAAAAAATACTGTTTTGCCATTAAACAGTCATGGCCAAAAGTGTTGGCACCTTTAACATTTTTGCAGAAAATGAAGTTTTTCTCCTAGAAAATTACACATGTTTTGTCATACACCTGTTTATTTCCATTGTGTGTTTTGGAACAAGGCGTAATGTCACACAAAATTCATAAAATGGGTCAGACAAAATTGTTGGCACCCTCAACTTAATATTTGGTTGCACACCATTTGGAATAAATAGCTGCAATCATTTGCTTCCTAAAACCATCAACAAGCTTCTTACACTTCTCAACTGGAATTTTTGGACGACTCTTCTATAGAAAACTGCTCCATGTCTCATATTTGAAGGATGCCTTCTACCAATAGCAATTTTAAGATCTCTCCACTGGTGTTCAATGGCATCTAGATCCAGACTCATTGCTATCCACTTCAGAACTCTTCAGTGCTTTCTTTCTATCCATATTTGGGTACTTTTTGAAATATGTTTGGGGTAATTGTCCTATTATAAGTAAACCCAGGATTTTGGCTTACTTACGTACATTTTGGTAAACTGAAGTCTAGCTTTATTATGTCTCTCTGTCAGCAGTGAAGGCCTCCTTGCTCTACTGCCATAACGTTTCATTTCATTAAAATGTCAACTGATCGTTTGCTTTGAAACTGATGCATCCTGAGCCTGTAGGACAGCTTGAATTTCTTAGGAACGTGATTGAAGCTGCTTTTCCACCATCCAAACTAACCTCTGTTGCAACCTTTCATCATTCTTTTTCTGTTGTCCACGTCCAGGGGGATTAGCTATAGGGCCATGGGTTGAAATTTTATGATTATGTTGTGCAAAATGGACAAAGGAACATTAAGATCTCTGGAAATGGACTTATAACCGAGGCGTTATTGACATTTTTCAACAACTTTGGTTTTGAAGTCCTCAGACAATTCTTTGCTCCTTTTTCTGTTCTCCATGCATAGTGTGGCACACACACAATGCAAATATTGAGTCAACTTCTCCAATTTTAATCTGTTTTCAGATGTGATTTTCATATTGCCCACACCTGTTACTTGCCACAGGGGATTTTGAATGAGCATTCCATGGTTGAAAAAAAGTGGTTTACCCACAATTTTGGAAAAGTGCCAACAATTTTGTCTGCCCCATTTTTGGGCCCAAAGGAAATAAACATGCCTATGACAAAACATGCAATTGCAATATTTTTTAGGGAGAAATACTTAATTTTCTAGAACTATTTCAAGTGTGCCAACATTTTTGGCCATGACTGTATGGTCATTGTTATTTGAACAAACTTTGTATGAATCAATTGTACAAGTGAAAATAAGCAAAAAAGTAAGGTTATAATACATATTATTAAAAAATATATAGTTTTTTACTTATGCACCTTCCTTTCTGCTCATAAAAGTGTATGTAAAGGAGAATATATGTATAGATTGAGTGAGAAAAGTGAACAAACACAGAGATGGCATAGCTGCTAATTAATATTTTAGCCAACAACCACATAGGCAATTATATAAAACAATAATTTTTTTTAAGTAGATAATTTTTTTTTTAATAAATTACAAGGAATGTCTCAAAAACAGCCCCCTCAAGAAAGGGTATATAGCATATTGGGAACAACTAGCCGAAACCCCCACACACAATAGTTAGGATTAAATAAAGCTGGACCAACCAGTGAAAATATACTCATCTATATGTACTGTATGTAACCATATATTAAACATCATCATAAGGTAAAAACACAAGTGTGTCAAAAACCTATCAAATATCAAATCACATAATAATCACATAACAGTGAATAGAGGTCCAAACATAGCCTGAAATATACCTATACGGGAGTCAGCGGAAGAGAGGTAATGGTGTCCCACACACCCAACACATATTTTGCATTAGTGATGCCTCTTCTATAGCATTTCAACCACCTTGGGTAACTTTTCTAAGTTATAGAGCTAACATGCATATTTCCAATCAGACCACAAAACATTTTAGTAAAGAGGAAATACAGTGAGGAAAATAAGTTTTGATACACTGTAGATTTTGCAAGTTTTCCTATGTACAAAGAATGGATAGGTCTGTAATTTTTATAGTTGGTAAACTTCAACTGTGACAGACAGAATCCCCCGAAAAATCCAGAAAATCACATTGTATAATTTTTAAATAATTAATTTGCATTTTATTGCAAGAAATAAGTATTTGATCGCCTGCCAACCAGCAAGAATTCTGGCTCTCACAGACCTGTTATTTTTTGTTTAATAAGCCCTTCTACTCTGCACTCATTACCTGTATTAATTGCACCTGTTTAAACCAGTTACCTGTATAAAAGACACCTGTCCTCACATTTAATCAATCGCACTCCAACTTCTCCACCATGGTCAAGACCAAAGAGATGTTTAAGGACACTATGGATAAAATTGTAGACCTGCACAAGCTGGGATAAGCTACAGGACAATAGGCAAGCAGCTTGGTTAGAAGGAAACAACTGTTGGAACAATTATTAAAGAATGGAAGAAACACAAGATAACTGTCAATCTTATTCGGTCTGGGGTTCCATGAAAGATCTCGCCTCGTGGCATAAGGATGATTTTAAGAAAGGTGAGGAATCAGCCCAGAACTACACAGGAGGTCCTGTCAGTCATCTGAATAGAGCTGAGACCTCAGTATCAAAGATTACAGTTAGCAATGCACTAAGCCATCAAGAGCATTGAATATGGGTCATGGCAAGGTCTTCCAGCATGACAATGACCTGAAAGACACAGCCAGAGCAACTAAAGAGTGGCTCTGCAAGAAACATTTCAAGGCCCTAGAGTGGCCTAACCAGTCTTCAGACCTGAACCCAGTAGGTAATCTTTGGAAGGCGCTGAAACCCAATGTTTCCCAGTGACAGCCCTGAAACCTGAAAGATCAGGAGAAAATCGGAATGGAGGGGTGCACAAAAATCCATGCTGCAGTGTGTGCAAACTTGATCATGAACTACAGAAACATCTGATCTCTATAATTGCAAACAAAGATGTATGTAGCAAATATTAAATTGTGCTTTTCTATTGTATCAAATACTTGTTTTAAGCAATTAAATGAAAATTAGTTATTTAAATATCACACAATGTGATTTTCTTTAATTGTTGGGGGGGATTTTGTTTGTCACAGTTGAAGTGTACCTATGATAAAAATTACAGACCTCTATTCTTTGTAGGTGGGAAAACTTGCAAAATTGTCAGTGTATCAAATACTTATTTTTGTGATTGTACTGCTATTTCATGTCTCTTTTAATATATCATGCTGGCCTCAGATGCAGCTGATTGACATTGCTTTCTGTGATTTATTCTGTGAGCCCAGATCCTTCTGGTCAAGTTGCCCTCTTAGTGTTATGCCATCTAAAATGTACAGTGCATGCAGATTAGTCCACATATGCATTATCATTCATTTTGCTATACTGATCCTCTACTGCCAAGTAGATGCCCAAAAACGTACTAAATTTATTAATTTGCATATCTTGTCTTATTCTGAATGTTGCTGTAGCAAGAAGTACCATGAGTTGACATACATTGCCCCTTGAATTTATGCCAATTTTTTATGTAAATTATACTAAAACTGTTGGGTTACAGCATAGGTCACTGTTATCATGAATACATAAGTTGAATAGTATGAGACATTGCACTAAACTTTGGGTACACTTAGGGGTACTTTGAACGCTGCAACATCGCTAGCCGATGATAGCAATGCCGAGCACGATAGTACCCACCCCCGTCGCACATGCGATATCTTATGATAGCTGCCGTAGCGAACATTATCGCTATGGCAGCTTCACACGCACTCACCTGCCCTGCGACGTCGCTCTGGCTGGCAACCCGCCTCCTTCCTAAGGGGGCGGGTTGTGCGGCGTCACAGCGACGTCACACGGCAGGCGGCCAATAGAAGCGGAGGGGCGGAGATGAGCGGGATATAAACATCCCGCCTACCTCCTTCCGCATTGGCGGTGGAGGCAGGTAAGGAGATGTTCCTCGCTCCTGTGGCTTCACACAGCGATGTGTGCTGCAGCAGGAACGAGGAACAGCATTGTATCTCCTATTGGTGCGACGTTATGAAAATGTCCGACGCTACACAGATCATCGATTTACGACGCTTTTGCGATCATTTATCGGTGCATCTAGGCTTTACACGTTGTGATGTCGTTACCGGCAGCGGATGTGCGTCACTTTTGATTTGACCCCGACAATATCGCAGTAGCAATGTCCCAACGTGCAAAGTACCCCTTACAATCAATGAACAATCATAGTAGCAATTATTACCACTCTTGGTTTTATTTGTTTTGTTTTCTTTTTCTTGAGAAAGTTTTACCTATGAGGCCCCAATGAGGTATTAAGCACCTCCTCTATAAAATGAATATATTTATTTAGTTACAAACAGGTATAAGACACTTACAAAAACCAAGAGAACACAAGGAGTATTATGCTCAAAAATGAATACAACATTTTTATTGGACACAAGATTACATTTTTCTCGCTGAAGAAGTGACTCACAACCAATGTGAAATGCTCGTTGGAGGGTTTTTTTTGGTGGCATGGGATTAGGGGTTACTTATCTCCTGGGTACATCTGTCTGACTCTATTATTGGGTCCACTTTGGCTTAGCAATTTCTCTGCGTTGTGGGAACCCCGTCCATGAATTTAATATGGACTGGGGATATATTATGGGAATAACTGTATATACTGATCATCTATATCAGTTGCCCATTGTTACACATGACCCCATGAGTCCCTCAGATGTGGAATTGTATATCCTATTACTACCAAAATATATTTTATATGGTGTACCATATTTTGCATCGACCGGGATTTTTTTCTATATTATATTTTTGTATGGGCTATTCTATATAATTTTCTATGATAATTTAAATGTAATCTTGTGTCCAATACAAATTTGATATTTATTTTTTAAGCATAGAACTCCTTGTGTTTTCTTGGTTTTTGTACTTGTTTTGGGAGTAGCTTTATACTACATTGTTACCTATTAAAATGTTATACGCTAATTAGAATGTGTTCAATTGAATTCTATTTGTACTTGAGGTATAAGACTCTTGTCTTGCTCATGTTTATCTCTATTTTTGAGAGGAGATACAAATATCCAATGTGCTCCTCTGACACCAGAGACAGTGATTTCGCGACCCAGCCTATTACAGGATGCAAAAGTAGCTGTAATAAGTCATGTCATGCTATGAATATTAAATATTTCATGTAAACTTGCATTAACATACAATTTAAGATTAATGTTTCTTTAAAACAGGAAATGTGTAGTTTATTGTTTGTCATTATTTTTCCTGAAAAGTAGAACTGGCTTCCCATATGCTATTTATATGTTCTCATACTGTGGTATTGAATTTGTTAAATCTATCAATTTACCAGTAAAGATCTATCCACAAGTAGTAACATTGTTTTTATTATGGTATTTGAACATTTATAACAAGTCTTTAAAAACCAATAGTACTTACATTAATCTCAATAGGAATCTTCAGTGGTTGCTAAGAAACTGCACAGCCTTCACAATGTACTTATAGATATTTCAGCAAGTCGGCTGCGA
The DNA here is from genome assembly GCF_048569485.1 of Anomaloglossus baeobatrachus. NCBI lineage: Eukaryota > Metazoa > Chordata > Amphibia > Anura > Aromobatidae > Anomaloglossus > Anomaloglossus baeobatrachus. Next base: position 537,165,265 of record NC_134355.1, read on the forward strand.
GTCAACGTTCTGCCTCATACTGGGTGATCTTGTTGTTTGGTTTTTTAAGCAATTTATTTGCATGCAGGTAAAATGTGCTGAATGTCATTAAATTTAACATTAGCACATCCTATGAAATCACAAGTTGTGAGCTTTTCGAGAAAGACTCCCCTGACACCAAAGACCTTTCTCATAAACCAAACAAACATATGGTTAGTTTTCAAAAGCTCTATAAAATAAAGCAGAAGCTTTGAACACATGCTTGGTGAATTAATCAATCTCTATAAACCCATTTGCTACTTCATAGTTCAAATTTGCATATAGCTAAACCATCATAACCAATGTTTGATTGGGGTTCATCAAATGCATTCATGACCTTTCCAGTCTTGATCCCAATACGCTTGTAAAACAGCTGACAAAACAGTGCTTGAAACATTCAGTATTACCTAACATAACATTCCCCAATTTCTCCATAATCATCCTGTTATATAAGATTGATTCTATGGAATCTCTAATGATGGATATTTTACTTTTACGACATAGTAACCCAATGAAGGTCAGTTTAGCTTCTCCACAACTTCCCATAATGTTACATCCATGATAATAACTGCTTCATTTGCTTTTTCTTTTAGGAAGGATATAAACCAAAATCTACATATAAAGATGAATACAAAATAATTGGAATTAGACACCTTTAGGGCATCCACCACTCTAGAAATCAGATGCTCCTGCTGTCAGGAGAACGTACTGAAGAGCTAACTGACCATTGATCTATAATTGATGTAGATTTCATGTGGACTTCATGAACGGTTTATAGGAATACAATTTTTCATTCAAGAGAAACTTCAGTCACATTTGAACACTCTCATGTTTCTCTGTCCTTGTTTTTTCCTACTAAGTTGTCTTAACCCCTTAAAGACATGGCCACTTTTTACATTGCCAACCAAGCCTCATTTTTCAAATCTAACCTATGGTAATAACTCTGGACTGCTTCAATATATCCCAGTGATTCGGAGAATGTTTATTTGGAGCATACTGTACTTCAGGAGAGCGGTAAATTTTGCTTGATAATATTTGCGTTTACTTCTGAAAATGTTGAAAATTTGGCAAAAAATTGGAAACTTTCACAATTGTCAAACTTTAAATTTTTGTGCCCTTTAACTATCACATCCCCACCAGAGTCTGCTCCTGTGACTTCTGCGTCGATAACCAGGCGCTGTCATATTTCCACCATAGGCAACGCTGGTGATAGGGGAAGAGTCAGAGACAGCTCTGGTGGGCACAGGCTCCACCCTTACACTACCCTGGGTTTCCCTGGTACCTGCAGTACCACTGGCTTATTGTGGTGGCTTGTGTCTTCCAGCTGAAGTTACCACTTTTTAGTTACAACCAATGGGAAGGCACCACATCCTTCTTATTCCCCCTCCTGTCTGCTGGTCGCTGGCAGAGGTAGTCTTATAGTACACTGCTTGTCTCTGGTTTGCACCCTGCTCCTGAACTTCTGATTCCCGTGTTTGACCTCTGCCCATTCACTGACTTCTCTCCTGCCTCCTATGTTTTGTACTTCGCTGTCATCTTCGGTTTGACCTTAGACTGAGGTTTCACCACCCTCTTACCTGCCGATATTGTCCCTTTTTTGTATCTCCTGGTTTGGACCCTGCCTGATGACTACTCTTTCCTGGATTGTAGCCTACCATAGGCAGCGATCTCCTGGACCTTATGTAATTCCAGATCCATGTACAGGCGTTAAAGGGTTTCAGTGTTCTTTGGATCCTTCTAAGTGTGGGCGGCTAGCCTCTAGTCCGTGATGGCCATCCTGAATCTGTGGCCCCGGGCAGACGTCACATTAACCAGATAGTTATACTACACAAAATAGTTGATAAATAGCATTTTAAACATGTCTACTTTACATCAGCACCATTTTTGAAACATAATTACTTTTGTTAGAAAGTTAGAAGGGTAAAATATATCAGTACTATCTCCTTTTTCTAACAAAATTTAGTTAACCAGATTTTTTTGGGAGTTTTTCACATTTCAAGTAACTTGGAGTGGCTCACATGACATAAAATACCAAAAAACTACCCCATTTTAAAAAAAAAATGCACCCTTAAAGAGCTCAAAAGCACATTATAGGCATTTGTTAACTTCTTAAATGCTTCACAGGAACTAAAGCAATGTTGAAGGAAAAAATGAATATTTTACTTTTACCCCACAAAAATATTACATAGCCACAAATGTTTAATTTTCACAAGAGTAACAGGAGAAAATGGACCTAAAAATGTTTAGTGCAATATCTCCTGAATACATCGATACTCTATACATGGTGAAAAACTATTGTTTAGGAGCATAGCAAGGTTCGAAAGGGAAGGAGTGGCATTTGACTGTTGGAGTGCAAAATAGGCTTGAATGGATAGCAGATGCCATGTTGCATTTGCAAATCCTTTAATGTGCCTATACATTGAAAATCTCCTATAAGTGACCTGATTTTGGAAACTACTCCCCTCAAGGAATTTATTTAGAGTTTTGGAGAATACTTTGAAAACACAGGTGCCTCACAGAATTTTATAATGTTGAGCCATGAAAATGGAAAAATACATTTTTTCTCACCAATAAATGTTGCTTTAGCCACAAATTTTTCATTTTTACAAGGGTAACAGGAGAAAATGGATCATACAATATGCTAGGCAATATCTTCTGATGATACGTGATGTAATGATATGTAATGAAAAACTACTGTTTGGGTACATGGCAAGGCCCGGAAGGGAAAGAGCACCATTTGATTTTTGGACTGCATATTTGCCTAGAATAGATAGAGTACGCCATCTTGCTTTTGCAGAGTCCCCAATGTACCAAAACAGTGAAAAGCCCCAACAAATGACCCCCTTTTGGAAACTGCACCAGTTGAATTTATCTAGAGGTGCCATGAGCACCTTAAACTCACAGGTGCTACACAGAATTTAAAAACATTGGACTGTTCTGTCATTACTACCTCTTGTGGTAGGGCATTCCACAGTCTGACTGTAAAGAAATTAAAACTATGTTTTTACCCCAAAATTGTTGTTTTAGCCCCTTGTTTTTCATTTTCATAAGTGTAACAAGAGAAAATAGACCAAATAATTTGTTGAGCAATTTCTCTTGAGTATAGGGTGTGATAACACGCTCCGGGATCGCCTTTGCTGGGTTCAAAGGGCACGTATTCACCTCAGGCAGACAGCCGAATTCAAGGTGTAACTGACGCTTGGTCAGGTTTATTGCAGTGAAGCATAAACAAAAAGAAAAAAAAACACCAACAAAATAAATCCTTGCCTGTCCGGCACTAACTATACACGGTGTTATCCTAACTACCAACTGGAGGGCTTCTCCCTTCCAGCTACACCATACAAACATCAGGCACTGCTCCTCACAAGTGTCTCCTACACAGACAGGCTTACTGTGTTCCCAGATGGAGACCCTCCCCCAACTTCCCAGATTCCTTTTACCTCCGTCCTTCACCTCCCATTAATCCATTAGTAGCCAGGTGATCCTGGCCAGGCTAAGTCACATAGGACCGATACCGGGGTGAGATATACCTGCCCTCATCCACTAAACCCACATGAGTCTCACATATCCCCCCCCTCTGCTCAGACCACTGCAGCTGAGCAACAGCACCCACAAAACAGTGCACACGAGACAGGGCATCAGCATTCCCCATCCGCACCCCCGGGCGGTGCTCCACTGTAAAACGGTAGGCCTGAAGTGCAAGGAACCACCGGGTCACTCGGCCATTCCGTTCCTTATTCAAGTGCATCCACTTGAGAGGGGCATGGTCAGTGATCAGCTGGAACTTCCTTCCAATCAAGTAATATTTAAGGGACTCTAGAGCCCACTTAATGGCTAAGCATTCTTTTTCCACTATGGCATAGTTGCGTTCATGCTTATTAAGTTTCCGACTAAGATAAAGGACCGGATGTTCCTCTCCGTCCTTCAGTTGTGACAATACAGCCCCTATACCGGCATCAGAAGCGTCCGTTTGGACCACGAACTCGCTGCGGAAGTCAGGAGTCATTAGCACAGGTTGAGAGCAAAGAGCTAGTTTTAAGTTATGGAAGGCTTCTTCGGCTGCCGTGGTCCATTTGATCATGACAGAGTCTTTCCCTTTGGTAAGGTCCGTCAGGGGAACAGCGGTAGCCGCGAAATTGGGAATGAACCGTCGGTAGTAGCCAGCTATTCCCAAAAACGCTCTCACCTGCTTCTTGTTGACTGGTTGCGGCCATTTCTGAATGGCTTGTATCTTGTCAATCTGGGGTTTAACAATTCCCCTCCCAATTACGTATCCCAAATACCGGGCTTCTTCCAGCCCGATATGACATTTCTTGGGGTTTGCTGTTAGACCCGCCTCCCGCAGGTCCTCAATCACAGCCTCTAGTTTCTGGAGGTGCGTCTCCCAGTCCAGGCTGTAAATGACTATGTCATCCAAATACGCAGAAGCATACTGCCTATGGGGCCTCAGGACTCGGTCCATCAACCTTTGAAAGGTTGCCGGTGCCCCGTGTAGTCCAAACGGCATATACACATACTGGTATAAACCTTCCGGTGTAGAAAACACGGTTTTCTCTTTAGCGGCCTCTGTTAGCGGGATCTGCCAATAGCCCTTCGTTAAGTCTAGGGTCGTGATATACCGGGCTTTTCCAAGCCGATCTATTAATTCATCGACCCGTGGCATAGGGTATGCATCAAATTTGGAGACCGCATTTAATCTCCTGAAGTCATTGCAGAATCTAATGGAGCCGTCTGGTTTCGGTATTAACACAATCGGACTCGACCAGGCGCTATGCGATTCCTCGATTACACCTAACTCCAACATGGTCTTCACTTCTCGGGAGACAGCTTCCCGCCGAGCCTCCGGTATTCGGTAGGGCTTTACCTGAACTGTTACCCCAGGCTCTGTTATGATGTCATGTTTAATGAGAGTGGTCTGCCCGGGCTTTTCCGAGAAAAACTCGTGATTGTTGATTACAAACTGCTTGACGTCGGTCTTTTGCCGCTCCGACAGAGTCTCCGCCGTCCCGACATCCGGTATGGTCTGCTTGCAGACCGGAAGGGCCAGACCTGCTGACAGAGCTGGACGGTCCTTCCAGGGTTTTATCAGATTCACGTGATAAATCTGTTCAGGCTTCCTTTTACCAGCCTGGTACACTTTGTAGTTTACCTCACCCACCCGTTCCTTAATTTCAAAGGGGCCTTGCCACTTTGCCAGAAATTTGCTTTCTGCCGTGGGGACCAGGATCAACACCCTATCTCCGGGTGCAAAAGTACGGATCTTGGCCCCCCTATCATAAATCCTTTTCTGTGCTCCTTGAGCCTGTATCATATGCTCTTTAACGATGGGCATCACCGCCGCAATACGGTCCTGCATTTGGGTTACATGGTCTATTACGCTTTTGAACGGGGTGACCTGTCCCTCCCAGGTTTCTTTAGCGACATCTAACAGTCCACGGGGACGTCGGGCGTACAGAAGCTCGAAAGGAGAGAACCCGGTGGAAGACTGGGGCACCTCCCGGATGGCAAAAAGCAAATACGGGAGTAAGTAGTCCCAGTTCTTCCCGTCCTTGTCTATCGCCTTACGGAGCATCTGTTTCAAAGTTTTGTTAAACCGTTCGACCAGTCCGTCTGTTTGAGGGTGATACACGGAGGTGCGTAACTGTGCTATTTGTAACAGCCTGCAGAGTTCTTTCATTACTTTAGACATAAAGGGGGTTCCTTGGTCTGTGAGTATTTGTTTTGGGACACCAACCCGACTAAACACATGGACCAGCTCCTTGGCAATGGTCTTGGTGGCCGTGTTACGCAAAGGGATGGCCTCGGGGTAACGAGTGGCATAATCCAAGATGACAAGGATGTGCTGGTGTCCTCGTGCAGACTTGGGGAGGGGTCCAACTAAATCCATCCCAATTCTCTCAAATGGGATCTCGATGATAGGCAGAGGTACTAAGGGGCTACAGAAACGGGGCCTAGGCGCAGAGATTTGGCAGTCAGGACAAGACTCGCAATAGGTGCGAATATCGTGATGCATGCCGGGCCAAACAAAACAGTGTAATATCCTTTCGGTAGTTTTCTGGACCCCCAGGTGTCCCCCCATCATGTGTCCGTGTGCCAGGTCCAGCACTCTCCGCCTGTAGGCTCTCGGCACAACCAATCGTTGTACTGTGTCATCCCCCTTCTTCTCTATCTGATAGAGAAAGTCATTCTCCAGTGCCATGTAGGGGTAAGACAGCCTAGTACCTGCATCCACCTGCACCCCGTTTATCATTTTAACATTTTTTATAGCCTGAGAAAGGGTAGGATCTCTCATTTGCTCACTTTGGAAGTCATCTTTCTGGACTTCCAAATTCAGCCAAGAGGAAGGGGGACAGCCACCCGTGTCCGCCTCTGCCCCGGGTTCATCGGAATCACCCGCCAGAACTGAAAAGGGGAACTGGGGGTTGTTTTCAGCGGATTCCTCCTCTGAACCCTCTTGTGGGGCATCCTCTAGTGGCTCCGGGCCCACACAAGGTGTGGGAGAAGGATCATCCGTGCGGCTACCCTGGGGTACTAATTGGTTCTCCCACAACTGCCAGAAGTGGGGAAAATCCCTGCCCAAAATGATATCATGCAATAGTGCTGGTACTAGTCCCACCTTATGATGCACAGACCCATAGGGCGTAGTAATGCAGGAGACCGTTGTGAGGTACGAGCAGGTGTCTCCATGCACACATGTCACAGAAAATTTATCTGACGGTCCCATCGGGACTGTCACCAGACTGGCCTTTACCAGAGTCACCACACTTCCCGAGTCTAATAGTGCAACAACAGTATTGCCATCAATGGACACTTCACACAGGTGTTTTTTCATATCGCCTTGACATGCAGCAACACACACTACCCGTGCAACCATAGCCCTGCGTTTTTCAAAGTCCGTGACATCACACTGCATCGGTTCTGCAGTTACTGGACAGTTTGCAGCAATGTGGCCCGCCTCCTGGCAGCGGAAACACCTCACGGGCCCCTTGCTAAGACCATAGTTTGGCACCTTAGCCCTCACAGGGCCAGCAGTCCTGTTTTCCTCCTCCACTGCCTTAGGATATTTTCCTCCTCCCCATGACCCTGGAACAGTCTTACCAGATCCTCGTCGAGAAGGGGAAGAGCGAGGATGTGTAGCATCGTCCATAAGTCCTTCTGCCAAGGAATAACGCTCCACTAGATCCACTAGCTGATCCGCTGTCGTGGGGTTTCCATGGCTTACCCACCTCTTCAGAGATGGCGGTAGAGCTCTTAGGTATTTATCAAGAACGATTCTTTGTACCATCTCTGGCGCCGTCAGAACCTCGGGCTGTAGCCATTTCTTGGTCAAGTGAATGAGGTCAAACATCTGTGACCGCGGTGGTTTATCGGGCTGATAAGTCCATTGATGAACTCTCTGTGCTCGCACGGCCGTCGTCACTCCCAGCCGGGCAAGGATCTCGGCTTTTAGTTTATCAAAGTCATGCGCTGCTTCAGGCTCAAGATCAAAGTAGGCTTTTTGTGCCTCACCTGCCAGAAACGGTGCAAGCAAGTCGGCCCATCGCTCCTTTGGCCACTTTTCCCGCTCCGCCGTCCGTTCAAACGTGGTCAGGTAAGCTTCCACATCGTCCTCTGTGGTTAATTTCTGCCAGCACCGACTCACATGAATCACCCTCTGGTCAGCCTCCGCATTACTCTCCGGTACGGTCGCCAGACGCTGCGCCACCTGCTGCAAAAGTTGGCGGTCTTTAACCGTCGATTCCACCAGTTCCTTCAACTGTGCCGACATCAAGCGATTTGCCTCTTGCTGCACAGCTGCGGATTGTACCAGCGCTTTCACCACGTCATCCATTATGATGCGCTGTAACGTGCTGCCCGCATTCTCCACCACAATGTGATAACACGCTCCGGGATCGCCTTTGCTGGGTTCAAAGGGCACGTATTCACCTCAGGCAGACAGCCGAATTCAAGGTGTAACTGACGCTTGGTCAGGTTTATTGCAGTGAAGCATAAACAAAAAGAAAAAAAAACACCAACAAAATAAATCCTTGCCTGTCCGGCACTAACTATACACGGTGTTATCCTAACTACCAACTGGAGGGCTTCTCCCTTCCAGCTACACCATACAAACATCAGGCACTGCTCCTCACAAGTGTCTCCTACACAGACAGGCTTACTGTGTTCCCAGATGGAGACCCTCCCCCAACTTCCCAGATTCCTTTTACCTCCGTCCTTCACCTCCCATTAATCCATTAGTAGCCAGGTGATCCTGGCCAGGCTAAGTCACATAGGACCGATACCGGGGTGAGATATACCTGCCCTCATCCACTAAACCCACATGAGTCTCACAAGGGATACCATATATGTGGTCAGAAATAGAGATGAGGGAATACCGTAATTTTCGTATTCGCTATAATAGTAGTGAGTACTTTGTAATATTCATGTATTCATTCTGAATAGCAAGTACAATGCAAGTCAATGGGAAATGCAATTAATTTTCTGCTGGACCCAACAAAGAGGTCTGGGGGCCTGAGGAAAAGGCTGAAATGGATAGGAAAGTGATGAAACTTAATGAGAAGAGCCTAGAGAATATGCCTGCATGCATTTCTGACTCACATATGGTTTCTGGGAATGCGGATGTCACAGTATTCCGCCACTTATTCTCTCTCT